>NC_044386.1:70986962-71289992 GCF_006542625.1 Nomascus leucogenys
TGGTAGACAATTCAGTAGCCACACATGACAAAGGATAGGCTTTACAGAATTTGTTCAGAAAAGTCATCAACAATAAACTATAGTGGACAAGAAGAATTTGCTTTCTAGAGGCACCATATTATATTAGTGAAAATGCCCAGTTTTCAACAAAAAAAAATCAGAAATATGAAGATACAAGAAAGCATGGCCCATATTCAGGCAAAAAAAAAAGCAATCAATAGAAGTGATCCCTGGCCAGGCACAGTGGCTCATGCCTATAATCCCAGCATTTTGGGAGGCTGAAGTGGGCAGATCACTCCTGAGGTCAGAAGTTTGAGACCTGTCTGGCCGACATGGTGAAAATCCGTCTCTACCAAAAATACAAAAATTAGCTGGGTGTGGTGGCACATGCTGGTAATCCCAGCTACTCAGGAGGCTAAGGCATGAGAACTGCTTGAACTCTGCCAGGAGGCAAGGCTACAGTGAGCCAAGATCATGGCACTATACTCCAGCCTGGGCAGCAGATTAAGACTCCATCTCAAAAAAAAAAAAAAAATATATATATATATATATGTGTGTGTGTGTGTGTATATATATATATGTATGTGTGTATATATATGTACACATATATATGTGTGCATATATACACACATACATATATGTGTACATATAAAAATATATGTAATAACATATATGTACATATATATGTATATGTGTACATATATATATATATACACAGTGTGTGTATATATACATATATATCTCACATATACATATCTCATACACACACACATACACACACACACACACATATGACCCCTGAGAAAGGCATGGTGGACTTAGAAGACAAAGACTTTAAATCAGTTATTTAAACATATTAAAAGAGCTAAAGCAAATTCTCTAAAGAACTAAAGAAAAAGACAACAATGATATCTCACCAAATAGAGAATATTAATAAAGAGATAGAAATTATAAGAACCAAATAGGGCTGGGCATGGTTGCTCATACCTATAATCCCAGCAATTTGGGAGACTGAGGGAGGAGAACTGCTTGAGGCCAGGAGTTTGAGACCAGCCTGGACAACATAGCAAGATCCTATCACTACCAAAAAAATACACAAAAATTAGACAGGTGTGGTAGTATGCACCTGTAATCTCAGCTACTCAGGAGGCTGAGGCAGGAGGGAGGATCCCCTGAGCCCAAAAGTTCAAAGCTGCAGTGAGCTACAATCATACCACTGCACTCTAGCCTGAGAGACAGAACAAGACTCTGTCTGAAAAAAAAAAAAGAACCAAACAGAAATTATAGATTGAAAAGTACAATAACTCAAATAAAAAACTCTCTATAGGGGTTAAAGAGCAGATTTGAGTAGACTGAAGAAAGAATCATCAGTTAACCTAAAAATAGGTTAATTGAGGTTATCCAGTCTAAGCAGCAGACTAAACAATGAAGAAAAATGAACAGATACTAAGAAGTGTGTGAGCCATCATATAGTGTACCAAAGTGCATGCAATGGAGTATCAACAGGTGAGGAGAGAAAGTGAAAAGGGCAGAAAATACCTTTGAAGAAATTACGGCCAAAGACTTCTCAAATTTGATGAAAGACAAGAATCTACACATCCAAGCTCAATGGAATCTAAGTAGAATAAACTCAAAGAGATCCATGCCTAGACATGTCATAAACAAACTGTCAAAAGCCAAGGCCAAGGAGAGAAGCTTGAAGGCAAAAGATCAGTGACTTACCACATACAAGGGGTCCCAATAAGATTAACAGCTAGTTTCTCATTAGAAAACATGCAGAACAGAAGGCAGTGCAATGGCAAGAAAAAAAAAAGTGTAAACCAAGAATTCCATATCCAGCAAAACTATCCCTCAAAAATGAAGAAAAAATCAAGACATTACCAGATAAGCCAATGCCGAGATAATTTGTCTCTATGGAATCTGCCCTACAACAAATAGTAAAGGAAGTCTTTTAGGCTGAAATTAAACACACACACACACACACACACACACACCCAGGTGCACGAGCATGTGCAAAACTAGATAGATAGTAAATTAAACTCACATAGACATAAGAAGCATGATTAAAGATAACTACATAGATGCTATGGTTTGGATGTGGTTTGTCCCAGTCAAAACTCAGGTTGAAATTTAATTGCCAATGCAACAGTGTTTGGAGGTGGTGTCTTTAAGACATGATTAACTTAAGTTGGATTGATGTCTTTCTCACAAGACTGGGTTAGTTCTCTGCAGAATGGATTAGTTTTGATAACAGTTAATTGTTACAAAGTGAGGTTGCCTCTCACGTTTTTCCCTTTTTGCCTTTCCCTTTATTTGCCATGTTTTGAGGAAGCACAAGGCCCTCACCAGAAGCCAGCAGATGCAATTGTCCAACCTTGAATATCCCAGCCTGCAGAACCATGAGCTAAATAAACCTTTTTTTTTAATAAATAACCCAATCTCAGGTATTCTGTTATGGCAACATACAAAAAAAGGTTAAGACATACAGAAAACAGCATACTGGGAGACATAATAATTCCTCATCAGTAATTACATTAAAAAATTAAACTCTCCAATTAAAAGGCAGAAATTGCAGAATGGATTTCATTTTTTTTTTTTTTTTTTTTTTTTTTTTTGAGACGGAGCCTCGCTCTGTCGCCCAGGCAGGCGTGCAGTGGCATGATCTTGGCTCACTACAAGCTCCGCCTCCCAGGTTCACGTCATTCTCCTGCCTCAACCTCCTGCATAGCTGGGACTACAGGCGCCCGCCATCACACCCGGCTAATTTTTTTTTTTGTATTTTTAGTAGAGACAGGGTTTCACCGTGTTAGCCAGGATGGTCTCGATCTCCTGACCTGGTGATCCGCCCGCCTAGGCCTCCCAAAGTGCTGGGATTACAGGCGTGAGCCACCGCGCCCGGCCTGCAGAATGGATTTTAAAAACATGATCCAATTACACACTATCTATAAGAGATTCACTAGAGTTTGTCAGTAAAAAGTAGAAAATGATATACTGTGCAAATGCTAACCAAAAGAAGTTTGAGTAACTATCCTAGTATTAGACAAAATCATCTTTAAGACAAAAATTATTACTAGAAACAAATAAGGACATTTTATAATGATAAAGGGTTAATCATTCAAGAATACAGAACAATTATAGACATATTTGTACATAACAATTGTGCCAGAGTAGCAAAGAATTAGCAAAGATACAACATACTGAACCGCTGAGCTGGTAGCTCTATACTGAAAAATGAGAAATGTCATTTGCCTAAACTATTGACAACCAGAAGACTGCAACCAAGATCAAGTGCACCCTGGAAAGACACAGGTTTTCCATCCTGGCTACATATCGAAATGATCCATGGAGTCTAAAACTACAGATACCCCGGCCCTATGCCAAGAAATCCTGATATAGTGAGTCTGAAGTCACATTTCTTAAAGTGCCCCAGGTGTTCTGAAGTTCAGGCAGGATAAGGAGACATGGGCCTAGAGTGTGAGCGCATGGGCTCTGAAACATACAGCCTGGGTTTCAACCCGAGCTCTGCCTCTTACTCGCTCCAAAAAACCTTGAACATGACTGAACCTTGCTGTACCCACATCACAGAAGAGTGTCTGGAACACAGTGAATGTTAATAAATCTTAGCCATTACTGTCGTTGTCATCATCATCATCATCTGTCATCATCATCATTTGCCCAGGACAGGCACAACTTGAGGTACCTCTGAACCCTCACAATGGACACTGAAGTTGGTGAACAAAGAGACAAATGGCAGCTTTACCTGGTGGAAAATAAGCTCAGCTCTTCCCTCTTGAGCCTGCTTCATCCCCCAGGAAGACTAAAGTGGATCCTGCCAGTCAGCACAACAGAGCTCCCACTTTCAAAGATGGCCTTCACATTCTGGACCACGCATACTAGGGTGGAGTTCAGGAAAGGTAAACTGTGCCACCCTCCCATACCACCACGCCCCCGCAAAACACACACACACACACACACAAGAAACCAACTAATCCAACAACACCAACTTTCTACCTTCATTAACATAGTCCTTCTTTTGTAAATATAAATAGGACAATGAAAGATGGCCTGATATTGAGTGGGAAAAAATAGAATGAATAATGACCTAGATGATTAAAGAGACCAATTAACCTGTGGGGGAGGTGAGAATATCTGATAAACAGAATTCTAATTAATATACTTGAGGTAGATTGCACCCATTAAATGAGTGTTTCATAAAATGTGAACACATTGCTATGAAATAAAAGCAATTAGAGAAAAACACAGTTCTTAGAAAATAACATAGCTGTCAAAATAAAAAATTCAACAGAAGGATCAAACAGTAGAATGGATACAGCTGAAATCCAAAGTAGTTATCTAGAAAATAAAATAGAAGTGCCCCAGAAAGTAAAGAAAAAGAGAAAAAAAAATTAGAAAATGTTAAGAATCCCATAGGATCAATTTAGAAGGTAGAGCATCTATCCACTAGGAATTCAAGTAAGAGAAGGCAAAAATTAATAAATAAATAGATGATAAACAGATAAAGAGATACAATCAAAGAATTAATGGAAGAAATTTCCCCAACAATTTTTCTTGAACTATCCAATAGACAAATAACTAGAACTAGTCTAATAATTCACTATGGTGTGTGATAAACAAGTATGAGATCAATATACATAATTTTTCCAGAAATTATAGCAGAAAATACAGTTGGTTCTTGAACAACACAGGTTTGGACTGCATAGGTCCACTTATACATGGATCTTCTTCTACCTCTGCCACCCCTGAGACAGCAAGACCAACCCCTCCTCTTCCTCCTCCTCCTCAGCCTACTCAACTGATGACGATGAGGATGAAGGCCTTTATGATGGTCCACTTCCACTTAATTAATAGTAAATGCATTTTCTATTTCTTAGGACTTTTTGAAATGATATTTTCTTTTCTCTAGCTTACTTTATTGTAAGAATACAGTATATAACACATCTAACATACAAAATATATGTTAATTGACTATGTGATCCGTAAGGCTTCCAGTCAGCAGTTGCTTATTTGTAGTTAAGCTTTTGAGGAGTCACACATTATACGCAAATTTTCAACTACAAGAGGGGTCAGTGCCCCTAACTGCCGTGTTGTTCAAGGGCCAACTGTATATCCCCATCTCTAAATATTATAGATATTATTTTCCAGGAATTAATCTATAAAATCAATGCAATCACAAAAGTCAAATCATGACCACTGTGTAACTTTACAAAGTCATTCTAAATTTACTGAAGAATGCACAGAAAAGCAAAAAATATGTGAAAATAAGTCATTCGACTTATTATAAAGCTGGACTAGTTAACACAATGTGGTGTTGTCTTAGAAATGAACTGATAGATTCATTACACAAAATAAAGATTAACAAACAGACCCATATCTAGCAGTGAGGTGGTGGAAAACATTTCAAATGGCAGGAGAAATACTGAATCGTTCAAAAAAATAATATTGGGAAAATGGCCATCCATTAGAAAAAGATAAAGTTAGAGTCTTCATACCATATGTAAAAATAAGTTTTGATTCAATTAAACATAAAAAAAATTAAACATTTTAGAAATACACAGGTGAATAATTTCAGAATTATGGTCCAAGAGAGATCTTTTAAAGTGTCTATTTTAAAAAGACACTTTGTTAAAAATTAAAAGACAAAGAAACTGACAAACAAGACAAACTTGGATAAAATATTAGTCACTTGAAACAGAAAAGTATTATGATGTTAAGAAAAAAAATAAGGAAATGAGGAGAGGTCCCCCCCAAGGAGGGACAGTGACGGTGAAGGAGAGGAGTGGTTTGAAAGACTAGAAGGTAAGGAAATGATACATTAATAATTTGGTTCAACATATTGAATCAGGTCTGGGTGAGGAAGGAACCAAGGGAACCTGAGTTTAGGTTTTAGAATAAGGCAACTGAAGGAAAGGGAGAAACATTCCTAATGAGATAGGGGAGCAGAAAGAAATTGGTTTGTGTTTGGAGTAGATTGAGTTGGAGTCCTTGTAGGATAAATGCTAACATGGAGGCTCCTCTAGTTTAGTCTCACTAGGCAGATTCATTTGAGTTAACAAAAAACTAAATTATAGACTTCATGTGAAAAATTATAAGATTGTGTTGTGTTTTTGTTTTGCTTTTTCATTCTCTTTATTATTTTTTATTTTGCTTTCTTTTTTCATTTTTATTGTCTCCTACTTGAGTTGCTTTATTGAATCTTCTTTTGTAGACAAATAAGAATTTTTTAATTGTTTGGATTTAAATGGTTATTTTCAAATTGCTTAAGGGTATCAGAAAACAACTTCTTTCCTTGCAATTTTTAAAATGTCCCTTTCTAATTGCTTACATGTTAATACATTCACACAACAAAATAATATGCAACTGTTTAAAACAGTTTGTACTAAGAAATATTTAGTGAATGGAGTGACAGTCATGAAATACTCCTAAGCAGAAAAAAAAGGCATGTTACAAAATAGTTAGGTGCACTATGAATCTAATTTTCATAAAAATATGTATGCATCTGTGTATGCACAGGGAAAAATGGAAGGCAAAACAGCAAAATATAATTATGTCTATCTCTAAGTGTTGGGATTTGGGATGATTTTTAAAAATTGTCTTATTGTGTTTTTATGCATTTGCTAAATTCAAAACAATGAATATTTAATATGCTAGAGTTTAAAAATTAAAAAAAGAAATCTCACACATCAATGTAACACAGCCTCACAGAAAAAATATGTACAAGCAAGTCATGGAAGAAATTCAAATAGGTAATGGAACCTTACTATTTGTTTCGTTTCGGTCCCATCTATTCTTTGTTTCCTTTTTCCTGTTTTCTGCCTTCTTTTGCATTAATTGGATATTTTTTATGATTCCATTCCATTTCCTTTGTTGGCTTCTTAGCCAACTCTTTTGGGGTTTTTGGTTTTATTTTAGTGGTTGCTTTAAGCTTTACAGTAGACAACTTTAATTTATCATAGTTTACCTTCAGGTGACATTAGACTTCATCATGCATAGTCTAAGAATCTTACATTGTATATTTCCATCTGCCCTCCTTTATAGTATTTTCATACAATTACTTATACAAATGTTATAAACTCCACAATACATTGGTGTGGTTTTTTTTCCTTTTTTTGGTTCTTTGTATGCATTCAGCTTATTGAATCTGTGGGTTTCTAGTTTTTATTCCATTTTGAAAAAAAAATTACTATTTCTTCAAATATTTTTTCTGTTTGCCCTCACTCCTTATTCCACATATATTAGTGTTTCTGGAAATTATCCCACAAAGCTCTCTGATATTTTTCATATTTTTGTTTAAAAAATGCTTTTTCTCTGTGTTCTTCATTTTGGAGAATGTATACTGCATTGCAATGCCTGTAAGTCCACTAATCTTTTTTCTTGTTTCAAATCTGCCATTAATCTCATCCAGTGAATTTTTTCTCTCTTACATTGTAGTTTTCATCAGTAGAAGTTCAACTGGGTTTTTTTTATACCTCCATGTGTCTACTTAACTTTTGGAACATACAATTTTAATAACTATTTTAATGTCCTTGTCTGCTAATTCTAATATCTGTGTCAATTTTGTATCAGTTTCGATGGGTTTATTTTTCTTGTCACTTTGAACCATAGTTTCGTGCTTCTTTGCATGCCTAGTAATCTTTGATTAGATGGTAGACATCAGGAATGTTATCTAGTTGGTGCTGGATACTTTTGTATTCCTATGAACATACACAGGTAAATTAGTTGGAAACTATCTGATTCCTTTGGATCTTGCTTTTAATATTTGTTAGGCAAAACTGGAACAGCATTTAGCTCAAGGCTAGTTATTCACTACTGAGGTAAAACTCTTCTGTGTACTGTATACAATGCCCAAGTGAATCATGAGGTTTTCCAATCTGGATGGTGGGAAAACCCTAATTTTGTGACTGGCACTTTTCTCTCTAGCCCTCTCAGTTCTTTCATGGCCTCAGTTTCCCTACATGCAAGAGCTGATCAGTAGCAGCTGAATATTCACAGGGCTTCCTCTCCAAATCTCCAGAACCCTCTGCCTGAGTAAGTCTTTCCTCTCTGGCACTTTGTTCTGCAAATTCTAGCCACCTTGGACTCCCAGGCTCAGTATGGCCTCCTTAACTCAGCAGGACTGCCAGGCTCTTCCCAGGTTCCTGTGCTGTGGCCCGGAAACTTTCTCACAACAGGAGGCTGCGGCAATCCTGATTTACCATTAATGGTGTGAGATCAAAGTAAGGAAAATATATAGTTGAATCAGGCCACATTTATTGCTATGGACCCACAGTAGCTTGTTTGGTTGGCTAAAACACAAAGCCGAAGGTGGGCTACATTAAGTGAAGTTGAAATGCCAGACTTTCTTGGTATACCACAGACGAAGGGATCTAAAGACTCAAGGAGACTGGAATGTTAGAGTAGATTTGGCATGTCTGACCTCATCTATCCCCAGAGGATCCAGAGGCACACCTTTCTCTACAGTTATGAGAAATAAATATGTGAGAGGAACCTCAGCATCCCTGAACTCTTCCTGGATGCCACAAATTACAGTTGGAATTTCTGTGCTACCGTCTAACTAGGGTCCCTAAATGCAATGAACATGATGAGACCCCAGGGTTGCAGGGGCCAGGTGGCAGCACTTAATTGCCAAAGGCATGGTGGATGTGGTTACTGTGAAGGACAGAGAGCCAAAGCAGCGATCAGAGTAGGCCGGCTCACTGAGATCTTTGGTGTTGGCTCTAAGAAGCCCTGTTTCTCTGATTGAGCCGTGATGGATACACGTTTCTGTCTGGGTTGATAAAGCTTAGCAATAAAAATAAACCACCATCTCAGTAAGGCAAAAAGCCAGATCCCTCAAACAATGTAATATAAAATACAAACAATACTAAACACGTTATTGGATCTATATGGTACTCATATTCCCATAGATAAGTGCTTCTTAAAGTAGATTTACTTTGCTTTAAAAAAAAAAACTGTCCTAAACTGTAACTAATTTAAAAAAAAAAAAAAAAAAAAAAAAAAAAAAAAAAAAAAAAAAAAAAAAAAAAAAAAAAAAAAAAAAAAAAAAAAAAAAAAAAAAAAAAAAAAAAAAAAAAAAAAAAAAAAAAAAAAAAAAACTGTCCTAAACTGTAACTAATTTGTTATTGGTAAAAATAAACTCTAAAAAATGTTTTCAATCAATTTATGGTTATTTATCTCTCATTGTTTATTTATGTAATTTTTTTTTTTTTTTTTTTTTTTTTTTTTTTTTTTTTTTTTTTATAATAAAAAAATAAAAAAAAAAAGTTTCAATAGTATTCTCATAGTATTATTATGAATAATCTAATATCCAGTTCAGTGCTACTGTACTCAAGGTTTTAAAACTTATACCACCTGTGATTATGGGAAACTGTTTCCATTATTGATACATAAGCCATCACAAGATGGTTCACTGAATCTTTCAAAAAATCCTCTAATCAGCGCTATATAATCTGGTTTCTAATTGGCATCCAGCATAATATAGAACCCGTTATAGTTTAATGTAAGGAAGACAATGATCTCAATCATAGAAGACACTAAGCACAGATCTAAAAAAAAAAACTACCCCACTAATGTGAAAATACATATTCTTTATTCATGTTGCTAGTTTCCAGCATTTAGAAAGGCACTTACAAAACACTATGGTAAACACACACATACACACACACACACACACACACACACAGCATTTCCCTTCTTCCCCTCCCTCTCACATTGCATTCACCAGCCTACAAAGGGAGACCTCCCTCACCGAGTGCTCACAGTGGGCCTGCTGCTCCCCTCTCTTTACCCTCTCGCACATCAGTCACTCCGGCAGGGACTGTACAGCTCTCCTTCATCTCGCTCTGTGTGTCTATAAGTGCAGAATGATGAAAAGAAGGAGCTGCAGCAGGGCTCCGGATGGCCTTGTGCTTGGGAGCCCTGCAGAGGAAAGCTGCTGCCAGGAAATGCTCCAGCAGCAGGTGCCACTCATGCCTGCCCTCAGCCAGCCAGGCCTGCAGGGCGAATGGAGTGGCTGCACAGACCCTAGAGCCACGGGCCCAAAACTGCTTCTTCTCACTATCCTGAGGCATACTCTCCTTTCAGAGAGGTCAACTGACTGTGTCACACTGGCCAGAGTGTCCCCCTGGGAATGAACTAGAAAACTCACTGCTGCATCTTTAGTTGACACCTCCAGGAAGGAAAAAACATTAGCACAGACAATAAAAGCAGGAGCTTTTATTTTAAAAATCATTGAAATCAAGACTTCAAGCCATGCTAGTGCTAAGTCTCAGGGCAGGGTACTTTGCTTCCTAGGTCTTCCTTTCCTTGCACAAGGTCTCATATGTCATCTGGAAAACCTCAGTTCCATTTTATGGGCCCTGGGGAACCATGAAGGGCTTAACGAAGGGGAGTGACACAGGCCGGCAGACACTTTACATACCACCCACAGCATCTGTGTGTGTGGAGAACGGATTGGAGAAGAGCCAGATTTTTGGCACACAGATCTGTTAGGAGGCTACTACATGAGATGCCAGGCAAGACCTGCCCTAGAATGGTGGCTCAAGGCAGAGAGAAGAGAGAGGTAGGTGCATACAAATAAAATGAGTCACGGCCAGGCACAGGGGTTTACGCCTGTAATTCCAGCACTTTGGGAGGCCAAGGTGGGCGGATCACGAGGTCAGGAGTTCGAGACAAGCCTGACCAACATGGTGAAATCCTGTCTGTAATGAAAATACAAAAATTAGCTGGGTGTGGTGGGCACACCTGTAATCCCAGCTACTCAGGCAGCTGAGGCAAGAGAATCGCTTGAACCCGGGTGGCAGAGGTTGCAGTGAGCCAAGATCGTACCATTGCCCTCCAGCCTGGGTAACAGAGTGAGACTCTGTCTCAAAAATAATAATAAAAATAGTAATAATAATAAAATGAGTCACAAGGAGAGAGCTTGTGAATAAGTATGATGGGTGAGGAGGGAGAAGGATGTCTGAGTGACTCCCCAGTTTCTAGAATGGGTAGGTGGTGGTGTCATCAACTGAGACAGAAAATACAAAGGGACAAGAAGATGAGGTTGAAGGAATGTAAGTCATGTGATATACAATTAGAGAAAAAAGATACTGTCCACACAGACTACAGTTGGCTGGAAAAAAGGAGGATTTGGGAGTCAGAGAACTTTGGGTTCAAGTCCTAGCTCATTACTTAAGGTGTGGAGGCCTTGGCCTCACTTTAAAAACCTTTTTTAAAAAAACTCTTTTAAACTTTAAAAACTCTTTAAAAAAAAAAAAAAAAAGAGTAGGAAAACCTACTCTTGCCAGGACTGTTGTGAGGATAAGGACATACAGGTCCCACTCGATGAACGGTTACCATCATTGTTTACAGTATTTTCTTTGGTATTATTCTGGATAGAACATCTTTGGTCACATTTCCAAAACTCTGTGGTGATGGTTCCTGTTAAGTGTCAACTCGGCTAGACCACAGTACCCAGATATGGGGTCAAACACTAGTTTGGATGTTGCTGTGAAAGTATTTTTGTAGATGAGATTAAGTTTTAAGTAGACTTTAAACAAAGCAGATTACCCTCCATAATGTAGGTGGGCTGCAACCAGTCAGTGGAAAGAAGAGAAAACGACAGAACTCCTCCAGGGAGGAGGGAATTCCGCCTGCTGCCTCCCTTCAGGCTAAAGCTGCAGCCTCAGCTCTTCCCTCCATCTCCAGCCTGCGGGCCAGCACTACAGACTTTCGAATTGCCCATTCCCACAACTGTGTGAGCCAATTCTTTAAAATAAACAAATCTCTCTACATACATATACATACATATATAAAAGTTATAATCTAGATATGTATATATACATCTGTGTATGCATGCGTATATCTATCTATATCTGTCTCTGTATCTGTATATCTCCTATTGGTTACGTTTTTCTAGAGCACCCTAATAGATCTTTATACTGTAGATTTTCCTCGCATCTATTGTGAACGCCTTTACTCCTCATAAAGCCAAAGCCGAGGCTATCTCAATGGTCATGATTCAGAGAGTGAGTTTTTGCTAATGAATCAAAAGATTGTACTTTTGTGGTCAACACAACAGAAGAACATTCTCATGGTACAGACAAAAAACTACCCAGCAAAATCCATACACTCCCATCTGCAGTGCAGAACTGCCTCTGGGAAGCGCCTGTCCAGAGAGGCAGTGCCTGCCACGGGTTCCTAGATGGGGCCTCATGACAGGCTCTCCTGAATGGCTTGAAAGGCAAGCAATGAATGTCAGTTTCAGGCCAAGAAAATTAAACTGCTAGGGTTCCTTTTCTGTTCTCTATTCCCTTACATTGACTTGCAGTGGATCCCACAGCCCTAGGAAACACTGGGGCCTTGGGTGGAAGGAGCCAGGTCCCTGAGCCCCTCTGTGAGGGACACAATCACGGGCTACGCCTGACCTGGACAGAGGCCAGAGTAGCCTTGCCCCGAACTGAGCCACTGAAAGTCAGGAGGTTGCTCCAGCAGTTAGTGTCACCCTAATGATACCCTAACCTCCCTACATAAGGCAAGGAAATCAGTCAAGCCACATGAACCCCTTCTCCTCTGCCTGGGGCTTGGGAGGAAATTAGTCCATGGGAGGTCAGTGCTGACCGACTCCCAGAGAGCAGACTGGCCCTGCTCCAACCATGCGGCAGGGCTGGGGAGCGAGCGCTCTGAACACTCTGCTCCTGTAGGTCCAGCTTCTGCCACATCACCCCACTGGGATGAGTCCTGAGACCCCAGCCTGCTCCCCTGGCTTCCCTGGGACACTCCTCAGCCACCACCATAAGGGGTCCTAACTCCTCGTCAGCTATAAGCTTATGCATCCTGTGTGGTAAAATGCCCAGCCCCGTGAGATTCCTGATGCTGAGGCCAGGGCTGGGGGTGGCGTGCGGGGGTGATTGGGTGATGGACGTCATTTCTCTCTTGTCTTTTCATCCACACACCCACTCTGCAGAAGGTGGCTTTTCCTTTGTTTAGAGAGCTTAATCTGTCTGCACCATGAAGGTGGGTGTGGAGGGAGGAGGCAGCTGTCCCCGTGTCACTGAAGGCAGCGCAGTCACCACATTGCATACCCCAAGGATGTCAACCCCGCAGTCAGCCTATTCACTGCATTCCCCTTGGCACCAAGAGCCAGCTTCAAAATAACCCAGCAAGGGGCTGGGGGGATGTGGGGGGTGGGGAGATAGTGACAAAACAAGATGGGCCAGATGTTGACATCTGTTGAAGCCAGATGAGGAGTACACAGGGGTTCATGACAGCAGTCTCTTTACTTTTACGTATGTTTGAAAAGTTCTAAATAAAAATATTTTTCTAAAAGCAAATTCCTTATATGAGCCAAGATACAGCAGAAGAGGAGCCTCACCTGACTCTAAGGCCACTCCTGTCTTCCCTGATACCATTTCAGGGTGTCATGGTTACTCTCATGAAGGAAGAGGTGTTTTCAATAGACAAATGTGGGTTATTTTTCTATTCCCATTAATATTTACTACATGTCATTATCTCCAAGTCTAATCACTTAAAGAGGAGATTTTAAATAATTTATTAATATAAAAGAAGAAAAATGCCACGCTGTCTTTTTCATCATCTATCAAAACCTGGAAAACCTCTTCCTCTAGTCCTGACACAGACACATACATATATTAATGCATACACTGAGAAGAACAGGCATACAAATCAATAGACACAAATCTGCTCAGGGTGTTTTTCCGAGGGAAAAACCATTATCCTCTCTCCATCTCCCGTGTGGTCTGCTCCTCAGCACAATGCCACAGCAATTCAAATAACTCTCTTTATTTTACTCACAGAATTTTAGGGTTCCCCCAAAAACACAAAAATCTAACATTTCTTGACCTCTGATAAAATATGTTCTGTTTGTGCGATCATACGTATGCACGCATAGTGCATAAACAGGCTTTAATGTCTAGAGGAAACGCATGCATCCACACTTTTTTTTTTTTTTTTTTTTGAGATGGACTCTCTCTGCACCAGGCTGGAGTGCAGTGGCGTGGTGCGATTTCGGCTCACTGCAACCTCCACCTCCCGGGTTCAAGCGATTCTCCTGCCTCAGTCTCCCCAGTAGCTGGGATTACAGACGCCCGCCAACATTCCCCGGCTAATTTTTGTAATTTTAGTAGAGATGGGGTTTCACCATGCTGGCCAGGCTGGTCTCGAGCTCCTGACCTCATTATCTGCCTGCCTCGGCATCCCAAAGTGCTGGGATTACAGGCGTGAGCCACTGCGTCAAGCTGCATCCACACTTTTAAAATGCCCTTGTTGGCCGGGCGCAGTGGCTCACGCCTGTAATCCCAGCACTTTGGGAGGCCAAGGTGGGTGGATCACGAGGTCAGGAGTTCCAGATCAGCCTGGCCAAGATGGTGAAACCCCGTCTCTACTAAAAACACAAAAAAATTAGCCAGGCGTGGTGGCAGGCGCCTGTAATTCCAGCTATTCAGGAGGCTGAGGCAGAGAATCATTTGAACCCAGGAGGCAGAGGTTGCAGTGAGCCGAGATCATGCCATTGCACTCCTGCCTAGGTGACAGAGCGAGACTCCATCTCAAAAAAAAAAAAAAAAAATGCCCTTGGTTCACACTCGGTCCTTACAGGAGGACACCAAAACCAAACAAACACAAAGAGGATGCCCTCGGAGCATCTCAGCAAGACACTGAGGGCACTCTCAGAAGCACCTCCCACGAGAAACACAGCGCTTCTCACAAGCCCATCAGCATTCAGCAGTGAGATTTTATCAAGCTGTGCTTCCCGCTGCCTGAAAAGAAGCTGGAATTCTCTTCGCCATTGCTTCTATCCTGCTCACGCATCTGAAGGTGGAACCCTGCTCCAAGGCCACCTGGAGACACAGGTGCCACTTACCACAAGGGAGAGAGGCCTCTTCCAGGAGACGACACCTATGAGTCCCGACAGCAGCACCTGGAAGGACAAAAGATACAGGGAGGTGAGATGCTTCCGAAACCTTTCATGGGCAATCAAAACACTGTGAACCGTTTCAACCTGGAGAAGGATGTGTGGAACACGGCACACACACAGTGGCGGGGCTACCATGAACTGCATTTTCACAGCTTGCACCCACTCTGAGAGGCACATTGGTCTCTCAGGGCACCAGGGTGCTATAGAGGGGTCACTTTGTGCACTGCGCTAGGTGGCCCGAGAGTGACAGGCTTTCTGAAACACCCCACCCTGGTCCTCGACGTGATTTGGCTGTGCTAGGCACACGCCTCTATTCCTAGCTACTCGGGAGGCTGAGGCACGAGAATCACTTGAACCTGGGAGGCAGAGGTTGCAGTGAGCCAAGATCACACCACTGCACTCCAGCCTGGGAGGCAGAGCGAGACTCCATCTCAAAAAAAAACAAAAAAAAAAATCACAGAGAACACTATTTGGGGAAAAGGCAAATGCAACCCCACCCACGGGCCACCTGGCCACCTGCCATGGCTGCATGGACCCTGGGCACGGCAGACCCTGCAGGCTCCTTCTCCCCTATACAGACTTGGCTCCCCTGATGCACACCCTTCTCTACCCTCCAGCCCCTGCGAGCCCCTCCCCTTCACTCATCACAGCTTCCCACCTCACCCGTACATAGGCAGTGTCTTCTGATGAGGCTCCAGAACTTTCTAGGCCCTCACTCCAAGCGGCCCACTCCTTTCCCAGGCCAAGTCCTGCCCTTGACCTTGCCTGAGGTCCCACCAGAAGTCATCCCCTCTCCTGCCTCCTCCCTACTGTCCTTATCACATGAACACGCTATGACTTCTCTCCCTTAGAAGAACCATTGCTTAGCCCTGTGTCCAGCTCCTGGCTTGCCTGTCTCCTGGGCGGCCTCCTGAGGCCAGGCACCCTGAGGATGACACTGGCTCTGATCCCCACATTCCTGATTTCCTGGTGTCCAGGAAGGGCCAATGGATCATGAAGACACAGTCACTTCCCACCCACTACCATTCTAACTGGCTTCAGCCCCACAACTCCAAGGAAACTTCTCCCAAGGTTCCCCAGCAGTCACCAAGTGCGACAGACAAAGCTCGGTCCCCATCACCTGGCTGAGGGCTGAGGCTCCCTCCTGTCTGGGCTCCTGTGGCTTCTCGTTCCCCTGCGGTTCTTCCCACTTCCCGGGGGCCGCTCTCCTCCGCAGCCTCCCTCCTGGCCTCCTCCCTCTCCCCAACCTCTTCCTGGTTTCCCAAGACCTGTCTCCTGAGCCCTTTGTCTCTTCTCCCCAGGGCTCTGTGGTGGCTGTCCTGAGGCTCCTCGAGTACCATCCACTGGTGTCTGCACAGCTGATTCTCAGCCCAGGGCTTTGCCATGGCCACGGCATCACACCGTCCACAGGCTCTGCTCCTGGCATCACACCGTCCAAAAATGCAGCTGCAGCCTCCACCTCGGAAGCCCACACTTCCTCTTGCAACCTCTGCTCTCCACAAGAGTACCCCTTCTTCCCGATCACTCAAGCCCAAATCCTGGAGATCTTTCCCTCTCCCTCACCCCCATGTCCAACCAGGGAGGAACAGGAGGCTAAGGCTCACTCAACAGGGCAGCATGTGAGAAGACCGAATTAAAGGGAAGGTGTTTGCAGACCAGGTCTCCTGTGAAGACAAACTGCTCAAGCTTGCCACTGTGGGCACAAGCCAGGCATCCAGGCACTGGCTGGAACGGCTTGGCTGCATGTCCCCTGGGACTCCAAAAGCACTGGCCAGACCTGGGAGGAGGGCATGATGCTGACAAACCAAGGTTCCCTTGGTCACAGACTGCAGTTCACCCTCAATCACCTCCGCAGGGGGCAGAACCAGGTCTCAGACACAGCAGCCTCTATCACACCCGGCACCATGCTAGTCTAGTCTCAAAAACATCTGGCCACAAAACAATAAAACAACAATAAAAACATGAACCAAAGTGAGCACACCAGGGCTCTGCTCCCAAGCCTCTCACGTGTATTTTTTCTGCAATGCACACAAGTCCTCCAAACACAGTTACCGGCGACAGACATTATTTACAGCCATTTCCCACCTCCCAGGTCCCCTCTCATGTCCATGCCACCCAGGCTCCTTGCCTCGCAGTCCAGTTCCAGCCCTAGGGAAGTCCTTGACCAATGTCTCTCGTGTCTCTCTGGGGCTGCATCTCACTAACTCTCCTTCCAAATGCCCCTGAAACCTCTCTCTTGCCTTCTGTACCCAACATTTGAACCCAGTGGGCACATCATGTTCCCATGTCATTTCACAGTCAGAGGACACCAGCCTTTCTTAGAAGGAGCTGACCATTCCTGCTGGAGCTCTCACCATCATTTCATGTTTGACATTTCAGACCCTGACTTCACTCCTCCACCCCCACCTTCTTTTTGTGAATTCAAAATTTCTGACCATAATGCCATCATGTTTTGAGCTTATGGTATAGTTCAGGGGCCACTACGTCACAAAGCAGGATCCATTCTTCTGCTCAGCACCCTCCATTTCCCGGTTCATCTCTCTCCCCTCTGCCGGCACTCTCTTGTTTCACCTGCCCAATGACAGCCTTGTCCACTCGCTCTTGTCTCCACCTCCTCCCTCCCCACTGAAGCCATCCTGGATGCCTCCACCAAACAAACCGCATCTCCCTGGCCTGACAATTTAGACCACAAAGCTAGGTCCCTGATTTTCCAGCACTGGAGGCACCTCCCTTGGTGGCCCCACTCCGGTCCAGGCCACTCTGGGCACCTCCAGGGAGGCTGGCAAGGGAGGAAACTGCACAGCAGCCACTGTGTGACTCACACACAAGCCACAGAGCTCTGTGGGCTGTCTTCCCTCCACACCCAACCTCCGAGACAGCCCCCATCTTCCAGCACTCCCTTCCTGTCCCCAGCCCTCCCGGCCCCAGCCTCAGCCCCCGACTCTTCTTATCCCTCAAGTTGAGGGCCACGTTCCGGGGCTCTGGCTCTGACCCTGCCATCTGCCTAGGATGAAACTTCCAAAAAGTGTCTTCTGTTTTTCCACACGCCCAACACTGGCCTCACCCAGACTAAGCCTGGACAGACGGTGAGAAGAAATATCCCCTAGAAAATGGCGCCTTCTACTTCCCATGTCTACCAGATGAAACCTTACCCGTTCTTCAACCATGGCCCCACCCTCCTCACTCACGAAGAGCCTAGGAATTCAAGAGAACAGGGGGCCCATCAGATCCCCAAACTACCACCAGAGTCCTGCAGGCATCTTTAATAAACTCAGAACGCCTTGACCTCTTCTCAGCTGAAGTGTATTAAACTATCAAAATTCTACAGTGACTAAGTCGCTTGTAGCAGGAATTTCACTGGAATTACATAAACCTCCAAATCGTAGCCACTGCTCCACCTACTTCTAAGCCTGAAGGAAGTTAATATTGCTTTTATCTTATTAAGCTACAGGGAGAGTTCTTGACCTTCCCCATTCCCGTAAGCAAAGCTATCATTCCACAAATCCCCTCACAGAATGTGACTTTCAACAAACATGGGTGACTTGCTCACTGAAGACAATGTGCATTTCCAGATATCATTAATAACTACAACTAGGAATGGATCAAATTCTCCTACACAAGGCAAAAGAATAAAGCCATTGAACTTGGTGTGGCAGGCAGAATTCTAAAATGACCCCTGGTGACCCCTGGCCTTACAGAATGCTCTCCCTGAGTAAGAATATGATGGGCTGTCACTCTTGTGGTCTTCCCCCAGGGACATGTTCAAATAATGTGGCCCCAGCAACACTCTGGTTGCAGCCTTGTGAAACCTGGCCAGGTGACTCTTATATGGGAGGGGGGCAAGGAAATGCTGGGTAGAGAAGGGTGGGGTGCCTGGCGAGGGCTCCACCCTCAGGCCTGTGCCCATGGACCTAAGTGAGAACGGGCACTCCTGTTTTCATGCCCAAATGTTGCATTTTCCAAGACCACTTTGGCCTCCCATGCCCCCCATCCTGTGCCCATAAACATCTGAGACCATAGTGGGCACGGACACAAGCAGCTGCATGTTGAAAGGAGGAGAAGAGCACACCAACAGATACCAGCAGACACTGGCAGGCCACTGACAGCGGCGGGATGACACAGAATTTGGTCAAGGGCAGTCAGAGGAGAGTCCAGCCACTGGCCGGCCTGACTCCAGGGGAAGACACCTTCTCACTCCATCCCTCTTTTGCTCCTCATCCACTTCACTGAGAGCTACCTCCACCACTCAATGAAACCTTGCACCCATCCTCCAAGCCCATGTGTGATATGATTTTTCTTGTACACTAGGGCAAGAACCAGGATACAGAAAGCCCTCTGTCCTTATGATAAGGCAGAGGGTCTAACTGAGCTGATTAACACAAGCTACCTGCAGACAGCAAAACTGAAAGAGCACACTGTAACACACACCCACTGGGGCTTTGGGACCTGCAAACACTCAACCCTAGACACTGCCGTGGAGTTGGAGCCCCAAAACGCTCCCCAAAACCTACCCATCTTCATGTTCCCCCTCGGAGTTTGAACAGCGGGGCACCGAAGAAGTGAACCACACCCGTGTCACATGCCCTGTGAGGGGAATAAGGGAACTCCTCTGGTTTCAACTCTACTAAGCAAGGTCCAGACTCCTAACCCAAGAAAACTATGAGGTATTAAGTTAGTGTTGTGTCAAGCTGCAAAATTTATGGTCATTTGCTACACAGCAACAGAAAACAATTGTTATGGACTAAATGTATGTGACCCCCTAAAATGCAGATGTTGAATCCCTAACCCCCAATGTAATGGTATTTGGAGATGGGTCCTCTGGGAGGTGATTAGGATTAGACTGGGTCATGAGGATGACACCTTCGCGATGGGACTGGTAGCTCCATACGAGGAAGAAAGTGAGCTCTCACGCTCTCTACACACACACAATGAGGAAGAGCATTAAGAGTGCAAGTCAGTTATTGGTGTATAAGAATGCTTGTGATTTTTGCACATTGATTTTGTATCCTGAGACTTTGCTGAAGTTGCCTATCAGCTTAAGGAGATTTTGGGCTGAGACGATGGGGTTTTCTAAATATACAATCATGTCATTTGCAAACAGGGACAATTTGACTTCCTCTTTTCCTAATTGAATACCCTTTATTTCTTTCTCCTGCCTGACTGCCCTGGCCAGAACTTCCAACACTATGTTGAATAGGAGTGGTGAGAGAGGGCATCCCTGTTTTGTGCCAGTTTTCAAAGGGAATGCTTCCAGTTTTTGCCCATTCAGTATGATATTGGCTGTGGGTTTGTCATAGATAGCTCTTATTATTTTGAGATACATCCCATCAATACCTAATTTATTGAGAGTTTTTAGCATGAAGGGCTGCCGAATTTTGTCAAAGGCCTTTTCTGCATCTATTGAGATAATCATGTGGTTTTTGTCTTTGGTTCTGTTTATATGCTGGATTACGTTTATTGATTTGTACACGTTGAATAACAGACAAAAAGAGAGCCAAATCATCAGTGAACTCCCATTCACAATTGCTTCAAAGAGAATAAAATACCTAGGAATCCAACTTACAAGGGATGTGAAGGATCTCTTCAAGGAGAACTACAAACCATTGCTCAATGAAATAAAAGAGGATACGAACAAATGGAAGAACATTCCATGATCATGAACAGCAAGAATCAATATCATGAAAATGGCTATACTGCCCAAGGTAATTTGTAGATTCAATGCCATCCCCATCAAGCTACCAATGACTTTCTTCACAGAATTGGAAAAAACTACTTTAAAGTTCATATGGAACCAAAAAAGAGTCCGCATTGCCAAGTCAATCCTAAGCCAGAAGAACAAAGCTGGAGGCATCACGCTACCTGACTTCAAACTATACTACAAGGCTACAGTAACCAAAACAGCAGATACTGGTACCAAAACAGAGATACAGACCAATGGAACAGAACAGAGCCCTCAGAAATAATACCACACATCTACAACCATCTGATCTTTGACAAACCTGACAAAAACAAGAAATGGGGAAAGGATTCCCTATTTAATAAATGGTGCTGGGAAAACTGGCTAGCCATATGTAGAAAGCTGAAACTGGATCCCTTCCTTACACCTTATACAAAAATTAATTCAAGATGGATTAAAGACTTAAATGTTAGACCTAAAACCATAAAAACCCTAGAAGAAAACCTAGGCAATACCATTCAGGCCATAGGCATGGGCAAGGACTTCATGTCTAAAACACCAAAAGCAATGGCAACAAAAGCCAAAATTGACAAATGGGATCTAATTAAACTAAAGAGCTTCTGCACAGCAAAAGAAACTACCATCCGAGTGAACAGGCAACCTACAGAATGGGAGGAAATTTTTGCAACCTACTCACCTGACAAAGGGCTAATATCCAGAATCTACAAAGAACTCAAACAAATTTACAAGAAAAAAACAAATAACCCCATCAACAAGTGGGCGAAGGATATGAACAGACACTTCTCAAAAGAAGACATTTATGCAGCCAACAGACACATGAAAAAATGCTCATCATCACTGGCCATCAGAGAAATGCAAATCAAAACCACAATAAGATACCATCTCACACCAGTTAAAATGGCCATAATTAAAAAATCAGGAAACAACAGGTGCTGGAGAGGATGTGGAGAAATAGGAACACTTTTACACTGTTAGTGGGACTGTAAACTAGTTCAACCATTGTGGAAGACAAGGTGGCGATTCCTCAAGGATCTAGAATGAGAAATACCATTTGACCCAGCCATCCCATTACTGGGTATATACCCAAAGGATTATAAATCATGCTGCTATAAAGGCACATGCACACGTATGTTTATTGCGGCACTATTCACAATAGCAAAGACTTGGAACCAACCCAAATGTTCATCAATGATAGACTGGATTAAGAAAATGTGGCACATATACACCATGGAATACTATGTAGCCATAAAAAAGGATGAGTTCATGTCCTTTGTAGAGACATGGATAAAGCTGGAAAGCATTATTCTCAGCAAACTATTGCAAGAACAAAAAACCAAACACCACATGTTCTCACTCATAGGTGGGAACTGAACAATGAGAACACTTGGACACAGGAAGGGGAACATCACACACCGGGGCCTGTTGTGGGGTTGGGTGAGGGGGGAGGGAAAACATTAGGAGATATACCTAATGTAAATGATGAGTTAATAGGTGCAGCACACCAACATGGCACATGTATACATATGGAACAAACCTGCACGTTGTGCACACGTACCCTAGAACTTAAAGTATAATTCAAAAAAACAATAATAATAATTAAAATATCCAGGAACTATGACAAAAAAAAAAAGAGTGCAAGTCAGGAAGGAGCCCTCACCAGAAACCAAGCTTGCTGACACCCTGATTTCAGAGTTTCCAGCTTTACCAACTGCAAGAAAATAAATTTCTGTTAGGTCACCCAGTCTATGCTATTTTGTTATGGCAGCCTAAGTAGACTAAGACACCACGACATCCCGAGTGGAACACTGGATTTTTGTTCCAAAACATCTGCTTTCTCCCCAGGCTTCTCCAGGAGGGGCAGCACAGGCTTCCCTCCCCACACCCCTCCCCAATCCCAGAAACACTGACACAGCTCCCAACACCAATGCTTGAGCGCTTGGAAGTGTTTGACTGTGCAGGCATTGCTTGCTGTTCGTCAGTGAGCTTCTGTGGAGCCAAGTTGGAAAACTTTTCCCTAGAGAGGTATAGTTCTGCCAGTAACAGGAATGCACCCAGGATTTGGAAACACTGTGATCCTCGAGGGCCTCAGCTCACAGCACGGTAGAAATCCCAGGCCAAGCCCCTACCTTGCTGTGGGCACCAGGCTCAGCCACAGTGCTATGGTGGGCACTCATGCCCAGGGCAAGTGCCTTCTCCAGCCACATACCGCCTGACGCTGCTCCCTGTCATTATGACTCCAGCCACCTGCCACTCTGGCCTCAGTTCATTATTTGTTTACTTGTTTTTTTGGGAGTGGGACACTGGATTATTTTTTCAAAACATCTGCTTTCTCCCCAGACTTCTCCAGGAGGGGCAGCACAGACTTCACTCGCCCCACCCCTCCCTGATACCGGAAACACTGACACAGGTCCAAATACCAAGGCCAAATAGATTGGGAAAGGCATGATATTGCTGGGGGAGAGGAGGCTTAACCCTAATGACAGAGGGCCTGCAGAATGGCTTGAGGGAGGCTTTTCACTGCCCAGGTGCTGGGGTGCCTCCTTTCTGGAGAGGCCTGCTCTGGCCCACTGGAGACCAAGAGCGGTTGGTGTAAAAGAAGCTCTGAGGCCCTGCTCTGAAACCATCGGATCTTGAACTGTTTCTGCTCAATTCCAGCTACCAGCAAGGATTATGTTGCACATTCTGACATCTCAGTAATCCTGTAGGTTGATTTTGCACCACTCTCATGAGAAAAAGGGTCATGAATCTAGTTAGCCATGAAATTACTGCATCACGAAACCTTCATCCCGTTTAATTTACAGGTATCATTATTCAGAGTCCACAGTTCACAAAGAATATAGAGAAACCAAAGAGGGTTGAGGAAGAGTAACATAGAATTAAATAGCTGTGGAAAAAAAGCCAAATAGATTGGAAAAGGCATGATATTGCTCAAGGGGAGGAGGCCGAACCTTGTGAGCACCATGAGTTGTCACAAGGACGCCAACTCACTCTTTTCTCCACTTCCCCACCCAGCCTAACAGAGGCAAGAGATAAAATCAGAACAGAGACAGAATTTCCTGCTGTTGAGGCTGATGACAGCGGATAACAGGCTGCCAGGAGATAATGGCATCCTTAGAGTCAAAGACCTGCCCATTTGATTGGTACCCTGCCTGGACACAGAGGCCTGGAATAAATTAGCTCTTTAAATCTTATCCTCTAACACCGAAAAGTTCTTTCACTTCCTAAATTCAAGAATGTTCTTCAGATCATAAAGTCTGGTCCAAAGGCAAATGACAGTGAAGCAAGTCCTTCTAGAACATAGTCTTGAAAGCCAAGTAAATTACTTTCATGAAACATATGACAGATGGGTGCCCAATAGCTACAGTGATATCAATTTACCACTAAGAAGCCGGCATTCACTGTGTCTGTAGAAAGAATTGTTGCAAAAACAGAGCAAATAATATTCTGAGTCCACAAACCCTCCATCTTCCAAACCTCCTGGACTGCAGCTCTGTGCAATATTCCTCCTACAGCCTCCTGGAGCAGCTGATCTTCCTACTTCACCCTCCGTCAATTCTCCTTGCTCTGGGTGTGGCTTTCTTTCTCTGGGTCTTGCTGGGGCCACAGAAGGCTCGCTGAGGCATGCAGGCCTCTGCCATCTGTCTCTACCTTTGAGGACACACTCATTGCTACCTCCACCCTGTCCATGCTTTCTGCCCCCTCTCTTTAGGGCAACTTCCAACTCACCATTCCCTCTCCCAGCCTTTCATCCCAGGCTGTGGTCCAAACATCCTCCACACCATTTCCCTTCAGGGGCTGCACCAACACATCACACTCACAATGTCCCTGAGAAAAGTTACCTTTCTTCTCAACCTACTGATAGAAAAAGAACTCTGCAGCTTTCATTATCTTCTCAAGCAGAAGCAAAACTATAAATTGATGACAAAGATCACCTCATGAAAGAAAAAAAACTCCATTGTGTTAAAGTGTTTTTAAAATATTCTAAATAACTCATGAGTCAAAAGAAACTGAAAGGTGAAATACACCATGGTCTGTTCTGATGCAATGCATGCTTCTTTGATGCACATTCTCTCTTAAGTGCTTGGTAACAAACTCATTTGTCCAGGGCCTGCCCTGTAAGATGCTGCCTCCTCTTACAGGTATCTACTCTGACATTAGGGTAGCTGCTGGATTTTGTTATTTAGTGGGTTATTAGGTAGCACATATATTATCATAATACATTTAAAAATATTTTTAGTTTAAAAATTTCAAAATAATTTGTTTCCTTTGTAATAGGTTTTTTGGTTTTGTTTTTGTTGTTGGTGTTGTTGGTGTTGTTTTGAGACGGAGTCTCGCTCTATCGCCCAGGCTGGAGTGCAGTGGCGTGATCTTGGCTCACTGAAAGCTCCGCCTCCCAGGTTCACGCCATTCTCCTGCCTCAGCCTCCAGAGTAGCTGGGACTACAGGCTCCTGCCACCATGCCCAGATAATTTTTTTTTCTATTTTTTAGTAGAGACAGGGTTTCACTGTGTTAGCCAGGATAGTCTTCATCTCCTGACCTCGTGATCTGCCCGCCTCGGCCTCCCAAAGTGCTGGGATTACAGGTGTGAGCAACCACGCCTGGCCTTTTTTTGTATTTTTTAGTGGAGATGGGGTTTCACCGTGTTAGCCAGGATGGTCTCAATCTCCTGACCTTGTGATCCACCTGCCTTGGCCTCCCAAAGTGCAGGGATTACAGACATGAGCCACTGTGCCCGGCCTGTAATAGTTTTATTTCATGCTTTTAAAAACCTTATTCTGAGAAGGGATCCACAGGCTTCACTAGATTGTCATGCCAAAAGTTATGACCCCCCCACCACCCCCTGCCTGATTAAAGTTCCTTTAGAGAAGATCTTTTGGTGATAAACTCCCATTTTTGGTTTATCTGTAAATAGCTTACTTCTCCTTGATGCTTGAAAAATAGTTACTCTGGAAACACTCTAGGTTGACAGTTGCATCTCTCAACAGTTTGAAACTATTATTCCACTGTTTTCTGACTTCCATTGTTGCAGCCAAAAGTCAGCTGTCCTCATTCTCTAAAGACTTTTGAGATCATCTCCGTGCCTTTAGTATTCTGAACTTTCTGCATGGTATGTTAGGTGTGGATTTCTTTTTAATCTTCTTTGAGAGATACTGTGCTACTGCATCTGTGAATTTATATTTTTCATTCATTCTGGAAATTTTGTAGCTAATATCTCTCCAAATATTGTATCTTCGTCATTCTCTTTGCCAGGGACTCCAATAGCTGTATGTTTGTCCTTCACATTCCATCCTCCAAATGTCTTAATTTTTCTTCTACATATTCCCTACACATGTCATGTATGACTTCATTCTGGTTACTTTCTTTAGTTGTATCTTCCAGATCATCAATTGTCTCTGCACTGTGTCTAATCAGCTGTTGAACTATATAACTGTACTTGTTTAGAAAATTTCAGTGATTATATCTCAAATATCTAGAAATTCTACTTTTATTTCCAAATGTAACTATTTATTTCAAGTAGTTCCTTGTTGTGTGCTCATCTATATGACTGTGTTGATAATTTCTTTAAATGTTTCATACACTAATGTTCTAGATTCCAAGACATGTTGTCCCAGGAGGGTACCAAAGTTTGCCCTTTGTTGTCTCATTGTGACTTGCTTTCTTTGATGCTTGAGCGCTTGGAAGTGTTTGACTGTGCAGGCATTTCTTGGTGTTCATCAGTGAGCTTCTGTGGAGCCAAGTTGGAAAACTTTTCCCTAGAGAGGTACAGTTCTGCCAGTAACAGGAATGCACCCAGGATTTGGAAACACTGTGATCCTCGAGGGCCCCAGCTCACAGCACGGTAGAAATCCCAGGCCAAGCCCCTACCTTGCTGTGGGCACCAGGCTCAGCCACAGTGCTATGGTGGGCACTCATGCCCAGGGCAAGTCCCTTCTCCAGCCACATACTGCCTGACGCTGCTCCCTGTCATTGTGACTCCAGCCACCTGCCACTCTGGCCTCAGTTCATTATTTATTTGTTTGGGAGTAGGGCAGTGGACCTTGAAGATCTGCAATGCATCATCAAGGAGCATGTCCTTTGTGGTGTATAGTCGTTCCATAGCAGAAGCATCCTTCGAAGTGCCTACTCAGCCAAAATGCCAGAATCAGAAGGAAATCCCTCATTCCTGCTGTTTTTAATGGTCACATAAGTACACCAATAAAGCAGTGAATAGAGGCTACTTTTATTTTTTTTAAATTAACAACTGTTACAAGCTATCAAAATATGAAACTTTATTTAGCTAATAAAATTCTTTATAAATTCCAAAGTATTCCACATATCCTATTATTTATTTTCTCTTTTAGCCCCAGCAACTATATTTCTTAAATCACTTTACTTTCAAAAAAACAAAATGTTATCCCAAATTATTCTTTCCCTCCATTTTCCCTTGGAAAAAAATATTACTCCCATCCAAAGCCTTTCTAATTCAGTAGCTTTCCTACATGCTGGTAAGAAACTGTTAAGACAAGGATTCCATTCACAAAAGCAAAAAAATTAAAAACTATCCAAGAATTAACTTCATGATAAATGTATAAGGTTTTTTTAAAAGACAACTACAAGACTCTACTGAGACATAAGAAGGAAGATTTTTAGTAAATGGACGTATATAACATGTTCCCAAATGAGGAAACCTAAAGATAATAAAAATGTTAATTTCTCTATATTCATAAATTAATTTAGTGAAATCTCAATCAAAATCCCAATGGGTTTCTTTGAAGGTTGGCAAAATGATTCAAAAATTTTTCCTTCAGATAGTAGAGAAGAAACAATGTCATTGAACTATGTGGAGGGAAAGAGGTTTATGTATTACTGGACATGATTTTCATCCCTTCATTATTTTAAGTTAAAAATTCCCAGGAACAAAAACAGTTTAGAAAGCCGCAATAGTTAAAAGTGGCTCAAGAACAAACAGACATGTAAAGAACAGAATATGATGTCCAGAAAGAGACTTAGGCATATATTAGGATTTTTAAAAATTATTTATTTTTTAGGTTGTGGTAAAATATACACACATAAAATTTACCATTTAACCATTTTTAAGTGTACACTCAGTAGCATTAAGTCCATTCATCTTGTGCAAACATTCTCCTCATCCATCTCCAGAAAACCTTTCATCTTGCAAAATTAAAACTTCGTATCCATTAATGTACACTGATTCCCCATTCCCTCCCCCACTCTAGTCCCTGGCAACCACCATTCTGCTTCCTGTCTCTATATGAGTGGAATCACAGTTTTATCCTTTTGTGACAGGCTTCTATCACTTAGGATAATGTTTTCAAGGTTCATCCATATGTAGCATGTGTCAGAATCTCCTTCCCTTTTTTTTTTTTTTTTGAGACAGAGTCTCACTCTGTTGCCCAGGCTGGAGTGCAGTGGTGCGATCTCGGCTCACTGCAAGCTCCACCTCCAAGGTTCACGCCATTCTCCTGCCTCAGCCTCCCGAGTAGCTGGGACTACAGACGCCCGCCACCACGCCCAGCTAATTTTTTGTATTTTTAGTAGAGATGGGGTTTCACCATGTTAGCCAGGATGGTCTTGATCTCCTGACCTCATGATCCGCCCGCCTTGGCCTCCCAAAGTGCTGGGATTACAGGCCTGACCACCGCACCCGGCCTCTCCTTACTTTTTAAGTCTAATAGTATTCTGTACGTATAGACCTCATTCTGTTGAGCCACCCATCTACAGATGGTGCTTGGGTTGCTTCCACCTTTTAGCTATGAGGATAATGCTTCTATGAACACAGGTGTGCAAATATGTCTTTGAGACCCTTCTTTCAATTCTTTTGGGTATGTACCCAGAAGTGAAATATGGTAATTCTATTGGTAATAATACAGAGTGGAAAACAGTATAAACCTCCTCAATAATTACAAATAGAATTACCATATAGCTATTATTCTTATAATAGCCATTCTAATGTGTAGGAAGTGGTAGTCATTTTGATTTTTTCTCTTTTTTTTTTTTTTTTTTTTTTTGAGACAGGGTCTCACTCTCGCCTAGGCTGGAGTGCACTGACGTGATCGCAGCTCACTGCACTTTCAACCTCCTGGGCTCAAGCAATCCTCCCCACTCAGCCTCCCAAGTAGTTGGGACTACAGGTGCATGCCACCACATCCAGCTAGTTTTCTTTTTTCTTTTTTTTTTCAAGAGATGGGGGTTTCGCCATGTTGCCCAGGCTGGTCTTGAACTCTTGGGCTCCAGCGATCCTCCTGCCTGGGCCTCCCAAAGTGCTGGGATTACAGGTGTGAGCCACCACGCCAGCCATTGTTGTGATTTTGATTTGCATCTCCTTAAGGATTAGTGATGTTGAGCATCTTTTCATGTGCTTATTAGCCATCTGTATCTCTTCTGCGGAGAAAGGCCTAGTCAAGTCTTTTGCCTATCTTTGAAGCTTTTCTCCCAGCTTTATTGAGGTATGACAAATAAAACTTGTATATAAAATGTACAACATGATTCTGGTATACATATACTGTGAAATGATTACCACAATCAAGTTAACCATATCCATCACCTCACTAGTTACCATTTCTTCTGAGTGTTTGATAAGAACATATGAAATCTCTTTCAGAAAATTTCAAATATACAGCACATTATTATTAAGTATAGTCACTATGCTGTACATTACGTCGCCAGAATGTATTTCTTTTATAACTGAAAGTTTATACCCTTTGACAAACATCTCCCCTTTCCCCTCTCTCCCCCAGCCCTGGGCTACTACCCTTCTCCTCTCTGTTACCATGAGTTTGACTTTTCTTTTTTTAGATTCTACGGACAAGTGAGATTATTCAGTATTCATCTTTCTGTGTCTGGCTAATTTCACTTAGCATAATGTCCTCTGGGTTCATCCATGTTGCCAAAAATCCTTTGCCCATTTTTGAACTGAGTTCTTTACTTTTTTGTTGTTGAGTTTTAAGAATTTTCTATAAGTTCTGGATAATAATTTCTGATTAAATATGTGATTTTCCAGTACTTTCTCCCATTCTGTGGGTTGCCTATTTACTCTCTTAATAGTGTCCTTTGATGCACAAGTTTTTAATTTTGATGAAGTCCAGTTTGCCTCCTTTTCTTTTGTTGCCTATGCCTTTGGCATCATATCCAAGAAATCACTGCCAAACCCAGGGTTGTAAAGCTTTTCCCCTAAGCTTCCTTGTAAGAGTTTTATAATTTTAGCTCTTATGTTTAGGTCTTTAATCTATTTTGAGTTAATTTTTGTATAGGATGCTAGTTAAGGGTCCAACTTCATTTTTTTTTGCATGTGAACACATTAAATTAGTTTTTACAATTTAATTTATATAATTTAGTTATACAAGGAATGACATAGTAACTGATAGGGGAAAAGGCTATTCAATAAATGGTTCTGAGATAATTGTTAAATGCAAATAAATAGGCAGATAGAGAAATTAAACTTAGTTCCCTCCCACAAACCAAAATACATTACAAGATGATTAAAATATTAAACGTAAATAATTAACCACCCAGGTTACTGGCTAAAACTCACAAAAAGGCAACTGCCCCTCAAAAAAATTTACTGAGAGGCCAGGCACGGTGGGTGGCTCACGCCTGCAGTCCCAACACTTTGGGAGGCCAAGGTGGGCAGATCACTTGAGGTCAGGAGCTCAAGGACGGCCTGGCCAACATGGTGAAACCTGTCTCCACTAAAAATACAAAAAATTAGCCAGACATGGTGGTATGTACCTGTAGTCCCAGCTACTCAGGAGGCTGAGGTAGGAGAATCTCTTGAACCCAGGAGGCAGAGGTTGCAGTGAGCCGAGATTGCACCACTGTACTCCAGCCTGGGCGACAGAGTGAGAGTCCGTCTTAAAAAAAGAAAAAAAATTTACTCAGAAAAACACCTTACAAGTAATCAATAAAATGCAAAGTGGAATAAGAGGTCCCTTGCTGCCTGTCAAGCTAGCAGTGGTTAGAAAGAACAGCGGTCCTCACTTACAGGGCTGTAGAGAATGTACATCATCAAGAGGTGCGACGCTGTCAACTGGCAAAAAGTATAATAAACAAAGTAAGCACGGGCTCTATGCAAATAAATTCAAAACCCAGCATGACAAAGATAACTTGCTAAATTACTACAATTGATCCCCCAAAAGACCAAAACACTAACTGTTCCTATAAACACCAAGAAATTGGAAATATGGTCAAACAGCTGTAGGCAAAGTCTTCAAAAACTTCTACGTACAAAGATTTCCAAAGCTGTTTAAATTTTTTCTGAGCACAGAGGGAAAAAAGGGGGAACTTCCAAATTCTCTTTATAAAGGTCAGTATAACAATCACAAACCTGTAAAACATCACAAAAATAAGGAACAGACCAATGGCTTTTAAACAGAAGTACATCGTTTTTATTTTATTTTTCATGTGCTGGATCAATATTTAATGAATTTCCCCCATGTATCAGGCATTGTTGGACTCTTTCAGACATTTAACTCCTTCCCCCTCATTATTTGGTTGGTAAAAGTTACATTAAGTTATTCCCTCCCCTCACAAAGCAGGTTCTCCCTGACTTCAAGGGCCAACATCCAAAGAAAACCAAACGTGAAAGATAGAGACTCAAAAACTTAGCATTCCTCATTTACTACACATAGTAGATATAAACACACAAATTTGAATGCTAAAAATTCATAGGACAGTGCATTAAAATGATAATTTTACTGGTACATCATTTTTAAATAAAAGGTTAGAAAACAGAATTCAGCAGTACATTTAAAAGAATAAAGAACATAGGGGGTTCATGCCAGGAATGAAAAGATGGTTCTGCATATTAATGTGACAAAAATAAAAAATTTGATCATTCAGTAGATGCATGGAAGACATCCAATAAAATTTGATTTCCATCTCCTCTTTTAAAAAAGAACTCTTAGGGCTGGGTGCAGTGGCTCACACCTGTAATCCCAGCACTTTGGGAGGCCAAGGCAGGTGGATCACTTGAGGTCAGGAGTTCTAGACTAGTCTGGCCAACATGGTAAAACCCTGTCTCTACTAAAAATACAAAAATCAGCTGAGTGTGGTGGCACATGGCTATAGTCTCAGCTACTCAGGAGGCTGAGGCAGGAGAATTACTGGAACCTGGGAAACGAAGGTTGCAATGAGCCAAGATCACGCCACTGCACTCCAGCCTGGGTGACAGAGCGAGACTCTGTCTCAAAAATAAAATAAAATAAAACAAAATGATGCTGAAAGTACTCGTGTGGTATGCAGAATTATGAGATGGCCCCCAAGGTCCCCACTCCCTGGTGTACCTGCCCTATATAATCCTCTTCCTTGGGCTGTGGGTGGGACTGTGAATAGGTACGTGACAATGGTGGGTGGGAGGTCCCAAATCAGTTTGCTGTTGAGTTCATCAAAAGGGAAGTTCTCTTGGGTGTGCCTGACCTAATCAGGCAAGACCTTTGGTTCTGGGCCCTTGGTGAAGTCCCAATTTGAGGTGTAAGAAGTTCTGCTGCTGGCCTTGAAGAAGTGGGCTGCCGTGTGGTGAGATGCCTCTAAGTGCTGAGAGCTTCCCCACCCACAGCTTGCAAGGAAGCAGGGCTGAGTCACACAACCCCCAAAATGAATTCTGCCAACAACCTGAAGGAGTTTGGAAGTGGATCTTTCCCTCGTCAAGCTTTTGGATGAAGACGCTTCCAGCCTCACCAGCATTTCAGCCTGCAGACCCTGAGGACAGGACCCAACTAAAACACTCCAGAGTCCCAACCCTTAGAAACTCTGAAATAATAAGGTTGAGCTGCTTGAACTTGCTATGCTTGTGGCAATTTGCCACATAACAATAGAAAACTAATATATCTAGCTAATAAAACTAAAAAGGAAAAAATAAAAGAAAGTTACAAACATTGGAAAGAAGCAGCAAAATCATTACTATTTGAAAACAATGTGATCACCTAACTAGAAAACCCAATGGAATTGATTCAGAAGAATAAGAAATCATAAGAAAATTCAGCATGTTATCTGGTTACAAAACCAATATGTTGAAAATTATAATACCATATATAGTTTGTCCCTTGAACAAGAGGGGTGTTAGGGGCGCCAGCCTCCTGTGCAGTCAAAAATCTACGTATAACCTTTTGACTCCTCCAAAACTTAACTGGTAATAGCCTAATGTTGACTGGAAGTCTTATCAATCACATAAACAGTTGATTAACACACATTTTGGATGTCATATGTATTATATGGTGTATTCTTACAATAAAGTAAGAGAAAAGAAAATGCTATTAAGAAAGTCATAAGGAAAAGAAAATATATTTTACTATTCATTAAGTGGAAGTGGGTTGTCATAAAGGCCTTCATCCTTGTCATCTTCTCGTTGAGTAGGCTCAGGAGGACGAGAAGGAAGAGGAGGGCTTAGTCTTGCCATTTCAGGGTGGCAGAGGTGGAAGGAAATCCACGTGTAAGTGGACCCATGCTGTTTAAACTTAGCATGTTGTTCAAGGTCAACAGGATCAATATTTATTGTACCCTGAATATATATGCCAGATATACTTACTAAGTTTTTATACTTTATCCTGACAACCCTAATTAGTATGTGTGATTCTTGTGCCCGTGCACAGATGTGAAAATTAAAACACAAAGAGATTAAATGACTTGCCCAACGTTACGATGATGGGCAGGGTTAGGACACAAGCTCTTAAACTATAGACAAATAGCTTTCCTACATATGTGCAAGCAAAGACTGGTTAGAAAAGAGAATACAATTAAAAATTCCATTTATAATGGTAAGCAGCAAGGCAGGATATCTTAGAATAAACAGATTTAACAAGAGGTGAGCAGGAGCAATATCAAGGAATCCTTAAACATTTACTGGGGAACCGAAAAGACTTCATGATTAGATGGGAGGGAAATTCATTTTTTAAATAAAAAGACTAAATAATGTATAAGTTCCGTGCAATTCTAATTAAAATACCAAAAAGGGGAAAAGAAAATCTACGCAATAAGAAGTGCTAGGGCAACTGGCTAGCCACTTGGAAAGAAATGAAACTTAATCTCTACATTTTAACATTAAAATAAATTCCAGAGAAATCAAAGAGTAAAATATAAATTAAAACATAAATATTTGAGAAATTTGTAAAAGAATCTGGAAGTAAGCCCTTTGAGGCACCACACAATTTTAAGTCACAATAGAAACAATTAATGAATTTAAAATGTATATGTTTATGGCTAAAAAAACCCCACATTTGTTTGTGGTAGGAGGAATTTGTGTTCTCAATCCCAGGGCCTCTCTGCATCTGCATTAGAAGAACAAGTCTGTGCCTTTGACATGTGAGGTTGCAGCCTCCTGCAGAGTGGGTGGAGTTCCGTCCCCATCCCAGAATGAACTTGGCCATGGGACTTGCCTGGCGGTGGTGAGTGGAAGTGGCACGTGCCATCGTCCCTGGGCCTTCTGATGCATTACGTGCTACCTCTTGCCCTCCCCCTCGCCCGGGTGGCCACTGCCCCTTCAAGCCTGGGCCCCAGAATGGACAGATGGCACAGACACAAACCCCATGAGAAGCCTGCAACCCAAAGTGGAGCCACCCCAGCTGACCTGCAAACCCAGAGGAGAAAATAATGGCTCGCTACTGTCAAGCACTGCATTTTGGTGTGGTTTTTAATGTAGCATTATTTTGAAAAGGGCCAATGAACACATTTTTGGTTTAAAAAAAACCCATAAAACCAAAGGCTGGTTTCAAATAGGAAAAATATGTATAATACATAAACAGACAAAAGGTTGATTTTCTTAATTTACAAAGAGCTCATATAAATTAATAAAGAAACAACAGAAAAAAATGGCTGAATATGATGAACAGGATGTTTAGATTTTTAATGAACAATAAACATGTAACAGAATGCATAAACCTACTCAATTTTTTTTAAAGCAAGTGAAAACAATAAGATAAGTATTTTTATCAACCAGACTGGAAACATTTTGGTGAAGTTTTGGTAAAACCCAGTGATGGCAAAGGGCAGAGGGGAAAGAAAGTTCCTCTTAAACATTTCTGATGTTGGCATAATTTGATGTAGCCTTCCTTGGGGACAATTTCATAGCATCTCTCAAAATAAAAACTGCACATACCCATACTCAATGGTTTCAATCCTGGGAATTTAACCTGTGGATATACTCACAGAAATAGGCCAGCCTATTTACACAAGGACGTTTACTACAAAAACCTGAACCAGTGAGTAGCAATAAAGGGTTAGTTAAATAGACTTTGATATTTACATAGAACATGAATATATGCATTATAAAGTTGGAAGTAGATCTATTTATGCCACTGTGGAAAGATCTTGAAGATAAATAACTGACAAGCAAGACATAACCCAGTGTGCACTGAAGGATCTCTGTGTAAACAAGAAGGAATGGATGAATGCATTTACTACATAAACATTGCTCTCTGGAACGATGCACAAGAAACCTAACAATGGGAAACTAGATTAAGGAGGAGGCGAGGGGGAACTTGCTTTTAAATGTGTAACTTTCTGTAACAGTAACCTTTAATCCATGCATGTATTATGTTATGCATATTTAAAACTCTGCATACCATTGAACCTAGAATTCTACTTCTAAGAATTCCCAGTATTAACCAAAGGATTATTTATTTTGGAAACTGGAAACAACCAAGGTGTGCAGCAAGAGGGAATTACATATATTCATTGGGTCCTTCCCAGTTGCTGCCATTAAATCATATTATAGAAGAATATATACATATACACATATACATGTATATTGTATTGTGTATATCTCCCTCTGTAGCCCAGGCTAGAGTGCAGTGGCATGATCACAGCTCACTGTGACTTCCACCTCCCATGCTCAAGTGATCCTCCCATTTCAGCCTCCCAAATAGCAGGGAATACAGGCATGCATCACCTGGCTGATTTTTGTATCTTTTGTAGAGAGAGGGTTTCACTATGTTGCCCAGGCTGGTCTCGAACTCTTGGCTCAAGTGATCCCCTCGCTGTGGCCTCCCAAAGTGCTGAGATTAAAGGCGTGAACCACTGTGCCCAGCCACAGGAGAATATTTAATGCCATGTAGAAATGTTCACACTAAATGAAAGAAGAAGAAGGAAAAGCAGGTTGCAAAATGGTTTGGAAAGTGCATAATTTCCCTTCTGAGAAGCAAACAAATACATAAAGAAAATCAGCAGCTACATCTCAAAGTTACCATGGTTATCTCCAGACAGTGAGATTTTGGCTTCCTCTGTATTTTTCTATTTCCCATGGTTGATACGTAACAGAGAAAACCCATTATTAAAACCCAAGCCAGCGACAGCTGGTTCTGCCTCCTAAGTGAGGAGGCATAACCCACACCAGTGGGCACTAACTCCTTCTAATGTTCCCATCAGCAGGCGGGAGAGGTGGACGGGGCCAGACAAATTCCACCACTTGAATGTGAGGGCCGTTGGCCTCAGAACAGGTATGGAAAGGCTCTGGAAACAATGGCGGCCAGTCTGAGTGAGAGGCAGGAAACCAGAATCCCTGCACAGTGATGGGGTCCGGAGTGGCAGGATGACCAACAAGGTGTGTAGGGGAGGGACGGGGCCTGATCTGCACAGAAAGTGGTCAGCCAGGTGGCCATGTGCAATTCTATGTGGGCTGCTGCTCCTTGATAGAGAATAATGGGAATTTCAGACATAAATGCAAGCTACAAGAATAAATTCCAACCAGCACCCAAACATATTCAAGAGCCTCTGCCCCCCTCCCTTTCTCAACCCATTGTCAGAAAAAAGTATGAAGTGGGAAGGTAGATTGCCCTGCTTGAAAAAGAGCATTACATAAACCATTTGCAAATGACTTTTATTCTCTTCTTTTAGAAATCTCCTCATGGCACAATAATAAAAACAATGTATTTGTTGATACAGAACATTAATTCCATTAAAATTGCATTATGTGTAATGAAAAGCTATCAGAGTATAATTACGCAAGCAAATTCACAGACCCACATCAACTTTTAAATCCACTGGAACTATACAATAGGAACTGAACCTGTCTGGTAGACAAATTGCTCTTTCTTTTCCAAATCATTATTAATAAAGGCCACTGTACTAATGTCATAAACCACACACTATTTATGCAAACTCTCAAATCCAGGACTGTTCCCTAGAGGTGCCTCTGCCTGGTTTTTCCCAGGACCATCCTGTTCTCAGACCCAGAGGTTGTGCTCCCATTCCTGACTTAGCCCCAAAGCAGGCTCCCTTCTCGGAATTTTTGCCCAGAGAGCCCAGTTGTACCCTGAAGGGAGCCTGGTTGCACCCCCAAAGGGTTGCCTGAATCCGCACACTCTCAGCCCTCTGCCCCAGCCTGGGAGCTGTGCTCTGCTCTGCTGCCCCTGGCTGGCCACTGCAGGGCCCGCAGGCTGCTCTCCCTCCTCCCTGCTGCAGGTACTGCACCCAGGTGGCCCTCCTGCCATCTGTTCTCACACCAGGCAGCGCCACACACAGAGACTGGAGTGCAGAGCCCATCTCCTGTCCCCACGAGGTTCTGAGAGGAGGCAGAGGGCCACCAGGACAGGGGAGGAAGGGGGCAGGAGGCTGGATTCCTGCAAGGGCACAGGAGTACATCCAGTGCCACCCACTCCTGCTGACGATAGCCCCGGTGAAAAGACACCATGGGGCAGGTGTCTCATCACATATGTCCCTCACTCATCACATATGTCCATCCCTGGGTTTAGACACTTCTAGGATCCCCAAACACAGCAGGGATCTGGACAACCCGTGCCATGCTGGTGACATGAAGGGAACCCCCCCATCTGACTAAGTGGTCCCAGCACCCTTGTAACAGCCATCTCCACTCCCCCGTCCTGCTCCCCTTTCCCCTCACTGGCACAGGCAGAACTCCCCTGTCTGATCAGTTCTGGGTCGCTGAGTCCCAGGAACCCCCTTCAGCACCCAGCAGGCTAACACTGATCTTACTCCTGCTTTGCAGAAGGAACACCCTCCTGCCTTGGCCGCCCCCTTGTTTCCTCCCCCACTCACGCTCCCCAGCTGCTCCTTAGTAAGCACTCCCTCAGCCCATCATCTCCCCATACCTCCCCTCCCCTCCTCGCAGTATCTATCCTGGGAGAGGCTGTTCCCTCCCTGGCTCCATCCTCCAGGGTACCCTAAGCCTCTCTCAGCCTCTCTTCCTCCCAGATCCCTGTGTCCACCCACTGGCCTGATGGAAACATGACGGACACCTCCCCAGCAGCCTAACTCAATACAGCCAGTGCTCCTGGAGCCTGCCCTACCTCCACAGGAGGCCCCACTCACCCAGATGTGCCTGTCAGGGTCCCAGATACCCCACGTCCCTCCCCCGCCCAATCTCACGCTCAAATCCATCCAAATCAGGGACATCTACTGACCAGATCACCCCGGGCCCCGGCCCCTAGTTCCTCCCTCCACCTGGTACCTGGCTGCCACCTGGCACCAGAGCTACTGTAAGAGCCCTACAAAGGCCTCCCTGCCCGGACTCCTGGTCACTTCTAACCTGTTTTCCACACTGCAGAATCATCTTTTTAAAATGCAAACCTGGCCGGGCATGGTGGCTCACACCTGTAATCCCAGCACTTTGGGAGGCCGAGGCGGGCAGATCACCTGAGGTCAGGAGTTCAAGACCAGCCTGGTCAACATGGTGAAACCCTGCCACTACTAAAACTATAAAAATTAGCCAGGCATGATGGCATGTGCCTGTAATCCCAGCTACTCAGGAGGCTGAGGCAGATGAATCGTTTGAACCTGGGAGGTGGAGGTTGCAGTGAGCCAAGATGGCACCATTGCACTCCAGCCTGGGTGACAGAGCAAGACTCCGTCTCAAAAAAAAAAAAAAAAAAAAAAAAAAATCTGACCATGTCACTCACCCCACTCAATGACACTATGCCCTTTAGGGGCTTTCTTTATCCCTTGGAATAAGTCCCACATCTTCCAGCTCAGAAGGTCCCTGCCCACCCTTCCTGCCTCATCCAGGTCACTACATGGGTGGGGTCACCTCTGCCTCCCCCTCAACCCCCAAACAGCTAATTGCCCAGCATGGGTAGCAAACAGCTACAGGACCACGGGGCTACGGCACCAGCACCCCACAGTGCCGCTCACTCATGCACCTGCCTTCGGCTGCTCAGCAGGTCCTGGGGGCCCAGAGCACGCTTGTTTCATCTGCACAGTGCCCACCGGAGCAAGGGCCTGGCGCCATGGCACACATGAGAGTGAAGGCTCTCAGCACGCACAAGGTTGGCGAGTGCCCACCTCCGGGAGGGAGACTTTGTGCCCATGCTCCTGACCAGTTCCACAGCCCCACGGAGGCAGCATGGTCCTGAGGGGCAGTGCGCTGACTTTTCCCCTTTATTTTATAACCAAAGCAATGCAAATTAAATATATAACAAGTTAGGAAAGGCAGATAAGCTGAAGGAAATAATGAAACCATCTACATTCACACGGCTTCTCCTCTAACTCCTGTTAACATGTGGCTGGGTTCTATATAAATCGGCTTTTATAAAAATTGGGTCATCATGTTGTCGATAACCTTTTCGCGTTACCATATAATGTGTCATGATCATGATGGCACACCCTGTAGGTATTCACTGACATCACCTTAATGGCTGAATGGGACTCCATTGTATAAAAATACAAAATACTCATGACCTATTATTCTATAAACATTTGGAATCACAAACATATGTGAAAAATATATTTTTTAACAAGCTTATGAAAAGATAAACAAAAGCCTGTAATCCCAGCACTTTGGAAGGCCAAGGCAGGCAAATCACTTGAGGCCAGGAGTTCAAGACCAGCCTGGCCAACATGGCGAAACCGCATCTCTACTAAAAATATAAAAAATTAGCCAGGCACTGTAGCAGATGCCTTTAATCTCAGCTACTCGGACAGCTGAGGTAAGAGAATCACTTGAACCCGGGAGGCGGAGCTTGCAGTGAGCCAAGATCATGCCACTGCACTCCAGCCTGGGCGACAGAGCAAGACTCTGTCTCAAAAATTTTAAAAAAGAATATTAAAAAATATATTAAATATATGAATATATTTTAAAAAGTATTTCATTTTTTCTGATCTAGTCATTCTTACACAATCTGAGAAGTCAAAATTGTTCTGTAGAGAAGCTGCCACTTACAAAAAATAGTTTTGCTTGTTTCTTCAATTTACTTTCACATTTCTAAACTTGATGCTTTGACTGACTTCTGACTATGAAAATTGAGGTTTCTCACTATCCCCTCCAACACACAGCAGACACAGCCAAATGCACACACTCGCTCTCCCTCTCCTCCTCACTTTCCCAATCCAAATATAGCAACAACCCACCTTTTGATATTTCAGCATTCACTATTGGCATTATTAGAACTATGTAAAATGTTATCCATAACTGAGCCACAAGGAGTACTACAATTACAGTGCCTTTAAAAAAAAAAATCACATCACAATATGTAACTGGGGTTAATTGCCTCATTTTTCACTTACATCTTCTACACAGTCACACATGACTTAACAATGGAGCTATGTTCTGGGAAGCGCACCCTTAGGCGAGTCCATCACTGTGTGAACCTCACAGAATGCACTTACACAAACCTAGATGGCGAAGCCCACTACATACTTAGGCTGTATGGTACTGCCTACTGCTCCCAGGCTACAAAACTGGGCAGCATGTTACTATCCTGAACACTGTGGGCAACTGTAATACAATGGTGAGCACTTGTGTATTTAACACATCTCAACATAATAAAGGTACAGTCAAAACATGGTATTAGAATCTTATGGGACCACCATTGTATACGCAGTCCACCGTTGAGGGAAGCGTTGGTGTGTGGTGTATGACTGTATATCTATCAAAAATTCATCCTAGCTCTCCAATAGCCCTGAGGTCTCCCTCATCATGTATGAGCACATGAAGTCTATCAAAAAATGAGGGAGCAAACCAAGAAAAGAGAAGACATGGGCTCAAGAAAACAGAAGCTCTAGCCCAGGAGAGAGGCGAAGGGGAGTTGAAGACCCAGGGAAGTCCCTAGGAGCCATGGTGTGCCAGGCCAGGGCACAGCGAGGTAAGGAGGGAGCAGGTGACCTGGGTCCAAGAAGGACATGCCTCAGAAAACCAGAGTGGTTTGCTCCCCGTTTTTTTTTTTTTTTTTTTGAGGGGGAGACCGAGTCTTTCTCTGTCACCCACGCTGGAGTGCAGTGGCTCGATCTCCGCTCACTGCAACCTCCACCTCCCGGGTTCAAGCGATTCTCCTGCCACAGCCTCCCGAGTAGCTGGGACTACAGGCACCCACCAGCACGCCCCGCTAATTTTTTTTTTTTTTTTTGTATTTTTAATGGAGATAGGGTTTCACCATGTTGGCCAGGCTGGTCTCGAACTCCTGACCTCCAGGTGATCCACCCACCTAGGCCTCCCAAAGTGCTGGGATTACAGGCCTGAGTCACTGCACCTGGCCCACATTTTTTGATAGACCATATCCTCCAATAACTTTCGGAGAAAGGATTCACAGTAGGTGAAATCTGAGGGACCCTACATGTTTAACATGTAAGGACAGAAATTTTATGTTGCAGATTATTTTGTCTCAGAACTTTTTAGGCAATGATCTAATATGTGCTGATCTCCACGGCGGCTCCTGAGAGGTCTGATTCATCAGCAGATATTGGCAAGGACCAGCTGTTTACCAGGCACTGTTCTAGGCACAGGGGATCCAGCAGTTTAAAAAAAAGACACGCATAGTGCCTCCCTCATGACATCCTGGGGAGCAGCAGAGGAGACAGACACAAAAATAAGAATGAAACCACATGGCATGTTACACAGAATGAAGAAAAATAAGGTGGGAAAGTGTGGGCTCAGGAGCTGGGGAATCCTGGGCTTGTAGGGGTAACAGATCCCAAAATGAGGAACGGCCCTGGTGGGATGGATGCCAGTTCCTGATGGGGATATACAGGACTCCACAAGGGTGAGACGGTCTTTGTTTTTATTCACTGGGTGAAGTATGAGAAACTGATCTCAATCTGCAATCTCCTTTCAGTTCTGAGAATAATTCCTGTATCACTTTGCAGTGATGACTCAACGTCCTTTGGTCTCAGAAAAGCCTATTTCTATTCTCTGGTTGACCCTCTCATTTACTGTCTTCCCTATTTCCAACTTCCTGGTCTTTTTTTTTTTGTTCAGTTTTCTGGGAGATTTCCCCCAATTTCATCTTTCAAGCCTTTGATGATTTTTAAACTTTACATTTTGAATTTTTTCAAATAGAAAAGTACAAAAATAAGAATATTCAATCCATCTACTTAGCCTGTCACCTTGATTAACAATTTTACTATATTTGCTTCATCTCTTTTTCTTTGCTTTTCAAGATAAATTACAAACCATGACATTTTAAGTTTTTCAATATGCATACCTAAAATACAAGGACATTTTTCTGTATAACCTATGAGGCCATTAATACATCTAAAATTTACTATTAATAGATCATCTTCATATGATTTCATACCCAATTCCTATTCAAATTTCCCAGATTGTCCTCAAAATAACTTCTTGCAGTTAATTTGTTCAAACTAGCTTCCAATGCTTAGGAATTTGTTATGTGCCCACATGGTTGTAATTTTGTTAAGTAGCTTTAAATTTTCAGCTTATTCTTTAACCCACATGTCTCTGGTTTTCAGGGTAGGCAAGGGTTTTAATACAATTATGGTTTCATCCCTTCACACATCCCACCTCTTTTTCTTTGCTAGTATAATCTAGAATTTTAGATTCAAACTCATATTACATTGTTTTCATATTATACTCAGTATCTTTTCCTTTTTAAAAATTAATTTTTCTTTTTTCTTTTTTTGGAGATGGAGTCTCGCTTTGTTGCCCAGGCAATCTCGGCTCACTGCAATCGCCACCTCCCGAGTTCAAGCAATTCTCATGCCTCGGCCTCCTGAGTAGCTGGGATTACAGGTGGCTGCCACCATGCCTAGCTAATTTTTGTATTTTTAGTAGAGACAGGTTTCACCATGTTGGCCAGGCCGGTCTCGAACTCCTGACCTCAAGTGATCTGCCCATCTTGGCCTCACAAAGTGCTGGGATTACAGGCATGAGCCACCATGCCCGACCTATTTTTCTTTTTTTTTTTTTTTTTTTAAGAAAGGGTCTCACTGTGTTACCCAGGCTGGTCTTGAACACCCTGGCTGAAGCGATCCTCCTGCCACAACCTCCGAGTAGCTGGGACTTCAGGCATGAGCCACCTCGCCTGGTATATTCTGTGTCTTTTGATATTTTTTTAAGTTCCACTTTCAAGTTTTAACTAGTTTCAGTGTTCTGCATTAGTTCTGCTTAGCCATGATTCCACCAACTCAAGCTGCTGACTTAATAGCTCCAACATTGAATGACATCTTCATGAGACTCCTGTGAGGGTCCTCAAAGCCCCTAATACCTGAGCATATCTTCAGGGCTCCCAGGACCAATGTGGACTGCTCGCCTGCTCAGCTGTCATCACGTCTGAAGAGTAGGTCACCCTAGTGCAGGTCTGGATTCGCAGACTTTCCCCTCAATCACTGCAGATGCTGCGTGCCTGCCCTCTGCTTTATCACAGCTGACAACTCGAAGGCCTGTCTCTTTGTTTGTGTGTTTGCTTTGCTGAAAATAAGGTCTCCTACCTAGATGCTTGTGGAATCCCATTCTTGAATTTGCACTGATAATTTCCTTCCCTTTCTCTCTGAACTTTTCTGGCATACTTAGCTCATCTCCGCAAGACAGTGCTTGGTGTTTCTTGTTTTTGCACTTTACAGAAACAGTGTCATAGAAAAACCATAGTATTTTTTCATGTGTGTCTCACAGGCAGAGAACTAATTGGCTCCTGCGCTGCAGGTCTCACTCCTCTGCAGGGGCTGCTCTGGTGGAAGCCAGTGCCCCAGGAGCAGCCCTCAGGCAACAGAGACTTGAGGCGACAGGAGGCAAGTCTGAAATGTGCTCGGTAACTGCACTCCAGTCCCCTCAGGAGCCAGCACGATCACCCGCTGTAGCCAACTGGATAACACATCTGGACTGGCTATCCTTCCTCCCTGCCTCCCTCTGCCTACCTGACTGTGCTCCCTGCAAACAGGAGAGCTTCCTGCTAGTCCTGCTCTCAATCTCTCCTTTCAGGGTCATCCAGGCTAAGAACATTCACGTTCCTAAGATTCCTTTATCATGTTGTCGCACACAGCTATAGTTTATTCTCTTGCACTGCGGTATAACAACAGTCCATTTCATTAGACCATAGAACTTATTTTGTTTGTTTTTGAGATGGAGTCTTGCTCTGTTGCCTAGGCTGGAGTGCAGTGGCATGATCTCAGCTCACTGCAACCTCCGCCTCCCGGGCTCAAGCAATTCTCCTGCCTCAGCCTCCTGAGTAGCTGGGATTACAGGCGTGTGCCACCACGCCCAGCTAATTTTTGTATTTTTAGTAGAGACGTGGTTTCACCATATTGATCAGGCTGGTCTCAAATTCCTGACCTGGTGATCTGCCCACCTTGGCCTCCCAAAGTGCTGGGATTACAGGTGTGAGCCACTGCGCCCAGCCTATAGAACTTATTAACATCCCATTTTTCTGCTGATGAACATCTGTACTGTTTCCAGTTTTTGCTATCATGTACTATTCGTTGATGACTACTCTGGTGCACATGGGCAGGAGTTTCTGCAAGGTATATGCTTATGAGTAGAATTGCAGGTCACGGTATGTGTGCATGTTCAGCTATAGAAAAGAATGCCAAGTTGTATTCCATTGTATTCCTGAGTGGTCCCACTCATTTCCACTCCCACCAGGAATTCTCCTGATCCACATTCTGTCCAAATTGGCATTGTCAAACTTCTTAATTGTGGCCAATCTAGTAGGTGTAAATACTTTCTCTCCACAGTTGAATTTTACATTTCCATGCCGACTGGGGCATGTGTTGACATGTTTATTGACCCTACATATGCCCACTTCCATGAAATGCCTATGTAAGCATTTTGTCCACTTTTCTATTGAGTTTTGTGCCTTTATCCTATTGATTTGTGGGAGTTCACTACATGAAATCATAATCAGTTATGTGTATTGCAAGCATCTCCTTCCAGTCGTGTTTTTGCTTTCTTCGTGATGTCTTTCAATAAAAAGAACGTTTAAATGTACTTACCTTTCAAACATATTTTCAGCTTTGGCGTTTCTCTGTCTTGTTTAAAAAATTCTTTCCAAATCTCTTACATCTTACATTTTATTCTGTAAAGTTCTAATGTTTTGCTTTCACAGTTAAGTGTTTAAACCACCTGACACTGATTCTCTTGTATGGATAGCCAATGACCCCAGAACCATTTATGGTAGGCTCCCTCAATTCTGCTCCTGGCCTGCCCTGCGTCATTTCATATATGCTTCAGGCTCTATCTTATGTTTTGCCGATTGCGTTGTCTTCCTTTGCACCTACACTTACTGTCTATAGCTTAAAAATGAGTCTTATACGTGGTGGCATAAATTCCCCCCAAATTATTCAGGAGTCTCTTGACTTTTCTTGGCCTATGGCTCTTTCATATAATTTTACAATTAGGTTGTTAAGTCTTACCCTCCCAATAAAAACGTTTGTCGGGATTTTTAATGAAATAAATTGAATCTGATTTGGAAAAAAAAAATAGCCATCTTCACAGTATTGAGTTAGCCTAGACTAGCTCTCTCAATATGGTATATCCCTCCATTTATTTAGGTTTTATTTAATGTCTTTCAATAAAGTTTTACATTTTTCTGCATATACAATTTACATTTTTTTCTTAGATATAGTTCTAAGTTCCTTATTTTTGTGCTATTGTAAATAATATCCTTAAACAACTTACGTTTTCTGTCTGTGGCTGAAGTATAAAGATACAATTGACTTTTGGTATATTCACACCTTCTAGCTAACCACCTTGCCAAACTCGTTATTTCTAATTGATTGTAGATGGCTTATTCCTGATTTTAAAGGGAATACTTTCAATGTTTCCTCATTAAGAATAAAACAGTTCTATTAAGTTTGCATATGTATTTTTTCTATAACTTAAGTTCTGTTATGTTTTTCTATAAATCTGCCCATTACATCTGAGTTATCAAATGTGTAGTCTCTCATCAACTTTTTGATCTCTTCTGTAATTACATCTTCCTTTTCATTCATAATAATGGTTATTTGTACCTTCTCTTTTTCGTTCTTGTACATTCTTACCATATTTGTCTATTTTGTTAGAATTTTCAAGGAGCTACCTTTTGGCTATGTTTATCCTCTTTATTGTAGCTTTATATTCTATTTCATTAATTTCTATTCTTATCTATTGTGTTCTTTAAATTTATTCATTCTTCTTTTTCTAAGTAAATCTGATCACTTCGTTCATTTTCAATTGTCAATCTTTCTAGGTACCTAAGGCTATTCATTTGCATTACAATTGCTTCTTTGATTAATGAGTTATTAAAAATTTTTTTAATTTCCAAATATGTTAGGGCCATTTATCCTTTTGTTATTTATTTCTAACTTAATTAAATTGTGGTCAGAGAATGTGATCTCCTTGATATTCATTCTTTGAAATGTTTTGATGTTTACTCTACAGACTAAAAAAACACAAGATCAATTTTTTAAAGATAGTCCCTGTTTACATGAGAACATCTCTGAAAGCTGCAGAATTCTGTATATGTAAATTATACCTGGTTGTGTTCTTTAAATTATTACATAATTTTTAATTTTCTGTCTGACAGATCCATCAACAATCAATATGTATTGAAATTTCCCCTTTTCATGACAGATTGATCAATTTCTACCTCCATTTTTATCTATTTTTTCTTTATACACTTTGCAGTGGTTTAATCAGAAGTATATAAGCATAAAATTGTACCTATTTGTTATATGTAATGAGCCTCTAACAAGGCTTTTTGACTGAAAATCTATTTTGTCTGATATTAAAATGGCTCTGCCAATATTCTTTTGGTTGATATCTGCCCATCCAAACAATTACACAAAAATCTACAATTTCCAAACTACATTGTGACCAGGGTTCATTCATCACAACCCCTACATACATACGGTATTTTGCTTGTGAACTCTCTTCCCCTCTTCCTACCAAATTTTCTTACAGCTTTGAAATTTGCCTGGACTTCCTAAAATGATGATGGCCCAGGGAAATGTTCAATAATCTGGGTAAAAAAGAAACGTTGATGTGGCTGAAATATATACGTATGTATCTTGCAAATATAATTCATGGCTATTTTCCATATAAATCATCTCAAATCAAGATTTGATTTTCTCTAATAGATCCGGTCTGAAAAGTATAGTTATGAACAGGAGTGAAGTCATGGGCATTCACTGCTTCTTTAATTGCATTTTCTGGAAAACTCTGCAGTTCTATTTTTAATATTTGATCATACCATCAATAGAGCTATATTCCACAAAAGCAATTATGTTTTGCTCAGCAAAATATCAGAATGGAATAATATGTTGCATATTAACAACTGTAAGAATAGAAGCCATTTAGAACATTTTAGAATAATGATTGAGGTCATTTGTTCAGAATTTACAGCAAATGTGTTTTAAAGACCCACTATCGTGGAGTCCACTGTGAAGTCCAAGTTATGCACATCAGAAACTACGAATGCACAAGGAGCCCAGTATTTTATCAAAACGTTAATATCAGCACTACTAAAAACCAAAGCTTTTATCCAGTACCCCCTGCTTACCAGCTCTCCCCATGTACAAATGCATTAGCATTTACTGTAATATGCTTTCCTTTTCTTTAAGGGCTTTATCCAGACATCTAGAAAGTAGTAAAGTGGTAGCATTTAACTAACAGAGGAGTGGCAAACAGGTGGCAACTCCCTTCCTCGACCCAGAGGGACAATGCTCATCTGTCACCACACTCTCCATGCCGAGTACAGAAGCCACCTTGGAATCCTTCTGACACAGTATTCTAGGCACCATGACTTAGAATTTGTGTTGGCATGCCAGATCCCACCTACCCGAAGGCGCTATATAAGTAGGCTAGGGCAGCTAGGGGAATGCAGTTACATGTCTTATTCACGATTCTAAAAGGCAGCTCATGGTCGCACAGGTCTTTCGCTTCCAGATCGGATGGAGTAGTTAGCAGCTCATTAGTGTCCCCAGTAAGAACAACAGGAAAAGCTCAATAAAATATGGAAATCAACTCTGAAATGGCTGAGAGTGACAAAATTCAAACAGGCTTGAGAGAGGAATGAACCTCCCTCCAAGAAGGGAGCTAAACTCTGAAGCTTCTTTTATCCTAGAAGTGTTCCAATTGTGGCCACAAGCAGCAGCCTGAGAACTCTGGCTATGTACCTGCTGAATGCCAGTTCTGAGGGAAACCCCAGCAGGGCTATGGGTGGAGACTTGGGGTCCAAGCACACAGTTGGGTTTTCCCTTGGGATAGCTTTCCAATTCGGAGGGTAAGAGACTTAAATTTTAACAAAAAGCCACTGGAAGGCAGCCTCAAAATAAAAATTGTAATTGGGAAACACAAGAGGGAGGGGCTGTGAAGAATATAGAAGACTCTCATTTGAAAATCCTAAAAGGCAAGGACAAACAACAGCAAGACTGAAGCTTACCAGGGCTGCAAACCAGCTCTGAGTCAGCACAGTTCTTGCTTCAGTGAAGGTGATGAACACCAGATAATCTGGACAATAAAGTTAGCTGGCTGACTTCAAAACAATTATAGTTATTACATCCAAGAAAACAGAGAAAAAGATGAATAAAATAAATGAAAAGAAGAATTTCACCAGATAACTATAATCGGTAAAAATTAATAATCAAAGAGAAAATATAAAACTAAAAAATACAACATCTGAAATGAGTAACTCAACAGATGGGTTTAACAGCAAATTAGATACAGAAGATAGGACTAGTAAACAGGAAGACAGGTCAATTAAAACAAATACCCAAACTAAAATCTAAGGAGAAAAAAAAATTTAAGAGTATTAGAGAGATGTAGGACACAATGAATGGGCCCAGTGTATGTGATTCAAGTCCCATTCAGAGAAAAAGAGAACAGAGTAGAAGAAATGATGGCCAAGGATTTTCTAAAACAAACAAAACAGCAAATCTCAAATCATTCCCAAGCGCTGCAAAGCTAAGCTGGCCATTTACACAAAAGAAAAAGAAACCTAAATAAAAGGAAAAATCTTAAAAGCAGCGAAGGAGTAGATCTGGACACACACACACATTACCTTCAAAGAAGTAACAAAAAGACTGGTAGTCATTTTCCAACAAAATTGATGGAAGCCACCTTTTAAGCCCTGAAAGGAAGTAACTGCCAACCTAGAATTCTATCACCAAGAAAATATCCTTCAAAAAGGAAGCTAAAATAAAAATGTTTCTGAGACAATCACAGCAGAATTTGTCACCAGCAAACTTACACTAAAGAAAAATGACCCAGAGAAAAACCCAAATAAGGAGGAAGAAATGAAGATTGATGAAAGGGATGAATGAATATGGACTGCGACCAAACTTTGGAAGTTATGAAAAGGACAGACAGGCGGTACCGATTTAGCCAAATTAAGAAAGATGGATCCTAAAGCAGCAACAGCAGCGGCAGCAGCAGAGAAAAGAGAACAACCCAGTGTGCACCTCAGAACCCTCAGAAGATTCAGGCACGAGTCTCAGTGGGCACCTCTGGAAGTGGGGCTTATTTGGTGTAGAAGGCTTGAGGGATTTGGGGGCTAATCAAGGAAGTAGATATGGTGAAAGGAAGCAGTTAACACACGCAAGATTTCTTAAAAAGTTATGTGGGAGGGGAAGTCCCTCACAGTATGACACATCCACAGGCTTCAAGCAAGGCGTCTATCCAGAAGGGGAAGAGGACAAGGGAACTCCTGGGGAAAAGGGAGTCAGAGAGAAGGCTGACATAGCCAGGTGACAGTCTGTAGCAGCACAGCAGGGGGTCCCAGGGTGAGAGAGCTTTGAGGGTAGCAATGGCTTGGAGCTTTACAACCACGAGGCTCTATCTTACCAGAGGCCAGCTCACTGGGTATGCAAAGCAGGCAGGCTCTTAATGGCTAAAAGTCTGCTAATTTAGGCTATTTGAAAAAAATAATAAGACATGTAAAAATTTGAGTTTGGTACCAGTGGGCTTCTGAGCTAACAGATCTCAGTCTGCTATGAAGAAATAAACAACCTAGAGGCCAATATACAGCGGCCACCTTTGGCCTCTACATGACACTTGGGAAGGAGGGCTAAGATAAGGAATGGAAACTTGGACAGCTACTTGAAAACAGTTAGATTTCCCCTCCCTGCACCCTAGCAGAATTCTGAAGGACCGTTCCCCTAAAAACATCAAAACAGGTCTGTGCTGTGGACTGACTAGCCCCATACCACAATACAGCAACATGAGGCAATAGAAGGCATTCTGAGGCTGGTCCCACCATGCCCTCTGCCCCTGCAGCATCTTTTTAGGTGAAACTAATGCAGAATGTGCTCCACAAAACAAGGCAGCAAAGTCAGAACGAGGAAGACCTGAGATCCAGAAAATGACCCAGTGGAATTCCAGAGATGACAGCAAGAGGGAACCCGGGCTGACAGCTGTGTACAGGCCTAGAAAGCCACCAACCCAAGAGAAGAAAATGAGTCCTGGAGAAGAAAATGGGAACAGAAAGATAACCTACTAGAGCTGAGCTGAGTCAGTATTACTGGGAGGCTATTGCAAGAGGAGCTATTGATTAAGGCGAGGCAAGTACTGACTTCAAGAGTAAGTTAGTGAAAGTGAACATACCACCCTACACAGCTCTGCAGTGAGTAATATTTGCATAGGTATAAATCCAAATACTGACTAAACTTGTAATATACCCACTCTGGAGGGTGAGGAAGGGGAACCAGAGAGAAAATGAAAAGCTAAATCCTCATTGCCAAAATCAGAAGCCTACAATGATATCTACAACCAATTAATCAAAGATAGCAGAATTTGTATCTTATTTAGAAATGTGGAGATGTAGTATGTCCCGGGGAAAAAAGCTGAATTAAAAGTAGTTGCCTCTGCACAAGTCAGAGCAGGGAACTACTGGGTTTTCCTATTTGCTATTTGACTTTTTGAACTATGTTTTCATTTTATTAGATGACATAAAAATTAACTTTAAAAACAGATAGATAAGAGTATTTTTCCTTGTAGTAACATAAAACTTAAAATGCTAAAACTACGTTAACACCAGCATCTATAAAACCTACGGGAAAACAGCTGATCATTTTACATTTAATTTTTTTAATATAAAGAGAGCTTACTCTCCTAAATTAAGCCAAAATTCCCAAATCTCTCAATTTTTCATGGTGCCATGGGAAAAAGCAAATCTGATGTTTCTACCCTCAAAACACCAAAAGGATTAAGATCAGCTAATTTCTTCAATTATGACTTCATGAGTAATGGACTCTAAGTCCTGGACAGCAGCCAACATCCTGCCAGATGCTAAAGACGGCATGGTGGAGGCCTGCAAGAGAACTCAGAATGAGGACGTGGGGCCGGGCATGGTGGCTCACGCCTGTAATCCCAGCACTTTGGGAGGCCGAAGCAGGTGGATCACCTGAGGTCAGGAGTTCGAGACCAGCCTGGCCAACATGGTGGAACCCTGTCTCTACTAAAACTACAAAAAAATTAGCCATGCATGGTGGTGGGCACCTGTAATCCTTGCTACTCTGGAGGCTGAGGCAGGAGAATTGCTTGAACACAGGAAGCAGAGGTTGCAGTGAGCCAAGATCACACCATTGCACTCCAGCCTGGGCAACAAGAGTGAAACTCCGTGTCAAAAAAAAAAAAAAGAAAAAAAGAATGAGGACATGGCCACTGACTGGTGGTGAGCAGGTTATCTCTCACCCAGGATGGGGACCCCCCCATAGCATTATCTGCTCTCCTGCCTCTCCAGGGGCTTAGCAACACTGTGACAGTGGACTGAATTATAGAGCAGAAAGAAAGGTTAAATTCTTGGACTTGAATAAAGAGAACGGCAGGGTAAACTCTAGGAGTTTATAGAGGGAAAGTCAGCAAGTTTGTGTGTTAAATAAGGGAAGAGTACAAGAGACATATCCCAGTGGCTGTAAGGCCAAAGAACCCTGAGGCTCTGTAATGTTGGAAGTTGCTGGCTCTCTGCTATGCAAGGTAACCTTACCCCCACCTTCTACCATGTCACCTACAAAATCATCAGTAAATTTATCTGGACAAAGATACCTTTGTAAGAGTAGACCAGGGTGGAGGGAAGGTGACAGGGACTCACAAAGGTTTTGAGTGTGAAACTTAGGTAAGAGAGAAAGAACAGTGCTGAGACAGCCCCTGAGCATGACGGATCCAGGGGGATGGAACTCATACTCCATGGAATTAGAAGAAAGTATGGAGAGAGCTTGGAACATTGTGGCCAATGGAACTGGTGCACCTAAGAAGGCTAGCGGATCAAGATGGAATCTGAGATACAGAATCTAATGGATAATTTCGGGATAGGTGAGTGTGTCTTTAATGTTTTTACAAAACATTAGTTTATCAAGGAACACATATAAAAATGAGTTCCACATCAACGAGGTCTGAAAACATGACATAGTGTACCCTTTTCAAGCAGAGTCACAGTGCACATGAGAATAACACGGTCAAGTTAAAATGCACACCACAGGAAAGAAAATGCTTCAACCCTGAATAACCCCGCCTGCCCCAAATGTGACCTTGGAATCTTCTTTTTAACTCAGAATATGCATTTAACATCTTGTATACACAGTTGTTTACTATACATGTTAGTGAAAATGCTGGCATAGGAAATTATAGTGGGAATTCAGAGAGAGATAAGTTAGGGTTTTTTTCCTTCACAATGAAAATTCGTTCTTCTGACTATACATATAAACAGTACACCCTAATGCTGCTAAATTTAGTTAACATGAAAAATTCTAGAGAAGAATGTAAAATTCACCCACACCACCATACACAAAGATAAACCAATGGCAATGTTTAAATGTATTCATACCCAGATTTTTTTGTTTATAAGGTTTATTTGGGCTGGGCGCGGTGGCTCACGCCTGTAATCCCAGCACTTTGGGAGGCCAAGGCGGGCGGATCACGAGGTCAGGCGATCAAGACCATCCTGGCTAACACGGTGAAACCCCGTCTCTACTAAAAATACAAAAAAAAAAAAAAATTAGCCGCCGAGGTGGCAGGCGCCTGTAGTCCCAGCTATGCGGGAGGCTGAGGCAGGACAATGGCATGAACCTGGGAGATGGAGCCTGCGCCTGCAGTAAGCAGAGATCGTGCCACTGAACTCCAACCTCGGCGACAGCCAGACTCCATCTCAGAAAAAAAAAAAAAAAAAAAAAAATTTTTGATTTTTTCTAAGGACTATGTTCACAGTACACAGTTTTTCCTTTAAAAATATATCACAGATGTATATGGACACCCCTCCTCCAATAATGGACATTCAGACTGTCTCAATGGGAAAAAAAAATGAGGCTGATACTGTGTCCAGAATTTATTCTTTCCTGTGGGTTTTGGTCTTGCTGACTTCAAGAATAAGGCCGTGGACCCTCACGGTGAGTGTTACAGCTCTTAAAGATGGTGTGTCTAGAGTTTGTTCCTTCATATGTTCAGATGTGTCTGGAGTTTCTTCCTTCCCATGGGTGCGTGCTCTCCCTGACTTCGGGAAGGAAGCTGCAGACCCTCACGATGAGTTATAGCTCATAAAGGTAGTGCAAACCCAAAGAATGAGCAGCAGCAAGCTTTATTCCGAAGAGCCAGCAAACAAACAAAGCCGCCGCACTCTGTAAGCAGACCCCACTGGGTTCCCACTGCTGGCTGGGGTGGCTTTTATTCCCTTATTTGGCCCCGCCCACATCCTGCTGATTGGTCCATTTTACAGAGCGCTGATTGCTGTGTTTTTATAGAGTGCCGATTCGTGCATTTACAATCCTTTAGCTAGACACAGAGCACTGATTGGTGCATTTACAATCCTTTAGCTGGACACAAAAGTTCTCCAAATCCCCACCAGACCCAGAAGCCCAGCCTGGCTTCACCTCTCAATATTGCCATTGACTCTATTCTGCCCAGTCTGGGTAGGCTCCAACCTCTCAGGTGAAAGGAGTGCAAGAGAAGGTAAAGGCTGTCTTGACCTCTAGTGACCCAACACCAGGTCATCCACAACAGGGAGAAGAGGTACGGAGAGGGGCCCTGCAAAGTCCTGGTTTATTTATTCCATTGGTAACCATGAGGCAGAGGAGACATGCCAGGCAGTGCCCCAGAAATCCTCAAGCTCACAGCTTTTTCAACACATTTCCTTTTCTTTACAACTGGAGTCTTTCTGAAAGTTGTCTTCTGCACAAATTGCTATCAAAATCCTCCCCAGTGTCTCTCTCACTGCAGGCACAAGACCAGCAAGTCCTTATCATGTCTGTGTCTCCAAGTATCTTGTTCTTGCTGACCAAGTCATGGTTTTCTAATTCTACTGACACAGTACATTCTATTTCCATCATCAAAACCCATCAGAGAGATGACAGATCTGCAAACACCGTAGTAGGGTGATTATACTTTTATGACTAGTTTTTTTTGTTGTTGTTTTGTTTTGTTTTTGTTTTTTTGAGACAGAGTCTCACTCTGTTGCCCAGGCTGGAGTGCAGTGGCACAATCTCCGCTCACTGCAAGCTCCACCTCCCAAGTTCACACCATTCTCCTGCCTCAGCCTCTCAAGTTGCTGGGACTACAGGCACCCACCACCACGCCCAGGTTTTGTTTTGTTTTGTTTTTGTATTTTTTAGTAGACATGGGGTTTCACCGTGTTAGCCAGGATGGTCTCGATCTCCTAACCTCATGATCTGCCCGCCTCAGCCTCCCAAAGTGCTGGGATTACAGGCTGAGCCACCACATCTACCCTTTTATGACTAGTTTTAAATCTTCTTTATCCTGTTTGGAGTTATATTTTTGTATTGCATTCTATTTGATCATATGTGGACAGTCCTACTTTCCTTTACTTGGCCATTGCCAGATATCTCTTTGCCAATGCCTTGGTCTGTTATTTTAAGCTATTTGTGTTTGTTTGTTTGTTTGTTTGCCAATAGTACCTGTCTGATTTTTGCTTTTTACCCCAATGTAAAAGCACTGTCTTTTAATAGAGGAAATTAAGTAACACCTTTAGTGTGGTAGCTAACATAACTGAATTATTTCCTGGCTTATTTACTATATTTCCTTAATTTTTGTTTCTCTAATTTTCCTGTCTTTTGCTATTTTGTTCAACTTTTGTTTGTTGTTTGCTTTTTCTAATGATTTGGAAATTATATATCAATTTTCTAACCAAAATTTTAAATATGTTTAAAATTATATATCTAGTAAGTATATATCAATAGCATAGACATCTATAGTCTCTATGCAACATGGCAAAATTTTCTACCTCAACCTACCCCCCCAGATTTTATCAAAACAACCACATTAGCATCAACAATTCAAACTTAACTTTACATTTCATTGGTTTAATTGCTTACTTCTGCAGTATTTATACCAATGCTTCCTGTTTTTTATCTTTAATAACTAAATATAATTACTATTAAATTTATATATTATTACATAAAGATAATTGATTATTTTAACAATTGATTTATTTTAATAACAAAGGCATTATTAAATATTTAATAATAATTTTCCTCATTTGGCTTGTGCACTACAAGTAATTTCCTTTATTCAGAAATGGTATGCAGAAATTTGGAGTCCACTGTATTTCTGAAAATGACTTTCATGTACCCATTCACATAAATGAGTTTAGAAATCTTGCATACAGAAAGCCTAGAGGACTCTTGCTTAACAACCTATTCCTTCTAAAATATGCAAATGTTGCTGCATTATCTTCTAGCATTTGACTTTATGGATTAAAATCTAGTATTAATCAGATTATTTTCTCTAGCCCGCTTTGTCTTGTTTAATGCTTATCTTTGATTTTTTTGATTAGTGAAATTCAGAAAATTTTCTATTACATGAATCAAACCTAAAACAAAAACATCTATATGCCTGTCTGATGTCTTACATGTATTTTCCACGACCTTTAGCTTTTCTCTCATAATTTCCCCATCTTGTCTCATTCCTCTCAGTTGCAAAATAGATCCCCCAGGTGATATCCTAATTCACTAATCCAATGTTGGTCATCTGGTTTCCTTCTCCCAGTAACATTTTCGTGTCTTCTGTCTGCCTCCACTGTACTTCACAGTCTCTTCTTCTGCAATGTGGCACCTCTCAGATCTCACAGGTCATGAGCCAGAGTTGTTTTGAAGTTTTATTCCATTTCTCTGTTTCATTGTGTGCCATTTACTCCATTGGCTTTTGGAGTTGGTATGTGATATATCCTAAACATTCACAAATGCTTCAAAATGCTATGCACACTGAGCGCCGAGTGGTCACTGTGATGCCCGAAGCTTGGGGCAGTGCATTACATACAGAAGTAGAAGATAATTGTCCAATCAGGATTAAACATGATGGCTTTGACCTACTGTCTGCAGAAAATAAGTGATGAGAGAAGGCCAAAGGAAACTGTAGCCATGTGGCCTCCAGATGGACCTTATTATCTGATGGGTGCTTGGTTTCTTTTTGTTCTTTGATCCTAGGTGATTTATTTGGTTATATTTAAAGCAAACTAGCAATTTCTGCTCTATAGTTAAAAGTATTTGTATGTCTTTATAAACACTGAGTATATATACTATTAATTGCTGTTGTTATTTTTCCATTCTCAAAGCTTTCCAGGCCTAATTGTTATCCTGCCACAACTTTCAAAGAAGTGAGAGCAATGATTTCCTCTCCTCCACTGTTCATAAGAACCATGGAGAAGTGGGGTTGAAAAAGAAGACTGCCTGAGCCTCAACCCCCAGAGTCCAACTTGGGGTACCTGAGATATAGCCCTGTCTGTTAGTTTCCTATTGCTGCTGCAACCAATGACCAAAAACTCAGTGGCTTAAAACAATACAAAATTATCACCTTTCAGCTTTTGAGGTCAAAAGTTCAAAATGGGTTGGGTTGGTAGGACTGAGCTCCTTCTGGAAGCTCCAGGGAAGAGTCCCTTTCCTTGCCTTCTCCAGCTTCCAGAGGCTGCCCTCAGCCCTTGGCTTGTGGCCCCACAGCATTCTTGAGTTCTGCTTCCATCCTTGCCTCTCCTTCTCTGACTCTCCTGCCTCCCTCTTTCCCTTAGGAAGACTTTTGTGACCTTGAGCCCATTCAGATACGCAGCATAACCTCCCCATCTCCAAATCCATAACTTCACCACATCTACAAAGTCCCTTTTGCCATGTAAGGAAATACATTAATAGGTTCCAGGGATTAGGACATGGACATCAGTGTGGGGGTGGGGGTACGAGTCTCCCTATACACCTAGAAACCTGCACTTTGAACAAGAACCAGCAGACTGCCTGGTGAGAAACACCAAATCACACCCACTACATGGTAGCTGGAGCTTTATCTTTTAGGACACTCCTCAGACCCATCACCTTAAAAGTCCGAAACCAACAGAGTGGTGAATATCATAATATAAACAAAACGCCATCCTTGACAATTTATTAAGATAAAATATTGCAGTATGTACCTAGACCTACCCAGAATTCATTTTTAAGTGGAAAGTTAAATGACAAAACAGAAATGTTTAAGAATCATTGGGGAAAAAAAAAAGTCCAACCAAAAGCCAAGTCCGCTTTCTACAGCAGAATCAAGATGACACCCTATGGAGACTCTGATACACTCAAAAAACACACTTCCATGTTTGTTTGTTTGAGACAGAGTCTTGCTCTATCGCCCAGGCTGCAGTGAAGTGGTGCGATCTTGGCTCACTGCAACCTCTGCCCCATGGGTTCAAGCAATTCTCCTGCTTCAGCCTCCCGAGTAGTTGTTATTACAGGTGCTTGCCACCACACACGGCTATTTTTTTGGATTTTTAGCAGAGATGGGGTTTCACCATGTTGACCAGGCTGGTCTTGAACTCCTGACCTCAGGTGATCCACCCTCCTTGCACTCCCAAAGTGCGGGGATTATAGGTGTGAGCCACCGTGCCCAGCCACTTCCATGTTTTAAAGCTTCACTTTTCCATTTGTCTTAAGCTCTTTTCCCCCCAAAAAAAGTAAATTTCTGAATTGTTTAAATACATTATTAGGAAACAGAACTTAAAAGGCCAGTCTTCTTAGTACATGCACAAATTCCAAATGTGTCACTATTTCTATAATAAATAGCGCCAGCACTGACAGACTTCATAATGCAGGGTTTCCTGTGCTGCCATTCACCAGCACACACAAAAGTGAGTGTAATGAAAATGTCAGGAAACGGCATCCCATTTAGAAACCAGGAAATACAAAAATGCAGCTATCAGTCATCCCTAAGGCTGGCCAAATAAAAGGTTTTAAATATAGTCACGGATCACCAGTGTCACAAGCAACAACATTCGCTGCACAGAGAGGCAGCAGAATTTGCAGCATTGAGGATTTGCTGGGTGGCTGATGAGATCTGCCCACTTTGAACTTGCTCTCAACTGACATACCCAGATCTGTTTTTACATTAGCTGTCAAAATGATAGGTCTCCTGCATCCTATGCCTGCACCGTTAATTATCTATCTATCTATCTACCTATCCATCCATCCATCCATCCATCCATCTATCCATCTTGAGATGTCTATCTATCTATCCATCCATCCATCCATCCATCTTGAGATGGGGTGCTGCTCTGTGGCCCAAGCTGGAATGCAGTGGTGCGATCTTGGCTCAGTGCAGCCTCGACCTTTCAGGCTCCAGCAATCTTCCTGCCTTAGCCCCACAAGTAGCTGGAACCACAGGCACACACTACCACACCTGGGTAATTTTTAAAATTTTGTAGAGACAGAGTCTCACTATGTTCCCAGGGCTGGTCTAGAACTTCTGGCCTCAAGCAATCCTCCCACCTCGGCCTCCTAAAGTGCTAGGATCACAGGCATAAGCCACCATGGCCAGCCAATATTTAATTTTTGAATCTGGGACTCCCATGTTGGAGCTGGGATTTTGTACTTGCATGTATACTCTCTAGCACATGTAACTCATTAAAAATGTCACCTGCTTTGCTGGTTGCAGTCCTTCCTCCCCTCTGTCCTAATTCTGACAGGATCTGGTAGAAGGGACAAATTCGTCTGTGGTTGAAACCTACGGACAGCCATGAGCTGAAACTACGGACCCCGTAGTTCTCAAAGGAATACAGAGAAGCAGGTATGGAATGCCAACAGGGCTGTGCAATGCCCGATCCGGGCCGGCGTGAGGGCACCTCCATGATGGGGTGAGGATGAGGGAAGGAGTCCCAGTTCAAGAAGCCATTACCAAAAGGCACTCCTAGCGAGCCAGGTGGCTTCATTCATCCATGCCTGATGTAAAGCCACCCACACACCCCATCTGTACAACAGGGCTGGGCGCAGACTTTCAAATACCTATTGAACCTTTATTTCCTCTGAAACCCAGAAGCCTGTGTTACAGACCTCAACCACCATGTACACATTGTCTCTAAGGAGAAATCAATTCCGTGGGGAAAACCTGGGAATGGAGGAAGCGGGAACAAGAAAGTGGGAAGTGGGGAGAGGCAAGAAGGCTTTCTCTTTCAGAAGGTGAGTTAGAGACACTACCTGTCTCCCCCATTGATAAAAGGCTCCTCCCATGGCTGGCTCCACCCATCCTGCCAGCCTCAGTTCAAAGGCCACAGGCTCAGAGAGGTCCCTGCTGAGCCCCCAGTCCACAGCACAGCCCTGGTCCCTCTCAATGGCCTTGCAGTTTTATCTCAAACATGTATCTCTGTATGAAATGGTTTCCTTATTTTTTGCCTGTCTCTCCTGCTCCAGGACGTGTACTCGCCAGGCAGAGGCCTGGTGTGTCTTCTCCAAAGCAGTATCTCCAGCTCCCAGCACAGGCCTGGCCCATAGCAGGGACTATGATCATTATGAATGCATTGAGAGGCCGGGCACGGTGGCACATCCCTGTAATCGCAGCTACTCGGAAGGCTAAGGCAGGAGAATCGCTTGAACCCGGGAGGCAGGCAGAGGTTGCAGTGAGCCAAGGTCACGCCACTGCACTCCAGCCTGGGCAACAGAGTGAGACTCCATCTCAAAAACAAACAAACAAACAAACAAAAAGAATGCATTGAGAGATGGGTGGGGGAGGGATGGGAGGAAGGAGGGAGGAACGGAGGTACACCCAAAGCTCGGTAAAACAAGGCCTAATCTGACTTAGATTTAATTTTCCTGGAGACCACCCACTCCCCAAAAAAGGGCCAATGACCACTCTGAGTCAGATGGATTGACATAAGGAGAGAAAGGCAGTGTCCAATGAAACCGTGCTAGGGATCCTCATGGTTACCAGGTTCCTGGTCTTACTGACATGGCTCCAATGAGCTCCCACCCTCCCCGATGTCTTTCTAGTAACTCCTTTGTGCGTAGCTACCCAAAGCTGGCTTCTGCTGCTTGCCCCAAATATACCCCATTCCAGGAGCATGTATTCAGGGTTGCTGAGGCACACTGTGGGCCCAAACACTTTTCAAGCTTTACATCTGGGCACTCTACCTGTTTAATCCTCACAAGGACCTAAAGAGGGAAATGCAATTATAATCTGGTATTTTAAGGATACCAGTGGCCGGATTACGTAACCCCGGGTAAAATCACGCTGGCAATAACAAGGGAGCCTCGGTTTACACCCAGGCCATAAATTTCCCTGCTGCGATGCCACGCTGGCCCCTGCAGGTATGGTTTATTGTGATAAGTAAAGAATCCTATATAATTTATATTTTTTATGAATCTAAAATTTTGATGAAACAGGTCTGCTTGGAGTGGGATCCACCTGTGTCATTTTGAATCTTGTACAACTATTAGATGATGCTTTGAATCATTCTCCTAAAACTGTAATTTTATTTTAAATTATATTTAAATTAATTAAAAATATAATTTTATAACTTGCCCCGGAGACATTTTACAGACGTGCTTTTAGCAAAAATATAACCCACAAAATAAAAGTTACTTTGTGAAACCCTCTCCCAAAATTTATATAACATATATAACCATTTTTCTTAAAATTATTTTTAGATCTAAGCAATGGTAAACTCATTAGTCTGATCATAATATGATTTTATACTCCCTGGCATCTGCAAGCACAGAACACAGAGAACTCAGCTTGAGGAAAAACGGTAAGCAAATTAAAAAGTAAAATAAATCTTAGCCTATGTTCACACACTCAAAATTTAAATGACAATTTTTACAGGGGAAAGGAGTGGGAGGTGGAGACAGAGAGATCAATCCATTTGCCTCTCACTCCAGGTCTAAGAACCCTCATTTTCTATTCTTCAAATTAATGAAATGAACACAAAACCACTCTGATGAGGAAGTCTGAAATAATGGAAACGCAGTGGCATTTGCGTTCCCTTTCAATGTGAACAGGCTATTTTGATAGTTAGCAAAACCAGGACAAATTGCCTGAGATTTCATCCTTTGTTGCTCTAAAATGGCTCTCGGGCCGTAATATGCCGTATCACTGCAAAATGCACTTACCTTTAAATAGGCAGGCAAAGTGGATTGTGTTAAATATGAAATTAGCGACATGTTCTCTCAACGCATGGAGTCTAATTCTAATTCAAAAGACTTCTGCTCACTTCAGGCAGTGCCTGTTCCTTCCTGTTTATAACCTCAATTCCAATTTTCTGCAATTCAAATAAATCCCACCTCCAGCCCTAGGCTTTGGTCCCACCCACCTCTGCCCCAGACACCGGGCTCAGCCTCCCAGGCCCTCTGTCTGCCCCGCACACCTGCCATGTCTGAGCTCTTGAGCATAGGTCTGTGATGCCTAGGAGGCTCTTTGCCAGGTTTCCACATCATGGATGCCTCATCGCCATCCTGGCCTGGGCTTAAACATCATCTCCTCCCAGCGGCTTGGCCTGAAGAACTGCTCTGATGTCTTCCCCACATTTGCACCACATTTGATCATCTTACTCTCACTGGCTAGTGCTGTTCCCATCTGACCCTCTCCCCAACACTGTAAGCTTTGCTGGGATCAGGACCCTGGGTCCCCAGTGCACACTGGGGGAATCCGGCCGCAGCTGGTGATTGAGGGTGCAGGAGCCCACACCCAAGGCAGTGCCCCTGACCAGCGGCTGGAAACAGCATGGCAGCCCACACCTATAGGGCCCGGCAGACACCTCTGTCCCAGCGCAGCTTCACCCCTCCCCTCCTCCCCCAACTCCCAGCTGCAGCCTCTCCAGGCCCTCGGATCCACGTAGCTGTGAAGAGCCCTCAGCTCTCCCTGCAGGCCTGGAGTTGGCTGGCTCCACTGCGGGTCCAGCCCTGGCTCCTGCCTCCGGCCTCACTCCTGTGCATCTACCCCCAAGAGGCACCAGGTATAATCACCTATTCTCTACCTGCTCATCACACCCCCACCTTCATCTGCAGGCCTCTATCATGGTGTAAGGCTCCCCTGGGTAAAGTTCTCCATGAACATAAGAGGCATCTTTTTTACAACTGAATCCCAGCACAAACAGGTCTCAATCACACCATTGCCCTGTCAGGAGCCAAGGAATCTGCCTGGGCCAGCCCCCGACGGTCCTGGCACTCTGTGCACTGGACCCAGCCCCAGCACTGGTAGCTATGACTGTCTCCTCCCCACAGCATCAGGGTGGGCGAGTGTCTAGCCTAGGAGGGTACATCTCTGCCAACCTCAGTTCACTGTGTCTTCAGGTTGCATTTTCATGGTAGTAAATACTCAGAATGGAATAATGCAATGAAGGGCTGTGCCGTGTTTCAAATGGACCACAGGTGCCCCTTCCCGGTTTGCTCCTTTCCTTTTTGAACTAATGGTAGAAAATTCGCTTTACCCCTAGAAACTCAACTCCAACAGCGATTTAGCTACATTTTATTCTTAAGCCTGCTGATAGTAATTCACATATCCATGAGAGAAAGACCAATTTACTTAATGGTACAAATCTTATTCCCCATCACATAACAGCTAGTTAAAAATGCATTCTTTCAAGCCAAGATGAAATAATTCCCAGAATGTCCCTTTTAGTCAAATTTGGCTCTTGACAAGTCTAGAAAGAATCCCCATAATAGGCTTCAAAGGCTGGCCCCATGGCCCCCGCTGGCAGCTGGTAGGGATTCCCAGTAGGGGAAGCCTCCCCAGACCCCTTCTCTGCCACTGGCTGTCCCTCAAGGGGTCTCAAGGTCTCTCAGACACCAAACACAGACTCCTCCATAGGAAAAAAAAAAAAAAAAAACAGCTACCTTCTGGCCCTAGGATCTGTGCATTCTCCTTTCCTAAAGCGAACCACCCTCATCCTCTCATAAAGAACCAAAAAGCACGTCATTCACCTGATGACTCTACACCACCAACCCTGTTACTCTATTCCCATGCCCTGCTTCTATGCATTTGTTGCTGTAAGACTTCTTACTACCCAGCATTACATTGTCAATTTGTTTGTCTGTCTACCCTCTGTCTATCCTAGAGAATGTGAGCTGAGAGTATACAACAGTACCTAGAAACGGATGACCAAGGAAATCTGCTGAATGAACTAACGACTGTGTGGTTACCGTGGCTCTAGCTGGCATGCCACTTTAGGATATATCTTGAGTTTTAGGAATTCAGGAATTCCCTGCAATCTTTCAAAGGGGTCATGGGGCTTCCCTGATTGCAGAATTCAGCAATCTATGAGCGAGTATCTATGCATTTCATTGCTTCTGCTTTGGAAGAGACTGTTGTTCTGTAATAGGTCTGGTATTCATTAAGCCTTTCAAAAAGATGTTCCCTGGTGCATAGGTCAACATTGCAAATTGTTTCCTTCGCCTTCCTAAACAAGCCTCACATAAGAAGCTATGTGATTATTGGATGTTTGGGTGATTAAAACCACATCCTTGCCTTTCCTCAGCATCCCTTCACCTGTTCAGTGTCCCACACTAATCTACAGCTGTGCAATGTATCATAAATCAGACTCAGAGTCTCTGGAAGGATCATGTGCTGCAAATTACAGAATATCCAGATCACACAGACACATCCACGTGGTGCAAAATAAACCGTGAAGGAGAAAAGAATCTCGCTCCCGCAGGTTTGACCTGAAGCGTACATGACATACATACATAGAGCATACATGAATGACCAAACTACTTCCACTGGAGTTAAACCTTACAGCCCATCTGTGCTCCTCAAGCAGAGATCAGAGGACACTGGGGCAGCGCAGGGCGGTGGCAGTGCATATGGAGTCTCACGAAGCTTGAGAAACAGTGCCTTAGACGGTGAAAAAAGTTTTGTGTTAAAAACTAACATTTCAAAATGGAATTTTGGTAAAACAATCAACAAGAAAGCATGGCAGACCATGGCCCGAGTGTTAGGTAGACTCCAAGACTCGAGTCTCTCAAAATGGGAGTTTGTGGCTCCCAGGGAATCTCAGCTATGATCCAGGTTGAGAAACTGCTCTAAACCTAGTGAGACTTGTTTCCTGCAACTATTTAACTGTGGTCTGTTTCGAGAGTACTGGACACCTGTTTTCCTTTCCTCCCCATTTTCCCCTCTTCCCTGTCACTCTCCAGGCTGCTCCCTACTAACTCCATCCTGCTTGACAAACGTGTTTGCTTCTTTCAGTGATTTTTCCCTCCCAATTTCTTTTTTGGAAAGTCTGCCTTTGTCTGGCACTTGTGTTTTTAAGACAGCAAGAAACGTGAGCTCAGAGATCTGCATCCACTCTGTGCGCCCCAGTGGCTCTGGGGTGGGAGCAGTCTTCCCAGTCTGCAAACCCTCAAAGGGGAAGTAATATAAATTTCAGGCCGGGCACGGTGGCTCACGCTTGTAATCCCAGCACTTTGGGAGGCCGAGGCGGGCGGATCATGAGGTCAGGAGATCCAGACCATGGTGAAACCCCGTCTCTACTAAAAATACAAAAAAAAAATCAGCCGGGCGTGGTGGCGGGCGCCTGAAGTCCCAGCTACACGGAGAAGCGGAGGCAGGAGAATGGTGTGAACCCAGGAGGCGGAGCTTGCAGTGAGCCGAGATTGCACCACTGCACTCCAGCCCGGACGACAGAGCGAGACTCCGTCTCAAAAAAAAAAAAAAAAAAAAAAAAAAAAAAAAAAATTTCAAATGACGAAACCCTCCTAAAGCAGCAGCTGGACCCAGATTTTGGTACATCTGCCCAGCACTCCCAGGAATGAGCAGTGGGGACCATGCTTGACCAGCATAGTGCATCCTGGGTGATGCTTGGGGCAAGTTTTCAGCACTGCTTGTTTAATTTTTATGTTTATTAATATCCTTTTTGGGGGCTGATAAAACTTACCCAAGCCTTCAAACCATCTTTATAGTGTCGTTTTATAAATTGTTATTTGGTTCTAATCAAACTCTATGGGAGGGAAAGGTGGACATAAAAATAAGGCCCTTGGATTCTTTCAAGAGAATGTTGCTGCATATATATATATATATATGCACTAGTGGGAGATGTTCGGAAGGGATAGGAAAAGTCAGGGACAGCTTCATATACATATATATATAGATACACACATATATATGTATATCTATACACACACATATATATATACACAAACATATATGTACATATATACACGTGCGTGTGTGTGTATATACACACACAAAATGTAAATGGAACTCTAAAGATGCTCTTTCACTGTGGTTGAAAGTAAGTATCACATCTGGGTAAGCAACTCATCCCAGTTTGCCCTGGAGTTTCTGGTGTTAGCGCTGGAAGATGGAAGACCTCCATCCTGGGCAGTCCCTCAGGCCTGGTTGCTTACCCTACTTTTATGAAACATGACAGCAGAGCACAGGCACCTATTGAGGGAACCATTAAGCCCTTTGCTACTAATGAGTCAACCAATGTACTAGAGCAGCCAATGGCGACAAAGCAAGATCTGGGATCTGGGCAAAGTAGAACTCAGGTGTACAAGAAATGATCCTATCTGGTGATTTCACTCCTGGGGTGAGAACATGCAGAGTTCCTGCCATTCCATCGGGCAGTTCAGATGTTGGAGATCTTGCCATTTGTCATTTTCTCTACAATGTCAGGAATCATATTGTAAAACACCTGACATTGACCTGGAGAAGAAAAATGGAGCTGTTTGATTAATGTGTAACATACTCAGATTATCTTGTATATGTTAGCAATACTCCACAGGTCTCGTCTACCTGCAAAGAGCCCTGGGTCCCATCGCTGAGGAAGCGCCTCTACTCACCCTCCAGAGGACATGGACTTCTTGAAGGAAAACAGCACTGCCCAGCTGGCACTGGGGTCAATCGTTTTTAAACTTTAAGAGAACTTTTTATTCCCCAAAGACATTCCCATGCAGAATGTAATATATAAAACAGACAAAAGTGGTGTTCTGTGAGCAGAGATTTCTTTTATAAGTTCAGATGTAAAATATGTATTACATATTCAGTCAAGAGAACAAAAAGGTTGGAAACTGGCATTATAGAGGGCAGTTGAAGTCATAACAGCCTACAAAAGTCATCTACTTCTAAATTTAATTCTGGCTGCCCAGTATCAAGAAAATTCTGAAAACAGGTTTTACTTTGTAATTTTAGGATACCCTCAAATTAAATGCATGCAGAAGCTTGAAAACAAAATACAAGGGAACACTGATGTCAATGCTGAATCATGAAGAGAAATCAATAAATGACTTATCCACTCGTTTAAATATTACTTGGGAGAAAATGTTTTTCAAACATATCTGTTAACATTATGGAATTTCCAACAATGTTATATTTTGAAATATCAATCCAGTCTTTAGACAAAATTTCAAACGGTCAAAATTTACTTTGTTTTCCATGCTGACCCCTAACCTCCTGTCCAAGAACTCAGAAGGCCCAAAAAGATCAAATGGACAGGAGGTGGGGGCCAAACAAAAATGACAATACAACTTCCTGCTTCAATCTTAAATTGTCTTTTAGACGTTACATTTCACTTCATTAATTATCCAAAACTGAAGCCCATGAAGCTGTCCCTGACTTTTCCTACCCCTTCCGAACATCTCCCACTAGTGCAAAAGGCCAATGAAGAATCAGGTCGTTGAAAAGAAATGATGGCTTTTTCCAGTAAACAATGATTTCTTAAAGCCTAAAGTCTACAATGGACTATAAAGCTTTCTCCATCAAGTATATAAGCCAAAGGCTCACATTTAAAGAAAAAAAACACAACTGCAATATTGTTGCAACTAGCTATAAAATGTAAAAATTTAAAAAGTAAACATCTAAATTACTAAAAATAAGCTGATATTTAGATTCTAAGAGGAGATCAGTAACCATGCTCAAGATGATCCTAAAAACACTGTCTTCTATCAATTGGCCTGTTTTAAAAGTAACAGAACACTTTATATAATATTCCATCTCCAACTTCTATTCTTATTCACCATTCTGAAACTAGACTGAGAGGTTGGATAATTAATAAAATCACCCCTTTCCTCTGGCTCTTGATTATCCTTCATCAGGGTCATGTTTGTACTTCTCTTGTCGATTATAATCATTTATTTGAAACAGTGTCTCAGTGGTTCATTAGCTTTTCATTAGTGCCTGTAGGTTGGATAAAATGTGCTTGAATTTCCAAAGTAAATGCAAATCCCCTTGGTAATCCAGCAAGGACATGAATTCCCAGAACATTTTCAAGTAAGACAGCTCCAATCAGAACTTGGCTTTTTAGTGAAAAAAGTGGTGTCCTCCTGAATGGCAGAGAACCCACACTCCCATCCAGTCCTAAACATCAATTCTGAAAATGACCATCACAGTTTGGCTTCATCTTTGACCTGACCTTGGTATTCAGGAATGTCAGTTACTTAATTACAAACAAGGAGTGCAAGTCAAAAGAATTCAACACAAATTTTAAAAGCCAATGTATCAGCTACTCAGTAAGTTAAAAATATGGCTGCCAGGACCCCACCCGGAGAGTCAAACTCAGCAGCTTCAGCCTTGAACACAAGAGCAGCACAACCTTGAACACAAGAGACCTGGATCTGCATCCTGCCTCCGGCCCTGGGCAGCTGTGTAGACCTACACATCACAAGCTGAGCTTGGTGTTTATATCTTCAGAAATGGAAAGATGATCCACAGTTCTGAGACTGGGATGGAGATCACAGAAATAATGAAGGGGAAGTGCCTTGCACTGTCCCCAACACATAGCAGGCCTCCACAAATTACCGCTTTACAAAGATCACAGATGCAGCTTCCCCAATGTTAAAAGTATGTCCTCAGTGGACAGGCAAAATGGACTCCCCGTGGCTAACTGATGTGTGCAGAACGAAAGCAGAGCCAGGTGGCCATAGTTGGGTGAGGGAAAGGTCATGTTCTCTGTGTTCTCAGAAATATATTGTAAAACTGTCACAGGACCTCCCTTTCTGCCATCCAGTCAAACCAGTTCCTGTTGTCAGTGCTGAGATAGAGTGTAGCTGGAAATGCCACAGCTGACCACCCAGAGACCCCCTGAGGCCAGCCCATGAAGAGAGACTTGTGATGTCCTCCTTAAAGGCCATCCAACCCAGCCCCTGCACCTGAATCCCCAGCTATCCTATGGTTTGCACCTTTATGACCTTCTATCCCCAGTCTCTCCTTGGAGTACATTTTTGTTTTGTGCTGAAGGCTGTCTCTCCCAATCTTCAGATTGCTTTTAGAAAATAAAGTTCTCCTTCTGCCTCCACAGATCTCACTGGTCTTTTGTTAACACCTGTAAGGGAAGATGGAATTGGAGGACTGAAATGCATGCCATGAGACACAGGAACAGGTTAAACAGAAACACACATGAAACAAGGTTATGTACTAACCAGTTGAGGAAAATGAGGCCAGAGGCAACAGGAACTTAACCATGTACATGTGTATTTCCCCTGAAGGCAATGGCTCAGTATTCACTTATGGAGTATCCATGATGACTTCATAAAACTGCTGCAAATGATGAGAACTGGCCATACATATATTTCCTAGTTCTGTCCCCTAAGAGAGCATAGAGGCAATGATACCCAATAGTAAGGAGCTCAACTAGCACCCTGGTTTTCTAATACCATTCTCTGATAAAAGGAGAAATGCATAAGCAGCTGACAATAGGGGCAGGGGAAGCATCAGAATGTAAGATGAACCAGGAGCATCTTATAGTGCCAGAAAATTGGAATTACAAACACACACACACACACACACACACACACACACACACACACAAACAGTAGAGGGTGAGAGAAGATGAAGCAGGAGCCAAATGGCCAAAGGTCAAATAACTTGAGCAACAAAATAAATACCCACACTATTGAATTACAACCTAAAGGCCAAAATAAATAGACAGGAGTCCATATTAATGTCACAATGACTAAATTAACAATGGAGGAAGAGACCAATTTTCCTTAAAGAAGAATTCCAAATCAGAAATGTGAAAAACAAAGGAAATAGAAAGTCACCCCCAGAATACCAGGGTGATCGCTGCTGAGCCCAGATCCACTCTAGAATGCTAACATCAGTGCTTGAAATTTTAAGAAGAAACAGGATATTTCCATGGCCTGGAAGTATCTCCCCCAGAATACCAGAATATTTATTAATCACTATGGCTTTAACTCATGTCCACTAATTCTTTGACACGCTCTCCTCCAGGAGGCAAAGCTTAATCCTCCTCCTCTTGAGTGTGGGCTGAACTTAGTGACTGGCTTCTAACAAGGAGTAAGGGAAGGGAAAGATGGTGACTTCACAGAGGAGACACCTGGCAGACACCAGCTTGGCCAGGTGATCAAGGTTAACTCACCAATAGTAAGTCACATGTTGACATCATGATATGATGTGATGAAGCGGGTAGCTTACCTCTGTGGTGGTCTTCCTCATATTCGTAACTCCAGTCTAACAATGAGAAAGCATCAGACAAACCCAAATTGAGGGATATTCTACAAAATACCTGATCCATATACTTCGAAGTGTCAAGGTCATGAAAAACAAGGAAAGACTGATAAACTGAGATTAGAGGAGATTCAAGAGGTATGATGATTAAATGAAACATGGTACCCTGGATAAAAAGACCATTAGTAGAAAAATTGGAGAAATCCCAAAAAAGTCTGTAGTTTAGTTATTTTTAGTTTTGACAAATGTATGATGGACACATGAGATGCTGATTTTTGAGCAACTCCCCGCTTCTGTGTTAAATGATTAACATAGCAGTCCCCTCACTTCCTTTTCCTGTTCTAATGCCAGATACCAGCCAAAGCACGTCATTTTTGCATCATCCTACATGTGGGGAAATATTTTTTATTCTGCATATCATAGAATAGTATGCATTAATCATAAAATTTTCTGCAATAGACTTGAGTTAACCTTTCACCTATAAAATTAAAACCCTCACTCGTTTCCAACATTAGCATGAAGAAAATGGTTACTCCCAGGTTTCCCCATCTTACTGGAGAAAACCGCAATTAATGTCACCACAAATATCCAGTTTCCAACGTTAGCTCAGCTGCCATTCTGTGTGTTCCTGTTCCTCAGTCATACTCAACTCACCCGTGGTTCCCGTCCTGCCTCTCACCACAGGGTCGGCTGGGCCCAGGATGACAAGGGGCCTCCCTGTTTCTTCCACTGTCACCATCCTCTGCCTCAGAGCTGCCATCATCGCTCTCCCTCCTTTTCCTGAATCCCAGCACCACTGGCTCCTCCAGGGCCCCCTCCAGGGGTTATCCCCTCCCCTGCCTCCACTCTGTCTCTACTCAGTCCTCCCACCCATGAGCAAACACACCCACACTGTCTCCCCATCCCAAAAAAGAACCTTCCTCAGTTCCTCAAAACATTAAACACAGAATGACCATATGATCCAGCAATTCCACTTCTGGATATATACCCAAAAGGATAAAAGAAGGGAGAGGCATGTGTACCCCCACGTTCACGGCAGCATTACTCACAATAGTGAAAAGGTGGAGGCAAACCAAGTGTCCATCCACAGATGCGTGCATTGACAAAATGGAGTCCCTCCACACAATGGAGTGTTATTCAGCCTTGAAAGGAAATACGGACACATGCCACAACATGGATGGACCCTGAGGACACTGTGCTGAGCAAAATAAGCCAATCACAAAAGGACAAATATGTGTGACTCCACTTCTGTGAGGTACCTACGGTAGTCAAATTCTTAGAGACAGGAAGCAGAGTGGTGGTTGCCAGAGCCTGGGGAGAGGAGGGAATGTGGAATTCGTGTTGAATGGCAATTGGATACAGAGTTTCAGTTGGGGAAGATGAAAAGCATTCTGTGGATGGATGGTGGTGGTCATACTAAGGTGACTAATAATCCCCCAAATGCCCAATCCCATCACCCATTCTCAGAACTCCATGGCATTTGACACTGCTAACCAACTTCTACAGCATTAAGCCCACTGCTCCCCAGCTCTCGTTCTGCAATTGTTGAGGGACAGTTATGCATGTGTGTGTGTGTGTGAGAGAGAATATACGTTATGAATTATACCAGGTGTGCATTTATGTACATATATGCATATAGAAGATGTTTTTATATTTCCACTTACTGAACATCTACTACCATTATCAGATATTACACAAGTATTTACATGCATCATCCCATATAATCCCCCCAAATTGCCCTGTATTGCTTCCTGACTCCATCTACACCATCACCAGTTTTTTCTTGGTTTCTTTGCTGGCATCGTCATATGGTGGAGTCCTTGGGGTTCTGTCCCTCCTCATCTGCCCAGGTGAGCTCACGCACTTTCATGGCTCACCGCCATCTCTGTGGTGATGGCTCTGAGTCTTCCTTTCCGGTCCAGGCCCATCTGCTGAGCTCCAGACACCACACCCATGTGTCCACCCAGCATTTCCTATGAGCCTCTCAGAGTCAGGACAGCCAATACCAACCCCATTCTCTCTCCATCCCTCCCTCCCAATTCCTCTCCAGCATCTATGCTCCTTGTTTTATAACCTCTGTTGCTGCTGTCCCCCTGAAGCACCAAGGGAAAGGAAAAGCCTCCTCACTGGGATTCCTAATGGAAGCATTTGCACACAGTGACCCTCCCAGCATGGGCCCCTTGTTAATAGATGGGTAGGTAGCACCAGGAACAGAGTATGTTCAAAATCAGATAAGCGGTGTAAAAACTGGTATGGGGTCAGAGTGGAGATCATTTTCCAAACCAACTATCCGAACCACCCCATCGCCATCTGGGTAAAGACTGGGTTCTGCCTCCAGCAAGCTACTCTGACTTGGGAAGACCGTGTGCAACTATCTTTGAGAAACCCAGCCACATGCTCCTTGGCTGGAAATGATCAGAGGCTCTAAGGAGTGTAAAAAGGGAACACAACCCTGATTCTAATTTTTCTTCTTGGAGAAATCACGTTTTATTTTTCATATCAAAGGGGGAACTCTGTGGGCAGACTACTCTGCCGAGAACCAGTTCTGTTCTGCAACTTGTCCCAACCATCAGGAAAACACATGTTCCAGGGAAGCCCCCATCAGGGCACACAAAGCCCCAAATCAGGGCATGCTGTCACTTCCTCTCATTCCCTCGAGAGCCCACCTGGCCAAAGAGGCTCCAGTGGCCTGACTGGAGGGTACATCAACGACACGGAGGGTCCCCATAACCCCCCACCTGGAAAGTCAGCCTCAGCGATGGCGCTCTCGGGGCCTCTTGGAATGGGAAAAACAGAAGATGAAAAGGCTGTTTGCACTTGTCAGCAATGCTGGCACTACTCACTATCCATATTTTACTCTCCCCAATTAAAACCACACACTTGATCTGTTCACATAACAAAGCCTCCCTTAGGAGCCCCCAGAGGTGCCTGCTCCCAAAACAGCACTGTCAGGGCAAAGCCTCAGTCCTCACTGGACAGAAACCAGGGGCGGGACCAATCCTCTCTCTGTCCCAGCCCTTTCAAACCAAAGACAGCGTCTCTGCAAAGGAAAGAAGCTGCATGTTTTCATGCTGAGATACAGTGCAGATCTGTGATCGGCACCTGTGAGTTCCTCAGGTACCTCTTGCTGGGACAGAGCAACAGGTTTCTAAAGGTTCTGGCCCCTGGCCTCTACATTTGTCACCTCTCCTGTGGTCACTCTTCAGTGGAAGCTGCTCACCAGCCTCCTTGTCCCACATGTAAAAGCCAAAATGAAGGGCCCTACAGCACCACTGTCGTTGGAATCCTTCCGACACTCCCCACCCACCTTATGCAGTGGGAAGCCATCGTTCCTACCAGCTACTCCAAAGCCCAGGAACCTCTCCCTGTGCTGACATCCAAAGATGCCCGGCGTTCCCAAACACCAGAAATCCAGGGAAGAGGCCCTGCCTTGGGGATGAGTACATTAGGAAATAGCCAAGGAGCAGGATTAAGTAATTATACACTAGCCCACCAAAATAGACTCCAGGAAACCACAACACTGAACATCCCATGGGGACCACGGGTCTGGCGGGTGTTTCTCGCCCACTAGGGGATGGATAAGTGAGCATGAGGGTGTGCACCAAAAAGTGTCCGAGGCAGAGCTCAATCCTTTAGAGGCTTATTCTGCCAAGGTTGGAATGTACCCAAGCAAAAGAAACACAGGTTACAGTAGGGTCTGCGGCTCGGGCTTTTCTCCAAAGAGGGGTCTGGGAAAGAGCAAGCAGGAGGGGAAAAGAAGGGAGGGGTGCCCATGAGGCAAGTGGTTACATCCTCGGAGGCTTTGATTGACATTTAGTGAATCTGCATCTTACATATGAAAAGAAGGGGCCGGGCACGGTGGCTCACGCCTGTAATCCCAGCACTTTGGGAGGCGGAGGCGGGTAGATCACAAGGTCAGGAGGTCGAGACCATCCTGGCTAACATGGTGAAACCCTGTCTCTACTAAAAATAGAAAACATTAGCCGGGCGTGATGGTGGGCACCTGTAGTCCCAGCTACTCGGGAGGCTGAGGCAGGAGAATGGCGTGAACCTGGGAGGTGGAGCTTGTACTGAGCCGAGATTGTGCCCCTGCACTCCAGCCTGGGCAACAGAGCAAGACTCTGTCCAAAAAAAAAAAAGAAAAGAAAAGAAAAGGAAGAAGGAAGGAAGGAAGGAAAGAAAGAAAGAGAAAATAAAAGAAAAGAAGGGGGTAGGGGAAAAGTCAAGTATGCATTCTTCTCAGGCTCAGCAAATCTACATTTTATATAAGCAAGCATGTGAAATCATGGCTATCCATTGCGGGGTGCGGGATAAAAAGGAAAGTGGTTTTTTGCATGACTCAGTTCTCAAGCTTAACTTTCCCTTTGGCATAGTGAGTCTGGGGTCCACAGCTTTTTTTTTTTTTTTTTTTTTTTGAGATGGAGTCTCACTCTGTCATCCAAGCTGGAATGCAGTGGCTTGATCTCAGCTCACTGCAACCTCCGACTCCCGGGTTCAAGCGATTCTCCTGCCTCAGCCTCCCGAGTACCTAGCACTACAGGTACCCACCACCATGCCTGGCTAATTTTTGTATTTTTAGTAGAGACAGGGTTTCACCATATTGGCCAGGCTGGTCTCGAACTCCTGACCTTGTGATCCGCCCGCCTCGGACTCCAACGTGCTGGGATTACAGGTGTGAGCCACCACACCTGGCCCCCAGATTTCATTTTCCTTTCACAAATGCGTGGTCCACTGGGCAAGCCCTGAGATGAAGATGGCTAGAGAGGCTCCACAGTCCCTGGAGCGGGGCACTGGCAGGCGGTCCACGGCCACTCAGGCTGAGACCCTGGCTGTAGAAAAGGGAGGAAGTGCAGGTACCAATAAGGTTCAAGGATGGATGTATCAGACTGTGGACAAAGACTAGAAGAAACAGGGCTGCCAGCCCAATACTGACACCTTGCTTCCTCATAGAATAGCAGATGTGTTGGGGTGGCAATGTGCCCAACTGCTATGGTCTAAATGTTTGGGTCCCCCCAAAATTCCTATGTTGAAATCCTAACCCCCAATATGATTGTATTAGGAGGTGGGGCTTTTGGAGGTGATTTGGTGATGACAGTGGAGGCCTCATGAATAAAATTAGTGCGAGATACTGGGATTTACAAGAAGAAATATATATCTGCTCTTCTTGTTTCCTGGCATGCAGCTCCTAACACTTGGAATCTCCAAAGTGATGTGTCTTTTTGTGTGCTAATAAGATGAGTGGTAGTGAGGGGCTTCTGGACAGCCTCAGGATGGGGGCTGGTTGCCAAGTGAACCAATCCTGTGATTAGAGTGTTGGAACTTTCAGGCCCACAATCCCACCACCACCCCTCACCTCAAGCAAGGGAAGAGGAGCCAAAGGTTGAGTTGATTAGCCAACAACCAATGATGTAATCAATTAAGCTATGCAATGATGTCTCCAGAAAAACCTAAAATAACTGGGTTTGGAGAGCTTCCAGTTGCTGAGCACATGGAGGTTCCTGGAGGGTGGCACCCAGAGAAAGCTCCACACCCCTTTCCACATATAAGAGGTCACCCTGTGCATCTCCTCCATCAGGCCGTTCATCTGTATCCTTTGTAATATCCTTTATAATAATTGGATAAATGTAAGCAAAAATGATTCCCTGAGTTCCTGAGCCATGCCAGCCAGCCCACTCCTGGAGAAGGAGTTGTAAGAACCGCAATTTATAGACCATCAGTCAGAGGTACAGGTCACAACCTGGGACTTGCAACTGGCATCTAGAGTGGAAGCATCTGAGTCCTCAACCTGTGGGATCTGATGCTAATTCCAGGCAGACGGTGTCAGGACTGAACTGAATTAGAGGACACCCATCTGATGTCTGCTGGAGAATTGCTTGCTGTATGGGAAAACATCCCACACACATCTGTGTGATCAGAGAAGCATTCTAAATTATTGAGAGTGAGGGCTGGAAAAACTGTGTTTTTCTCTATCTCAGACAGTGCCCTTATAAATTAAGAGGCCGAAGAGAGCTAGTTCGTCCCTTCCACCACGTAAGGACACAGCAAGAAGGCATGATGCACATGGAAGCAGGCCTTCCTCAGACACTGAATCTGCCAGCGCCTTGATCTTGGACTTCTGGCTCCAGAACTGTGAGCAATAAATGCTTGTTGTTTTTAAGCCGCCGACATTAAGGCATTTTGTTATAGCAACCCCAAACAGACTAAGACACCAACTAACGCTCCTTTCCCAGACCACACTGGCTTAGGAGTGGCCATGCGACCCAATTCTGACTAAAGAGGTGAGGGGGGAAGTCTGCTAGGTGGTTCTTGGAAGGTTTTTATTTCCTGGAACAGGTTCCCCACGTTTCTGTTTCCAATTCTTGCTGCCTGGAAGACAGACAGGCTACTTGGAGAAATAGAAGCCCTGCAGTAATCCTGAGACAATACGCACAGAGCAAAGCCAACATGCCAAAGTTGGCCAGCAGATAGGAGGAGGAGCCTGTGTCCCCAGTGGCACCATGGGGTGGGGAGTGAGATCATGGCTTCTTGATATATGTGGATACTGTTTCACCTCTGCATTAGTTTTGTATGGCTGCCACAACAAATTACCTTGAATTCAGCAGCTTAAAGCAACACAAATTTATGATCTTGCATTTCTGTAGGTTAGAAGTCCCACACAGGTCTCCCTGTGGAGACTCTAGGGGTGAATCCATTGTCCTGCCTTTTCCCACTCCTAGAGGTGACCCACATTCCTTGGCTGTCAGCCACCTTCCTCCATTCCTGACCTCCAGAGCCAGGAGCATGGTATCTCTTGGACCATTCTTCTGCAGTCACACCTCCTTCTAATTCTCCTCTTCTGCCTCCCTCTTCCACTTATGGGACTTTCTTCTCACCCAGATAATCCAGGATTACATCCCTTTTCGAGGTCAACTGACCAGCAATCTCAATTCCATCCACGACCTTAATTCCCCTTTACCACGTAACCTAATATGTTCCAGGGATTAAGGCATGGACATCTTTGTGGAGGGGGGTCAGTATTCTGCCAATCACAAATTCTTACAGCAAGCAAACTCCTTTTATTATTTAAAACACAAATCAAATAATTTTTAACTAAAAATTTTTAATTGAATATTAAAAATTGGGACTGTAATCCAATAAATCAAAAAAGAAAGTCCAACCTTTAAAGCACAATGAATCAAGAATGCTAAGATTTCCATGGAGAAAAGAAGTCATTCTGGGATTAGATGAGAACAGGCCCCTTCTACCACCTCTGCTAATCAGTGGGCGTGCCTTTACTCATGAAAAACAGTACAGGGAGCTCTGCATAGCACAGTCTTCGCCAGGCTGAGGCTCCTTCCTAGCACCTGTGTGTCTGACGGGGCTAGTGCTTCACATCCCATGCAAAAGGTTGAATTTTTTTTATTTTCTTTGAGACAGGGTCTCACTCTGTTGCCCAGGCTGGAGTACAGTGGCACAATCACAGCTCACTGCAGCTTCAACCTCTGGGCTCAAGCTGTCCTCCCACCTCAGCCTCCTGAGTAGCTGGGACTACAGGTGCATGCCACTAGACCTGGCTGATTTTTCTTTTTTTTTTTTTGTAGAGATAGGGGGTCTCGCCATGTTGCCCAAGCTGGTCTCAAACTCCTGGGCACAAGTGATCTTCCCACTTGGCTTTGAATATTTTTAAATTTACTTTAAAAAATGGGCTTGGCCAGGCATGGTGGCTCACCCCTGTAATCCCAGCACTTTGGGAGGCCAAGGCGGGTGGATTACCTGAGGTCAGGAGCTCAAGACCAGCCTGGCCAACATAGTGAAACCCCGTCTCTACTAAAAATACAAAAAAATTAGCTGGCGTGGTGGCAGGTGCCTGTAATCCCGGCTACTTGGGAGGCTGAGGCAGGAGAATCACTTGAACCCGGGACATGGAGGCTGCAGTGAGTGGGAATGAGCCGCTGCACTCTAGAGCTGCACTCTAGCCTGGGTGACGGAGCGAGACTCACTCTCTCAAAAAAAAAAAAAATGGGCTTAAGCAATTTCCAATTATTTAAAATTTTTTGAACTTAATAAGCCCAATAAGATCTTTCTCCTTTCTAATTAATGCTACCAGGTGAGCATCTTGAAAAACAGTGGCCTATATATGGGTCACCATTCTCCATTGACACAAGCCCTCCTACAACAGCACCTCGGGGAGGGAGCCTCAATGGGCTCCAGCGCTTCACGTATGATGGGATTCTGTGGATTTAAAACGAAGACACACCATTGACCTTCAAGAATCTCCCTGGCAGATATCTCCCAAACATTCAGTCCTAATACAAGTGTCTTCATAACTGGAATTCACCTACTTCCAGAATGTCAGGATGGGTACCGGGACAGCTCTGACTGCCTGCTGCTTAAAACCGAACCCAGGTCATAAAGCCCTCTCTGTACCGTACCCTAAACGCATTTAAGCTACTGTTTCCTACAGTGTCCTAGTACTGAATGTTGACACTAATCTATGAAACTAAGTGTCATACTTACTGTGAGGCAGAGAAACCATCAACCGACCACAAGATTTGTTTCAAGAACAAATTGAGACGAACCAATAATGCAGAGGCTAATTTTTTCAAATAGATAATAACACAGTTTACATGCAAGAGCTTTTGAAAACTCTTCCATATGATAAACATCACATCACATCGGTAGAGATGGAAATTAGACTCCTCAATCAGGTGAATCAAATTTAATCCAGTTTTTTCCATCCTGTTTTCTAAATATCTTGTATTATTTTAAATTAGTTTTGAAAAATTAATCTGAAAGTATAAAAGACACAAATGAAATCTGGGTCTTGGAGCCCCTGGGTCTAGGAGCCTGATTCCAAGAACATGTTTCTCCTGCAGCTCCACCCAGGGGTCTCTTCCCAACCCCTGGCCTGAAGGTCTCCAGCCTGGGGTGGAGCACCTCCTTCCATAGAAACAAACACTGTTACTGCATCTACATGAAATGGCTCAAAAGAGTTAAGAGAGAATGTTGCAATCACTGAAGAATGGCCTGAATGAGAAAGAAATAGTGGACATTTAAAGCTTAATTGCCAGACTTAGCTTTTCCCTTAATCAGGGAAACTGACCTTATGAGAACAGAGGGGTCTCTGTGAAGCTGCCAAGCTCAAAGGAGGCAGGGCAGCATGAAGAGACATCTGAAGGCAAGTGTGACATCCAAACTAGGAGAAGCTCAGAGAAAGAAGCAACCAGGGACAGGACAACCTCCATGAACGGATGTGTTTGAGCTGAGGTGCTGGCCATGGTGCTGACAGGGGTCAGCTTGGGGAGGTCCAGGGAGGCGGAAGATGAAGGCTTGATCACTGAATGGAAAACATCATTCTCAGTAAACTATCGCAAGGACAAAAAACCAAACACCGCATGTTCTCACTCATAGGTGGGAATTGAACAATGAGAACTCATGGACACAGGAAGGGGAACATCACACCCCGGGGACTGTTGTGGGGTGGGGGGAGGGGGGAGGGACAGCATTAGGAGATATACCTAACGCTAAATGACGAGTTAATGGGTGCAGCAAATCAACATGGCACGTGGATACATATGTAACAAACCTGCACATTGTGCACATGTACCCTAAAACCTAAAGTATAATAATAAAAAAATAAAAATAAAAAAAAGAAAGACAGGGACAGGAAGAAGAAGGAGCTTGGCAGGTGAAGTACAGGCACAAATACCTACCCTTCTCTGCTTTCAGAATGTGATGAATGTGAATGATCATCCTTTAAGTCCTTTATAGGACAAAAACCTCAGCAGAATAAATAACCAACATGTTAGTCACACTAAAGAACCACTCTGAAGCACAGAAGAATAAGCAAAGTAAGATGAACATGACAAAAACTTTAATATTAAAGAAGAAAACAGAAGTTTGTTACAACAAAAGTTACACCAAACTTGTTAACAGCACAACATGGTAGCTTAAGACTCAAGACTTTAATTATTTTTCTCATCCTCAAAGGTCCACTTCATGGTTTTAATTAGACAAACATTTTGTAGAGTACTATAATTCTCTATCTTTTAAATACACGTTCACATTATGGTGAAATCGGGAACATTCTAATATTTATTTGTATTAAGAAGTGTTTAAGCGGTCCCTTTCCTCTACAAACTCACCGGTATCTGTTTTTTTTTTTTACTTTTTAATAATAGCCATTCTGACTGGTGTGATATGGTATTTCATTGTAGTTTTGATTTGCATTTCTCTAATGATAAGTGATATTGAGCATTTTTTCATAGGCTTGTTGACCGCACGTATGTCTTTGGAAAAGTGTCTGTTCATGTCCTTTGCCCACTTTTTAATGAGTTTCTTAGTTTTTTTGCTTGTACATTTGTTTAAGTTCCTTGTAGATTCTGAATATTGGACCTTTGTCAGATGTATAGTTTGCAAATATTTTCTCCCATCCTGTAGGCTGCTTGTTTTCTCTATTGATAGTTTCTTTTCTGTGCAGAAGCTCCTTAATTACGTACCATTTGTCAATTTTTGCTTTTGGTGGTGGTATCAAGAAATCTTTGCCAGTTTCCATGTCCAAAATGGTATTTCCTGGGTTATCTTCCAGAGTTTTTACAGTTTTGGATTCTTACATTTTAGTCCTTAATCCATCTTCAGTTGATTTTTGTATATGATGAAGGGAAGGGGCCCAGTTTCAGTCTTCTGCCTATGGTTAGCCAGCTATCCCAGCACCATTTATTGAATAGGGGGCCCTTTCTCCATTGCTTGCTTTGCTGGTGGGGGTATAAATTAGTTCAATCATTGTGGAAAGCAGTGTGGCAATTCCTCAAAGAGCTAAAAGCAGAACTACCATTCAGCCCAGAAATCCTAGTACTGAGGATAAACCCAAAGGAATAAAATCATTCTATCATAAAGACACATGCACGCCTATGCTCTCTGCAACACTGTTCACAATAGCAAAGACACTGAATCAACCTAAATGCCCATCAATGGTAGACTGGATGAAGAAAATGTGGTACATATACATCACGGAATACGATGTGGCCATTAAAAAGAATGAGATCATGTTCTTTGCAGGAACATAGATGGCCATTATCCTTAGCAAATTAATGCAGGAACAGAAAACCAAATACTGTATGTTCTCACTTAAAAGTGGGAGCTAAACAATGAGAACACATGGACAGAAAGAGGGGAACAACAGACTCTGGGGCCTAGTTGAGAGAAGAGGGTAGGAGGAGAGAGAGATTCAGGAAAAAAAAACTGTTGGGTACTAGGCTTAGTACTTAGGTGAGGAAATAATCTGTACACCAAACCCCCAAGTCATGAATTTACCTGTATAACAAACCTGCACTTGTACCCCTGAACCTAAAATAAAGGTTAAAAAAAAAAGAAGTGTTAACAGCTCCAAATAAATAAGAGTAACTGCCCACTCCCTGCAGTTGTTCCCACTGAGCCTCTGGTGGCCCCACCCCAATCCCTATGGGGTCTAGAAAGAGTGCCCCGGTCTCCCTGGTCCTTCGCTGATGATAGGGGGTGGCAGTTCCCTCCCTCCATATCTCTGGCCAGCCCTCGGCCCTCGCCTCTCACCTGTTAGGTACCCTGGACTTCTCCACATCCTTCCCCACCCCTTCTCACCTCTCCCACAGGAGTCTGCAGGACCAGGCCAGCAGGTGGCTCAGCTGAGCATCTGCAGACACAGCACACAGATCCCACAGAGAAAAGGCACTCCCAGACCACTGTTACAGAGAGCTCATGTCGGGGGTGCGAGGGGCTGAGAGGGGCCAGTCACAAGTCAGACAAGTCCATACAGGGACACAGAGGGCAGGCAGAGGTCAGGGCAGCTGTGGATGACTCGGGGCGTGACTGAAATGCATGAAAGGATGGTTCAAGAGCAGCCCAGCAGCTCCCCTCTGCCCACCACGGGAGGGTCCTCACTATCAGTGAGGAACTAAGACTGCAGGCAGCGAAGCCCCCTCCCCACCGGAACCTTGCAGGGCTCCCTCGAGGGGCCACCACTCCTATCACAGCTACTGTCCTGCTCATCCCAGTGACCTTAGGGGCCCCACACCCCCGCAAGTCCTGCTCACTGGCAAGCCTATCTTGGAGGCAACACTGGGGGCAAAGCCAGCGGGTCCTCCCCAGGCCTTCTGTGCAGACCCCTGCAAAGAATCCTGCTCAGCAGTAGATATTTATTGTATTTTAATATCAGGGCCAAAAGCTACAGTTCGCTTTTCAGTTAAGTAAATATGTTTTCAGTAAAGGGTTTTAAAACCTTTTTCCTGAAAAAAATGTTCTAGACTATCAAATGCCTACTTTTTATATTGTTAACTTTTACTGCTTTAAAATGCATGTTTTCTAAGCCACGTTTTACACACTTTTCTATATAGACAACTCTCAATTAATACCCTAAGCCAAAACCAGAAATGTTTAACACACACTTTATTGACACTAAGGCACAAATGACGAGCGGCCTAGAGTGTTTACCCACAACCATCTGCTTTCTCAGCAGCACTGGCACCCGGTGCTAACAGCCCCTCACCCACCCCCTTCTCCCATTCCCCATCCCGGAGCAGGCAAGAGGGGAAGTGGATATGGGGAATCCTGAGAGAGAAGGGATTTGGGGCAAGCAGTAACCAGAGAACGGAACCAATAGTCCTTCACTCTCATCAGCTCCCAGAAGCCTCTGAAACACCAGGAAGGAGGCCTCATGCCACACGGCGTGGAATGGGGCTCAACTAATGTGATGTGGCGAATAAGCAGAACACGGGCTGCCTGGCTGTTTCATCTGCTTCTGTTTTCTTGGTAGTATCTGGCCTATCAGAGACAATTATACCACACCACAGTCACCGTCCTACCTGCCTCTGAGTCCTAAGTGCAGATTCTTAAGAACAGATGGGAATCCTTCAGCGTCGCAGGGTAGGTGTGAGTCCACGCTCCAGGCTCCAGAGATGCTTCTGCAAGCATGCTGCCCAAATCCACGTCTTTTCTGCTACTGGGAGCTCTCTCATCTTTAAAATACAGAATGCATTTCTCATATCTGAAGGAATATATTTAACTGGTGTCTCAACATAACACTTAAAGCAAAACCCAAAAGCAGAGGGTGGGGGGTGGGGGGGAGGAAAGATCAGCCATATCCCAGCAGAGGGGCAGGAGGAAGAGAAAGAAGGCCTCAGGAGACCCGGTCAGGCCGGCTGAGCAGCAGGGGATGCAGGACAAGCACGCAGAAATGAATGGAAAAGCTGAGAGAGGCCGAGAGGAAATTAAACTGGAGGAGGCAGAGCCAAGTAATGAGCAAACATGAAAGAAAATGCCTCCCTGCTTCCTGCCCTTCCTAAAACCACCTCGAGGCAACTGACCACACATAGTCTTCTATCACAATAAAAAAGGAGATCAGAAATTTCCCGGCTGTTTAGTGGCCTGCCAATACCACACCACAGTCACCGGCCTTCACTGAACACGCCGGTGCAGGGGGAGAGAATGTAATAACTTCTTAAGAATCTGCACTTAAGCCTCAGAGGCCGGTAGGACTGTTACTACGGTGCAGTGGTCACGGTGCTGCAAGGCACGGCAGGGCAGTTTCACAGCCATGTCCTGGAAGTGGCGGAGGGGAGGAGGACTGTGCCTCACAAGCAATGTACTAACTCAGGGATGAAAAGCACACATTTACTTCACTGAAAAGTGAACTGTAGCTTTTGGCCCTGATATTAAAATACAATAACTATCTACTGCTGAGCAGAAATCATCACAGGGGTCTGCACAGAAGGCCTGGGGAGGACCCGCTGGCTTTGCCCCAGCAAATACAGAGCATAGGCACCCCCACTGGCCAGCGTGCCCTAGGCTGGGCTGCATGCTTCCTGTTGATTTCTTGTCCAATTATATCAATAATACATCCTCAAGAAAGGAAGTGGAGAACACACAGAAAAGAAGAAAAGAAATAACATATATCATCACCAGGAAATAACCACTGCTGCTAATATTTTGATGTGTTTCCAATCAGGCTTTTTTTTTGTACATGCACATTGTACAAAATTGGAATCCTACTGCATAACAGGAATCTTGCTGTGTTCATTTAAAATAACATGAGACCTTCTCCAGGCCACTGAATATTCTTTGAAAGCACGGTTTTAATGGCCACAGAATCTGGGAATGACATAGTATAGCCACCCTGCTATTATTAAGATATTCAAGCTGCATCCAAATTTCAAGTATGATAAGTAAAGCTTCAGTGAGTCTCTTTACACACAAATGTTACTGACATCTCAGATTTTAATATAACCCTTAGAAAGAGGATGATTGAGTCAAAGGTCACAAACGTTTGTTTTCCAGAAGGTTCCATCACTTGACATTTCCTCCACTGGAGGATGAGCGTATTTATCCTCCAGCACTCACCCATACTGAGAATAATTATGAGACTCCACCAGTTTGGTGGACCCAAAAACAAAAAATAATTTTTTAAATTTGCATTTCTCTGATTACTTGTGAGGTTTGGTACTTTTCTATTTGCCTTTTATTTTTCTTCAGTGACTTGCCAACTAGAGTCCACTGCAGATTTGTTCCATTTGATGTTAATGTTTTCTTATTGATTTATGACTGCTTTTAGTATAATAGGGATGGATTGGCAGGTGGACAGCATATGTCCTGATTTACCAATTCTGTTGATGCTGTTTGACACACACAGGATGCTAATGGATGTGTGGTCAATTGTATCAATCTTTCCCCTTATTATGACTTCCATTGCAAGTAGAGTGTCATGGCCCTTCAGCCTGGGATACAGACTCAGCTCCCCCACTCACTATCTCAGTGACCCTCTCTTTGCCTCAATTTCCTTGATTGAAAGTGCAGGATAATGAGAGTGCATTTAATCCATATAGTTAGTATGTGGCACACAGCCTCAGAGATGGCCCCAAATCCCCCCCACCTCCTATAATGGCATTCACATGTGACCCCCGCAGGTCCAGCCAGCAGGGACCAGGGCCTGCGAACAGCCATGGAATGAGCTTGGAGGCAGATACTCCCCAGCGGTCCCTGGAGATGACGCAGCTCCAGCCAACACTTTGTGAGATCCTCAGCCAGAGGCAACCCGCAAAGCTGTGCCAAGATTCCTGGCCCACAAAACTGGGAAGTAATACACATTCGTTGCTGTTAACTGCTACGTTTAAGGGTGATTTGTTGTGCAGCAGGAGATTACTAATGCATTATACATGTAAAGCACTTAGAACAGTTGCTGTGGCAGATCACACAAAAAAGGCCTAACACGTTGACAGTTCTCCCATGGAAAAAGGAAATCCTTCTCCACCTAGGGTAGCTCAGCTTGACTGTGTGATTTGCTCTGACCAATAGAGCTGTGGCAAACGTGAAGTCGCCTACACACAGGAGCCTGCCTCTTCCAACTCCTGAAACTCTGCTGCCTCCATGTGAAGAAGCCCAGCCTGCTCACCCCAGCTTACAGGCAGCCATCCTAACCATGCAGCCCATCACCCCTGCCCACCCCAGCTTACAGGCAGCCATCCTAACCATGCAGCCCATCACCCCTGCCCACCCCAGTTTACAGGCAGCCATGCTAACCATGTGAGGCCATCAATGCATGACCATGAATGAGCTCAGCGAAGAGAGCCACCAAGCCAAGCCCAGCCTGCATTTCCAACCCAAATCACCCACTGAGTAAGTGGTTGCTGGTAGAAGCCACTATGTTCTGGAATAGTTTGTTACACAGCATTCGATATCTAATACAGCTGCCATTATTACCACTATTATTGTCTTGGGATCAGTTACATGGTCATACATATTTCTTAACAGTATATTTATGCTTTTGCTTTTTAACTAATCCACAGGAAACTTATTTTTGTGTACGATATTAGGTGAGGACCTAACAATGTTTTGCCACACAGCCAGTTCTCCCTTCTCCATAAAACTGCAACACCTTGTTTTCACATATTAGAATCCAGAGCAGGGGCTCCCAACCCCCAGGCCACAGACCAGTATCAGTCCATGGCCTGTTAGGAACCAGGCCGCACTTCAGGAGGTGAGCAGTGGGCAAGTGAGCAAAGCTTCATCTGTATTTACGGCTGCTCCCCATTGCTTGTGTTACCACCTGAACTTTGCCTCCTGTCAGATCAGCAGCAGCATCAGATTCTCATAGGAGCGTGAACCCTATTGTAAACTGTGCATGTAAGGGATCTAGGTTGTGGCTCCTTATGAAAATCTAATGCCTGATGATCTGTCAGTGTCTCCCATCACCCCCAGATGAAACTGTCTAGTTGCAGGAAAACAAGCTCAGGGCTCCCACTGATTCTACATTATGGTGAGTTGCATAATTATTTCATTATACAGTACAATGTAATAATAACAGAAATAAGGTGTACAATAAATGTAACGTGTTTGAATCATCCTGAAACCATCCCCACCCCCTCCCCATCCATGGAAAAATTGTCTTCCATGAAACCAGTCCCTGGTGCCCAAAAGGCTGGGGACTGCTGATGTAGAGAATTTGGGGATATCATTTCCAGTGATCATTTCTATTGGTATAGTATTAATAGTAAATCTTGACCCAATACCATACAGCTGGTTTGTTTTCATTTTGTCAGGATAATACTGCATGTTCTTTCCCCTGAGGCATGGCAGGAGAAATGCTCAGTAATCTGACTGCATGGAAGAGGAGGGGTAGTGAAGTTGCTGGGGCAGGTGCAGGAGGAGAGGGAGAGCAGAAACATGAATCAAGAGACAGACATGGTCACAGTCACCAAAGGCGTGGGGGTGACGTCAAGGCTATTTTTTGTCTGAAACAGAAACAAACCCTGCCCTAACTTTCTAAGTCAGTTGGCTGCCAAATTCCACAAGCTGATTCTGAGCAGGGCACTAGGCCCTGTGAAGGGGTTGGCAAGGTGCAAGGAGCATGTGGGACAGTGCCCCCTCCCAGGTGTTCACAGCTTCAGAGGGGAGACAGTGCCACCTACGAAACCCTGGAGAAAATATGTATAAACCAAGATGAACACAAATTAATATAATACAAATAATATAGAATGGAAGGAGAGTTTAGAAGCCCCACAGGTCAATCACGGATGGCTACTTGGAGGAAAGTTTTCAGATCCTGAGGAGTAAGATCAGCAAACAGTGGTGTATGCAAAGGCAGGAGGCTGGAACACATAATTCATGTGGACTCATCAGTTACTTGGTTAGCATAAAAAGTCTAAACAGGTACACTATGCAGTGACGCTGATGAAGGCACAGGGGCCAATCTGATGGAAGATCTTCAATGTTAGGTCTGGTCTTCAAGAGAAATGAGCAAATGATGTGTGTTTTTAGGTAACGAGAGTAAGAAACTACAGGTTGTGCACCTTCACAGGGCCCCGTGTTCTTGACACGGTTCTGTGACGTATGCAGCATTCCCCAGTGGTTCCAGCATAAGGAACTGCCTTCCCTAGAACTCTCAAAAAGGAGCATGACTTCCCAAAGGAAAGGAAGCACAGAAGCCAGCACGATTCCCAGGGGAAGATGCCTGAGAAGCCAGCGGGACCCCAGCCCTCTCACACATCCAGTCGGAATGTCCCTGCCCCTGCCATCGCTTGGTGCAGAGCAGGCATGGGCCAGCTAAGAAAATGACGTCTTTGCTTATTTTCAAATTATACTGAATATCAGCTTTGAGCCTCAATGTTTAGAAATGAAAATACAAGCATGAGCAAGGTCCTGGTCTAAGGATCCATCCACGGCTCTCAGGACAGCAACATCTTCCGTGTCCCTTGCAGAGCCTTCCATGGTGGGAAGGGGCTACACTGTGCAGGAGGGCAGGCCCTGGCTCTGGTGCCTGCTGGAAAGGGGCATCACGAGAGACAGGTGCTCGGGGCAGAGGCTCAGCTGCAGTCACAGCAGCCCTGAGCCTTGGACAGAGCCTGTCCTGTCAGCGCTGGCACCTGCTGCCAGGGCCCAGTTATACTGCCTGTTCCTTTGGCTGTGTTAATGAGGGCCTAACTAGCAGTGGAGGCATCTCGCTTCCCCATCAGCATGAAGCTTCTAAGTGTCCCCCAAAACAGTCGAAAGTGTCACACGGGAGAGACACACTCGAGAGAAACTTCTGCTGCTCCTTGGGTTCCAGATTTGCAGTTTGATTTTGCTTGCCTCCATCAAGGACCGCACGAACCCCAAACTCCATACAAGAACACTGCAGGCCAGTGGGAACCTACTGCCTGTGGCCTACAGGATGAGGCACGGTTTCCGCACACCTGAACCAAGAAGACCAGCTGTCTCAGCCCACAGAGCCCAGGCCTGGCAAGGAGCTGGAGCCTGTATGAGTCAGGCCTCTCCACAGAAACAAAACTGATAGGACACATATATCAGAGGAAATTCATTATGGGAATTGGCTCACACAATTACAGAAGCTGAGAAGTCTTATGATCTGCTCTCTGCAGGAGGAAGACCCAGGAAAGCTAGCATGTCAGTCAGTCTGAGTCTAAAGGCCTGAGGACAGGGTCCAAAGGCCCAAGAACCAGGAGCACCAATGTCCAAGGGCAGGAGAAAATGAATGTCCCAACTCAAGTAGAGACAGCAAATTTGCCCTTCCTGTGCCTTCTTGATCTATCCGGGCCCTCCACAGACTGGAGGATGCATGCCCACATCTGGCAAGGGCAGATCTTCTTTCCTCAGTCTGATTCAAATGCTTATCTCTTCCTGAAACACCCTCACAGACACAACCAGGAATAATGTTTTACCAGCACCCCTAGCCCAGGCAAACTGACACGTAAAATTAACCATCACAGAGCTTCGGGCACGGTAGAGAAGGAAAGCAATCCTGAGCCCACCAAGCCTCCTACCCAACCCCTCCAGTACTTCTCAAAGCCACCCTGCCCCTTGTCCCAATTTTGAAGCTTCTGATCCCTGCCCTGGACTTGGAGGTGACCCAGGAGTGATGCACTAGAGATAAGCCAAGGTCATGGTCACGCCTCCTCTGGATCCTCAGTCGACCCAACTTCTCCAGCACCATAATGTCAAACAATCATAGCTAATAGTACATTTTTATATGAAAAGGGAGGATTCTATGCTGAGGATAACACATGCTTGAACACAAACGTTTTTTCTGGATTGTACTCACGTTCACTTTCAGCAGAATACATCTCCTCTGACTCTTCAGGAAACCATTCCCTTTCTTTAATGGGGTAGTATTTTTTCCACGGACTCCTTGGTACATTTTCTCAGTTTGCTTTTCCTCACACAAAGGAGACTTATCCAGAGCCAGGGCTTGCTAATGGCAGGTGTGGATTCAGCAGGTGTCCGGTGCTGATTCCCACATGTTCCCAGGCGCAGAGCAAGAGGAACAGACCCAATCTCCAGGGCAGGCAACCTTCACCAGGCCAGCTGCCACGCAGGGTTGACAAGGGATTGTTCTGCACCCACTGATTCTTTCTCCGACCCATCCAATCAACAGGGGTCCCAAGATGCTAAGATTTCCATTATTTCCTGCTGCGGGGCTCAGCCAGCCTCCCGTGCCACTCCCTGCATCCCTAGCCAGACTATCAGTCCTGGTCCTTCTGGTCAACCCAGCTGTTTCTTAAGAATGCAGACCTTCAAAGATGGGGTGCAAGGACAGTCATCTGGCCCATGGCCTGTGGAGAAGTGGCAGCTCAGCTCTATGAAATCGTTGGTGTGACATTTCCTGGGAGGGGACAGTGAGTCCCATGATCTGCCCTGAGGACAGGCACTCTTCTCTAGGGAGCAATGTAAGCAAGGCCAGTTCCAGCATCCTCATAGATTATTTCTCACCCTTACTATAAGAGGTCCTCATTTCTCCAGTCTTCACAGGTACAGTAGTTTAATCAAACTAGAAGTTGTACATGATGTTATATAAAGATTATCGCCAACAGCCAGTTATTATCCCTAACTCCCTCAGAGACTAACTACACTGACATTGAGAAACATTAGGTAACTCTGCAGGGTTGTAAGCCAGGAGGGAGTGAAGCCGGGGTTTGCATAGCACCGTGGCCTTCTCCTGTGAGCCCCACATGCAGCACAAACTTGGCCCAGGAGGCCCACGGACTCCCTTCTCACACTCTATGTGGGGAATCCAACCTTTGGGAGGTGACTCTTCCATTAACACAACTTCTAATTCAGTTAATTACTTGACTTGATAGGTTAGTTCCCTTTGTTACTACAAACACCACTACACCTGCAAGCTATGGTAATATTATGATGCTTCATTAAAAGTTATCAAGTGATCTACTTTCTAATAGAGGTATAAACACCTAAACACAGCTATTTCAGGCCAGATGAGGTGGCTTACACCTGAAATCCTAGCATTTTTGGAGGCCAAGACAGGAGGGTTGCTTGAGATCAGAAGTTCAAGACCAGCCTGGGCAACACAGCAAGACCATGTCACAACAAGAAACATTTTTTTTTAAATAGCTAGGTGTGGTGGTGCGCACCTGTAGTCCCAGCTACTCAAGATGCTGAGGCAAGAGGATCTGGTGAGCCCAGGAGTTCGAGGCTGCAGTGAGCCATGATCGCACCTCTGCCCTCCAGCCTGGGTGACAGAGCAAGACTCTATCTCTTAACAACAACAAAGACAGCTATTTCAGACTAAGCCTTTAACTTTAAAAATACGAAACAATGTATGTGTCAGTTACAATTCTTAAATCATCATGTCTGCCTGGGTGCGGTGGCTCATGCCTGTAATACCAACACTTTGGGAGGCCAAGGCGGGTGGATCACCTTGAGGTCAGGAATTCGAGATCAGCCTGGCCAACACAGTGAAACCCCATCACTACTAAAAATACAAAAATTAGCTGGGCATGGTGGTGCATGCCTGTAATCCCAGCTACTCAAGAGGCTGAGGCAGGAGAATCACTTGAACCCGGAGGCAGAGGCTGCAGTGACCTGAGACTGTGCCACTGCACTCCAGCCTGGGCGACAGAGCGAGACTCTGTCTCCAAAAACAAAACAAAACAACAACAACAAAAAACACAATTCTTAAATCATCATGTCTAACTGGAGTCAAGTCATTAACACATTTGAGAAATTTAGCAATAACGAAAAGATTATTAGGATTCTTCTAAGCTAACAATTCTTTTTTTTTTTTTTTTTTTTTTGAGACGGAGTCTAGCTCTGTCGCCCAGGCTGGAGTGCAGTGGCGCAATCTCGGCTCACTGCAAGCTCCGCCTCCCAGGTTCACGCCATTCTTCTGCCTCAGCCTGCCGAGTAGCTGGGACTACAGGCACCCGCCACCACGCCCGGCTAATTTTTTGTATTTTTAGTAGAGACAGGGTTTCACCGTGGTCTCGATCTCCTGACCTTGTGATCCGCCCGCCTTGGCCTCCCAAAGTGCTGGGATTACAAGCGTGAGCCACCGCGCCCGGCCCTAAGCTAACAATTCTAAATTCTAACTACAAAACCAAATGTTCTGGCTTACCACAACAGAGAATAACATCCAAGCCACTATCACGTCTTTTCCAATTAGTAAGCCATTGGTGGTGTGAATAAAACCTAGAAGTCAATTTTCTACGAACTCTAGCAGGAAAAAAAGTGATTCAGCTTTACAGTTATCTTCTGACCTGTTTTTAGTCTTCATGTAACAAAAAACTTGTCAAGTTACAACTTTCTTATAGTGCCTCACTATAGAACATTTATTCTATACAAATCAGATTTTCTCAAGACAATAACTACGGCATCAACACAAGGATGACTGCAAGACATCCATATTTATCTATTTTCATGGATGTTGGACATGGGCCTGACACTATCCCATTTTGTAAATGTATTGCCTAGTTCTGTGTGATGTTTGTGATAAATGTATTGTCACAGAAAGCCTCCATGACTGTTATTTCTCTTCATTTTATAAATGCCAAGTTTATTTAAATCTACTGTCACATGACTTTGTTAACCAAATACAACTGTTGAAACTGTTCTAAAGCAATGCTTCTATCAGTATCAATACACCAGAAAACATGAGTTCCTTCTCAAAAAAATTTCTGAGGCCCAAAATATCCCAATATTTTGCTCAAGAAAGGTAATTTTTCATTTGATAGTGTTGTTTTTTTATTATGACAAGATACACAGAAAATAAAATTTTCCATTTTCACCAGTTTTTTATTTTTTCATCTTTTTTTGAGACGGAGTCTTGCTCTGTCACCCAGGCTAGAGAGCAGTGGCACAATCTCGGCTCACTGCAACCTCCGCCTTCCAAGTTCAAGAGATTCTTCTTCCTCAGCCTCCCGAGTAGTACAGGCGCCCGCCACTGTGCCCGGCTAATTTTTGTATTTTTGGTAGAGCTGGGGTTTCACTATCTTGGCCCTGCTGGTCTCGAATTCCCGACCTTGTGATCCACCTGCTTCGGCGTCCCAAAGTGCTGGGATTACAGGTGTGAGCCACCGCTCCCGGCCATCATTTTCACAGGTTTTTAAGTGTATGGTTCAGCAGCATTGAGTACATTTACTGTGTTTGCAACCGTCACCACCACCCATCTTCAGAAAATCTTCCAAGATTGAAACTCTGCACCCACTGAACAACTCCCCGTTCCTCCCTAGCCCTGTCCCTGGCAACCACCATTCTACTTTCTGTCTCTGTGGGTTTGACTACTCTATGTCCCTCATGTGAAGTGAAGTCATACAGTTATTCGTCCTTTTGTGACTGACTTATTTCACTCAGCACTATGTCAAGGTTCATCCATGTTGTAGTACGTGTCAGAATCTCCTTCCTTTTTAAGGCTGAGTAATATTTCATGACAGGTGTAAACCACATTCTGTTTACCCATTCTTCCATCAATGGACACTTGGGAGTAATATTTCATGACAGGTGTACACCACATTCTGTTTACCCATTCTTCCATCAGTGGATGCTTGGGTTGCTTCCACATTTTAGCTATTGTGAATCATGCTGTTATGAACATGGGTGTGCAAATATCTCTTTGAGCCTCTGCTTTCCATCCTTTGAGTATACACCCAGAAGTGGGATTGCTGGATCACATGGTAATTCTGTTTTAATTTTTTTGGGGAACTACTACTCTCATTTGTTCAGTGGCTCACACCTGTAATCCCAGCACTTTGGAAGGCCGAGGCGGGCAGATCACCTCGGGTCAGGAGTATGAGACCAGCCTGGCTGACATGGTGAAACCCCGTTTCTACTAAAAATACAAAAAATTAGCCAGGTGTGGTGGCGCACACCTGTAATGCCAGCTACTCAGGAGGCTGAGGCAAGAAAATCGCTTGAACCCAGGAGGTGGAGGTTGCAGTGAGCCGAGGTCACACCACTGCACTCCAGCTTAGGCAACGAGAGCAAAATTCCATCTCAAAAATAATAATAATAATAATACAATTAAATTCCTCAAGATGAAAAGTGATGGCCAAGTGTCTGGTGTACTCTGCAAGTTCTGAGAACCACTAGGAGTCCCATCGCAACCTTTTCAGCAAAGCAATATTCTCTCTGGGCATGACCCGTATGTCCAGAGGACAGTGTCAGCCCAACCAGGCTCTGGGCAGGTGGCTGCAGTTTATCACAGAAAAAAGAAATTCCACCAATGAGAACCCTCTACAATAAAATCAGAAACAGACTCCTAAGATATGTAGTTTCTACTCCTGTTGATAGTTTTTACAAATAATGAAGGGTAGGAAGTTCTAGCTAATGGTGATAACTGGATCTTGTGCACCTACCTCTCTCCTCCCTCCTGAAACCTCGCAGGTGTAGACACACTTGGACAAGGAGATGGGGAGATGCCTCCAGGGGTAGAAGAGTCCAACAGCCGTTTCAAAGCCTTAACATGGACATAGGAATGGCAACTGAGATGGTGGGTAAATGGAGGGGGAGTGACGAGGCTCAGGCCGATTCCCCTGCAGAACTTGGGAGCCTGTGGGTTGGAGCCACTGGGGCTCCAGGAGGCAGGCTGCAGAGACACCCACCAGGCTGAAAACCAGGGGTTGGAAAGAAGGCTTGGCCCAGGCGCTTCCATCTGTCTCATGAAGCACTGTGACCACACACCTCAGAGGATACTGAAACCCAGTCCAGTCCCTGGAGAGTACCAGGAAAGGTCCAGCAGCCCAGGGCTGAGTTCAGCAACCGACCTTCACCAGGTCCACGGGCTACTTAGGGAATGGGAGTTTTCTAAACTGGGCATGTGGCTGCACAATTATACAATGTATTAAAAAATCATTGAGCTGTAGATTTACAATAGGTGAATAGGACAGTCTGTAAATTATACAGCAACAAAACTTTAAAAATGCACAGATAAGCGAAAGAGAGAGACGGAAGTAACCAAAATACCAAGGTACTATCAATTTGGCAAGTTTTTGATTTTTTTTCCTGCTACCCAACAAAATATGAGTCTGAGAACAAGATAAGGTGAATTATTTTAAAAAATAAGAAATGATTTCCATGTGACACGGCAATTCCACTTCTGGGCATATACCCTAAATAACTGAAAGCAGGAGCTCAAACAGGTATCTGTGCACCTATGTTCACAGCAGGATTACTCACAGTAGCTGTATGGTGGAAATAACCCAAGTGTCCGTCAATGGCTGAACAGATACACAAAATGTGGCACAGACACACCATGGAATATTATTTTGCTATAAAAGGAGGGAAATATTGACACATGCTCCAACATGGATAAACCTTGAGGATGTTATGCTGAGTGAAATAAGCCAGCCACGAAATGACACATACTGCAAGATGCCACTCATATGCGTTGCCCAGAGTCATCAAATTCATTGAGATGGAAAGGAGAATAGGGGTTCCTGGGGCTGGGGAGAGGGGAGATCATGTTCAATGGGGACAGTTTTAGTTGAGGAAGAGGGAGTCTTCTGGAGATGGATTGTGGTGGTGGCTGCACAGCAATGAGAATGTATTTAATGCCACTGAAACGTACTCTTAAAAATGGCTAAGACAGTAAATGTTATGTTATAGATATTTCATCATGATATTTAAAAAAAAGACAAGGAATGCTATTTTTGCACAGAAAAGAATAAAGGAAATGAAGGACAGCTGGGAAATGTGGAAGTGGGTGTCCCTGCAACTGGGGGCAGCTGCACAGCATGAGGCAAGAACAGCCACTTTCATTACCAGCTTCTCAACACAATTTCACTTTGACTCTGTTGTATACTAGACAGATTTTTAACCATTAATTTTAAAACATGATGGAGAGTGGTGGAGATGAAGAGAAAATCAAATCATGGAAGCTACACACCAATAAGCCCGATGTCAATCACGGGCCAGATCCAAGAGGGGATTATCAGAGCAGAAGGCTCGTGAGTACTTCAGGAAGCAAGCGCCAGGCCAAATGCATCTCGATTTCTCTTTTAATAAGGTTATGAGATTGGCATATTAGAGGAATGCTAAGCAGATGAGGGCCTTTATTTCAGCAAGAAGTTAACACAGTCTCTCGCGGACCCTATGAAGAGGAAGTGATGTGGAGGGGCCCCCTGGGCAGAGGGCAGCGAGGCCGCTCATGGCACAACCTCGGAAACAGCAGGAGCAGTTGGTCCAGCCACAGAGTTCCAGCCCAGCCTGGATGCAGGACGGGGAACTTGTTTAAAACAGGCTGACAACATCGGGCCTGTACCCTCAGAGACAAGCCTCCCAGTCGAGATGAGATCATCTCAACAGGCTGGAATGCTAACTTTTAAAGCGAACAGATGAATTTATCAGTCTTACAAATGTTCTGCATTTTGGTACCACAATTCATTAACTGCCATGAGCTGTAGGACATAGTGGAAAGGAAAAAAGCATGGGGCTTTAGAGGAGGAGCAGCCCCTTCACCTGAGGCAGTGATGATGCGGTTGGGAGCTGCCCAGGCCATAGTGGAAACCACCCAAAGTCTGCCCCCGACAAACCCCACTGAGCACTGGTGCCATGTCCAAAGTGACAAGATGCCCAGAAGCCACCAGATGAAAACTGGGTGACCAGCCTTCAAATGTGCAAGTAGAAAAAAGAGCTATGCAGGGAATGGGGTGCAGAAGTGGTTTTCTCCATTTGCAGAACTTCAATGTTGGAAGGGAAGTAAGGACATTTCTTGGTTCTCCAGGAAGAGCCAGGGAAACAGAATCATTGTCCAAAAATAGATTTGGCTCTAGTTAGAGCTGCCTGACAACTGAGCCGCGTGACACTGCAAGCTCCCCATCCCCAGCTCAGGGAAATGGAGTGCCCACATACCAGAAATGCCACTGAAGGACTGTGCACTCTGCAGAGGATTGACTTAAATGGACCATAAACACCTTCTGATACCCTACAGTAAAAGAGTAACAGCCATGAAAATAACAACTTCCATTTGCTAAGTCCTGACCAACGCCAGGCAATACTGGATGTACTCTAAAGGCTTCCTGACTCTGATTCTTGGATTCCCAAATTGTATGTTCCATTATAAATACAATCAAAAATCAAACCCCCCAAAATAAAGATATTTAATATAAATCATTAGTTCTTTGGGATGACAGTTATAAATAATTGTATAATTCTTTAAAAGGAAGAATCTATCAAGTTTATAATAAAAATTGCCTAACACTAACATTTAATTAGTCCTAACACCTAACACCGGCTTCTTCTTTCGAGACGTCAGGGTATACTTAACAATGCTCAGATTTGATAAGGTCAAAAGGAAGCAGGTAGCTCCTTTGTTTGTGGCCTGGGATGTGGCATTGCTGAAGCTAGATTGGGCCAGGCCTCGCTCTGCCAAATACTGATGAACTGCTAGGTTCATTCATTTATCCAACAAATATTTACTGAGTGCCAGTTATGTGCCAGGTGCTGTTCTCTGTACCGGCAGAGAGGGCAACCAGCCCCTGAGGCTGGAAGAATATGGTTTGAGGACCAGGAAAACCAAGATGATGGGATGATGGAGCGAGGCATGAGTTCAGCAGGAAGGGCCAGTGAGAGCAGCTCCGACTATCAGTGCCTCAAAGGGCAGTTAAAGAAGAAAGGAGGGGAGGGCAAGAAAGCAGTGAAAGAGACTACACAAGAGAACAATGAGGTCTGCTTTATGTTTCTGTCACAGTCACTCTGGCTACTGAGTGGAGGTGGTGAGCAGAGAGGCAGGAAAGACAGAAAAGAGACCAGTCAGCAAGGAAGACACTGCAGCCCCCAGGGGAGAGCCCAGGAGAGGATGCTGCAGCCCCCAGGGGAGGGCCCAGGTGAAGATGCTGCAGCCCCCAGGAGAGGGCCCAGGGGAGGACACTGCAGCCCCCAGGGGAGGGCCCAGGAGAGGATACAGATGGCCCCAGCGGATGGCCCAGGTGAAGACGCTGCAGCCCCCAGGGGAGGGCCCAGGGGAGGACACTGCAGCCCCCAGGGGAGGGCCCAGGAGAGGATACTGATGGCCCCAGGATGGGGCCCAGGTGAAGATGCTGCAGCCCCCAGGGGAGGGCCCAGGGGAGGACGCTGTAGCCCCCAGGGGAGGGCCCACGTGAAGATGCTGCAGCCCCCAGGGGAGGGTCCAGGGGAGGACGCTGCAGCCCCCAAGTCAAACTCAAGCTCCTCCAGAGGAGCAGCAGCAGGGTTGGAGGGAGGGAAGCCAGCCTGGGTGTGTCCTGCAGGCAAAGCGATGGGCAGGGCTAAAGGACAAGGAGAAATCAAGATGCCTCTCAGGCTTTTGGAGTGAACAATGGACAAGAAAGGAAGCCACGTTTTGAAGATGTGCTTAGGTAGTGTTCCACCCAAAGTTCAAATCCAAGTCACTGCCAAAATGCAAAATGCAAACTGCCAGACTTGTGCTCTGTTCATCTATCAGTAAACAGGGATGAATAAAAGCAGAACATGCCTGTTCCCTTCAGACACTAAATGGCTAGAATAAAGTACTGTTCCATTTCCAGGGTGGCTCAGCTAAAATGCCAAGGAAACGGCCACCTGAGTGTTCGATGGGAACACAGTGTGAGATGCAGGTTAAGAGGATGCTTTTGAAGGCTGCAGTGCTTTGTGGTTGGGCTGTCCTAGTTATAGGCCCTTCCAAGGCTGTGTCAAAGAGATTCAATGCACAGAGACCACCCGGTGAAACTACCACATCCCCCTGCTTTCATCACATCACTCCTTAGAGGAACACATGTTACTCTGAGGAAGTTGAACATCCGTAGCCCAATTAAGACCATCCATGGCCAGGCACGAAGGCATTGTCCAGCTCTGTTCCCCTTCCAGACTGGCCTTTCTGCAGCATGACTTACCAGCCTTCAATCACACTCTGTTTCTGCTCCCCTGTGCCTAACTTGGGGTACCCACAACTCACTGCCCTTCTCTGTTATCCACTGGATGAACGCCGCCCAGCAATCATGGCTAGCTCCAGCTCTGCCCCTCCCTGAAGTCTCTTCTCATTGTTCCTGCCTCCAGATGCCAAACAAACCGCTGCCTAAAGACCTTGCACCAGAGCACATGGCTCACAGCTCTTTCTCCTGTGAGTAGATGGTACCTGATGGACAGAACACAAGCTGCTTCAAAGCAAGATCATTGTGCATTGTTTTATTCCCCCAAAGAACCTAGGACAGTGTTTCCAATACTGGGAGCACCCTCCTTCCAATAGTGATCGATTGTAAAGCCATAAATATTTCTAAATGTATATTGAACACAATTAAGAAATTCCAAGACAGCAAATATTCATTTTATAAGCTGATTCTGGGGGTGGGATCTAACTTGCATCACTAGACCACCAATGGTACTTAAATGTGAGTGATTAAGAAAAGACAGGCTGGGCATGGTGGCTCATGCCTCTAATCCTAGCACTTTGGGAGGCCAACGTGGGCGGATCACTTGAGATCCAGAGATCGAGACCAGCCTGGCCAACATAGTGAAACCTCGTCTCCACTAAAAATACAAAAATTAGGCAGGGTGGTGGCGCATGCCTGTAATCCCAGCTACTCGGGAGGCTGAGGCAGGCGAATCGCTTGAACCCAGGAGGCAGAGATTGCAGTGAGCCGAGATTGCCCCATTGTACTCCAGCCTGCGCAACAAGAGCAAAACTCCATCTCAAAAAAAAAAAAAAAAAGACAAGACAGATAATCCAAATGAACATTTGCAGAGTTGATTAAACTAATTAAAGCTTTAATAGTGTCTGAAGTTGCTTTTCAATTATTAATTTGGATGCATTTTTGTTAAACTTCTGAATATGATTCTAAAATATAGTTCTAATCATTAGCCAATACATACATTTTTAACAATTATATGATAATTAAATCCGTTTTGAAACTGTTGAAATTTTTCTTATGTAACCCCAGTTTTCAGGGCTTCAAGCAACTGTGGAGCTACAAAAAAAAAAATTAATATGATTTTTTAAAAAGTTCTTCCAACGTAAGGTAACACACACAAAACCTGCAAAAAGGCCACAAGAGCAGCCCCATGCAGCCAAATGCAGTGGCCTTTCTTCCCTGGGGCTCCGGCTCAGGATAAGGCTAGAAGAGCATCTGAGGCGGTTCCACCCCATCCCAATAGTCCCCTTCCAGAAATGCTGATATATGCAACATCCACCAATGGATGAACCTTGAGGACATGGTGCTTAGGGAAATACTCCAGTCACAGAGGACAAATCCTGCGGGATTCCGCTTCTTTTTTGTTTTGTTTTGTTTGTTTTTTTGAGACAGAGTGTCACTCTGTCGCCCAGGCTGGAGTACAGTGGCGTGATCTGGGCCCGCTGCAAGCTCCGCCTCCTGGGTTCAAGCAATTCTCCTGCCTCAGCCTCCTGGGTAGTTGGAATTACAGGCGCATGCCACCACGCCCAGCTAATTTTTGTATTTTAAGTAGAGACGGGGTTTCGCCATGTTGGCCAGGCTGGTCTCGAACTCCTGACCTCAAGTGATCCACTCGCCTCGGCCTCCCAAAGTGCTAGGATTACAGATGTGAGCCACCACTCCCGGCCTCATGATTCCACTTCTGTGTGGTACCTGGAGTAGTCAGATTCACAGAGAAGTAGAGTGGTGGTTGCCATGGCGGGGGAGAAGAAACAGGGAGTTGGTGTTGAATGAGTACAGAGTTTCAGCTTGAGAAGGTGAAAACGTTATAGAGATGGATGGTGGTGATGGTTGAGCAATAGTGTGAACGCACTCAATGCCACTGAGCTGTACACTTAAACATGGTTAAGATGATCAGTTTCACATATGTGTATTTTACCACAATTAAACATTTTTTAATAAATTAATTTTTTTTTAAAAAGTCTCCCAGCTCCAAAGGCTACCTTCGAGACAGCCTCCTGGAAGGGACCCAGCAGGTCCCCCTGTAAGACTCTCATTAAAGTTGTAAATGGCCACCTCCATATTTCTATCTATACTTGAATTTTCCTTACCACTAAAGAAGTACTTTTGTCTCCTTTTCCACATTCAGTGCCCCTGGGTCATCAGAAGTAAGAGCTAAAACCACTGATTTTTTGACAAGCAAGCCGCAGAGATTCAATATCGTGTATCTTCAACACAGCTTTAAAAACCGCAGAATAGATTTCTTTAAATCACTAAAAGGAGCCTAAGACAAGATCAAAGAATGGATCCCAAATTACCTGAAAACCTTCACACACATATCACAGACAGTCACAGCGTGTGTGTGAACACAGGCAGGATCCAGCAAAGCCACTCGAGGTTGGCAGAGGGGCTGCTCAGTGCCCCCCACTGCCACATTTGTTCTATGTGTGGTTGAGCATCCGGAGGGTCCTGAGGCAGTGCCAGCCCACTGAGGTCACAGGTGAAGCCCACAGGCCCTGGGCCCTGCCAAGGGCTACAGGACACTCGTCAATCAGCAGGTGAGAGTACATTTTCCCGCTTCATCTCAGGGAGCCTCCTGCCAGCTCCCTTGCAAACTTCATTCAACTCACGCCTCCCTCCTTCCTGCCAAATTCACCTCTGTTGCAATCCAGGGCAGGCAAATACTCGTCACTCGGACAACCAGGGCCCATCCTTCACCACGGCTGCCGCTACTAATCAACCATATGGTCTTTTCCAGGGAAGCCCAGACGCACTTGGAAATCCTTCCCAGTCCTGCAAACACTGCCGGAACCCACCATCAACTGACAAGCATTGGCAGACAAGGTGATGCGTGTGACTCTTCCACAGCATCCTGAGAGTGGCCAGCTCGGGGCTCATGAGGCTGAAGGATGCTCTGCCTTCAAGATGTCTGAGAGGAGACAGTCCCTCAAAGATACGCTAGCCCTGACAGTGAGCAGTTCCTCCTTGATTCTCTTCCTAGATTAATTTTTTGTTTAATTGGTAATTAATGTTCATTCCTTAATACCAAGTCACAATTAAAAATTGCTCAAGTCACAGTCATTTGACAAACGTCATGCTTTGTTTCACATTAGCAACCACTATTACAGGTGATCTCACTACACCAACTCAAAATACTGGCTATGGCTCAAAGTGACTCTGCTAAGTAAACAGAGGTGGGGCATTGGAATTACTCCACATTTTCCTGCCAACTCCTGAATTCATCAAGCAGAGCTCAACCCAATGCACTGGTTTTTGATAGTGCCCCACAGAGCCCCAGAGGATCTAGGAGACAGTTGATGGTCCTGGGTGGGGAGTTGCTAGGTGGAGAGGGTTGTAATGCCTGGGCCCCATCTTCATCCAGATCAACTCCATTTTCACATACTGAGCTTCCTCATAAAATTTCATTGGTAGAAAAGGCTCCATCACTAAGAGTATAAACGTTTCCCAACTATTGGCTAATGCACTGTGCAGAGAGTGAATGTGCAAATAGAAAAAGCTCCAAGGACTTCTGACCACACAGGGACCCCTCGAGCTGCATGGGCAGCCAGCATGGACTGGGATGTGCTACAGATAGAAAGTGAGGGCACAGGTGGCTGAGTGTAGGCACAGGAGAGAACAGAAAGACAAGCACAGAAAACAGAGAGACCCCGGGAGGTGCCGGGATAGCACAGAGGCAGGACAGTGGCTACAAAGTGGGACAAAGGGCTGGCAGATCCCTAGGAATAAAGGGAGTAGCAAAGCTCCAAGCAAATGCTCACCAGAGCCCATATGCCCACCGTAACCCACACGGCAGCACGGGGGCCAAGGGCCACAAGAGGCAATGCACGCATGTACCGGGGCAATACATGAGCCCCGCCCCCGCCAGTAGGACAGCACACCTCTGGTGCAAAGACCCTGGGTGTCTCTTTGAAAACAATTCATCACATTGATCTACAACATATTGTTTCTCAATCTTTTTTCTACCTCATGCCTTCTTCTGAAAAAGAAGATTCTGAACAAGCTGCAGGCAGCCCGCATGCACACATGGAGATTTGGGGGCCCTGATCCAGTAGCACCAGGAGAATCAGAACCTGCAGGCCAGATGCACAGCTCTCTGGTTCAAGATCAATGCTGACAGTGGTCACCCAAGGGGGAGTGGCCCTGAGGGCTGGGGTGGACCAGAGGGTGGAACAGCAGCACACGGTGGGGGCCCGGAAGGACTGGGCCAAGCAACAGGGCAGTGGGCTCCCACAAGCTGGGGAGAGGAGCACCCCAAAACAAGGGCATCTCAGTGTGGAGAGTGGAGGGGGCTAGCTGGATCCAAGTGACGTCGTCATCCTAACCCTGCTCTATCTTCCCCCAAGAAGTGCAAAGCAGGAATCATCATGAGGCCTCAATGTACTCATGTTATAGAACAAAGCTCTTCTGATGGTGTTGCCTTTATTACCTTCTCCCAACTCTGGGGACAGCTTAAATGCTGAAGCCAGGCCTGTCATGGAATTCACCCAGCATCAGCAAGGACAATTCAGGAAGAGGTGGCACCAGGAGGAAAACAGCTCTGGAAGGGTAGGTCTCGAAAATCCAAACCCACCTTAAAAATGGCACCATGATGAACTGTTCAGACAAGGCAGCTCTGGCTTCAGTGTGTGTGTGTGTGTGTACAAAATATTTAATTATATATACATATACAAACACACACACAGATATATATTTGAGACAGAGTCTCGCTCTGTTGCCCAGGCTGGAGTGCAATGGTGCAATCTCGGCTCACTGCAACCTCTGCCTCCTGGGTTCAAACAATTCTCCTGCCTCAGCCTCCCAAGTAGCTGGGATTACAGGCTCCCCCCACCACGCCCAGCTAATTTTTGTATTTTTAGTAGAGATGAGGTTTCACCATGTTGGCCAGGCTGGTCTCCAACTCCTGACCTCATGTGATCCATCTGCCTTGGCCTCCCAAAGTGCTGAGATTACAGGTGTGAGCCACTGCACCCGGCCTATAATCAATTATAAGTTATTTTATAAATTAGTGTAATAATACATGTGATATACATAAAAGAATCCCCCTTTTATCCATTTTTTAAAGATTTTAGGTTTAAGCATACAAGTACTTACATTTGACCACTAGAAAGAGAATAAAAAATAGATTGTAACTACCTGCTGAAGGATGACAAAACAGCCACTGGCTGGTCAGTATACTCAGTCACCAGAGAAGTCTTCACAGTAATCCCAAGGGGCCAGTTAGGAAGTGGGAAAGGAGGCAGGGTAGGTTCTTGGGGGTGGGGGAAGCAGGGGAGGAGCAGCTCACCAGCACTCACTGGACAGCTGGTTTACCTGTTGGACAGGATGGTGTTTTTCCAGCAATCTCACTTGGGCAAGAAGAAGGAGCAGGTGGCCCAGCTTCACCCTATGACAAGTATGACTTTCTTGCAGCCACACCATACCCAGGCTGCTCCCACCCCCTCCTTTCCCCTCTCTGGCTACAGCTCTGACTAACCCGGGTAACCTGTCCCTGGGCAGCTGGAATGTGCCCTCTTCTATAGCTGAACGTTGGTGTCTCTTTTCCTGGAAAACCATAACACTTCCAACAAAATAAGGAGGCCACCGAGGGATGGTGGCAGCTGCAGTTCCCCCCACGTAGAGGATTCCCTGCGGCAATCCAGACCCAGCATGCCTGGATCTTCCAATTCTGCAAAGGAATTAAAAGTCCATTCTGAGCCGGGCGCGGTGGCTCACGCTTGTAATCCCAGCACTTTGGGAGGCAGAGGCAGGCGGATCACGAGGTCAGGAGATCGAGACCACGGTGAAACCCCGTCTCTACTAAAAATACAAAAAATTAGCCGGGCGTGGTGGTGGGTGCCTGTAGTCCCAGATACTCGGAGAGGCTGAGGCAGGAGAATGGCGTGAACCCAGGAGACGGAGCTTGCAGTGAGCCGAGATTGCGCCACTGCACTCCAGCCTGGGCAACAGAGCGAGACTCCGTCTCAAAAAAAAAAAAAAAAAAAAAAGTCCATTCTGTACTGTGAACTCTCCCAAGTTTTAAGTGTTACCAAATAAACATTTTTAAACACTGCATGAGCTAAAGAAAACATACCTGGGAGCGGAAGGCCACCTGTGGTCTTGGTTTTAGGACCTCTGAACAAAAAGATAGCCTTCAGTGCTCAGGGTGAACAGAAAAATATGTTTTTGAAAGAAATAATAACTTGTCAGAAAGACGTCTACACTTGACTTATGTCACGTCAATACCAGGCACAGCAGCAAGTGACCATCGGACACCAGCTGTCCTCAGTTCAAGAAACCGCCTGAGGCTGCTGGCAAATGGACCTCAGGGTGCCGCCGCGGCCCCAGCCCCATCTCCTGGGCTGAATGCTACTGCTCTAGCACTCAGTCATGACAACGAGGACATCTCAAAGCTAGGAGGCCCCCGGAGGCTCCAGTTCAACAACATACCCAAGGTCACCCCGTGGGCCACGGCAGTCCAGACTCCCACATCAAGCTGGGCCTCTTGGAGGACAGCACTGAACCCAGCCATGGATTCTAGAAACGACCTTCAAACCCCCACCTAGAGCCTTCGATAGCAACCCTGAAGCACAGTGTGTGCTGCCCTACCCTATGACCTAGTTACAGACGGGCTTGCGACTGTTACTAGGAGTGAGAGCAGAGGCCCTCACTGTATAAAGACCAGTGCCCATCCTGCTACCTCACTGAAACGGAGGGAGAAAGCCTAAATCACCCAGTTTAGAGTTGGTGGGCGAGAAGAGAGGCTACCTACGGTTCAGGGAAACCAGCAAAGATGGGCCATCCAGGCTGGGGTGGGGGCCATCCCCAAGCTACTGCGAGTCCCCAGAAAGGCTGCGCCCGGGGTCAGGGCACCCCTCCTGGGTAGGGGCCCTGAGATGACAGTTCACACAGATCAGCCCTTCAGAAAACACAGCCATGCTTCTCAAACACATTAAAACACAAATGACTACGTTTCAGTTTCGTGGTCAAGTCCAGTCCTTCCAGTTATCTCTCCCTGACAATCTGTATGTCCTGGTCACTGTGTGAGGACTTAGCTACCTCCTTGGCCACACAGTTCAAGGTCATTTCTGTTTTTTTTTTTTCCTTCGGAGACAGAGTCTCACTCTGTCACCCAGGCTGGAGTGCAGTGGTACAATCTTGGCTCATGGCAACCTCCGCCTCCCAGGTTCAAGTGATTCTCGTGCCTCAGCCTCCCAAGTAGCTGGGATTATAGACATGTACCACCACCCCCAGCTAATTTTTGTATTGTTAGAAGAGACATGGTTTCACCATGTTGGCCAGGCTGGTCTCGAACTCCTGACCTCAAGTGATGTACTCACACCTCAGCCTCCCAAAGTGCTGGGATTACAGGAGTGAGCCACCGCACCCGGCCAAGGTCATTTCTTCGGGGAATCTTTTGTGTAGCTGTCTTATCTTGCTCATTACATATTGATTTTTCCTAGTTTTATTCTTGGAAAGAAACCCCATTTTCCCAATGTGGAAGCACCTCCTTATATAAGGCAATGTATGAACATTTTTATCCTGCAGAAACCTGTGTGCCCTACATTGTATGATCCAGAATAGATTCTGGCCCTCCACCATAAAAAGCACATGTTCACACCAAAGCAAGCAGAGACATGCGGCACTCAGAGAGTGTGTGGGAGGGGGTGACAAGAATGGTCTGTGGGACCCCAGACAGCCTTTCTGGGCCCTCAATCCTCACTGCACAGATGCCAATAACCACTGCTGCTTCTGAGGAGTGAGCTGGAAATAGAACGCTGAGAGAGTCCAGGCTCACAGCAGGCTGCATCTGTGCACACTCTGGGTGTCATCACTACTGCTGGCCTGAGCAGGAAGGCCCACCCTGCCACAGTGGTCCCTGCACAGGGCTGAGTCCTGTGACCACAGCCCCATTAAAAAATGCTCTGTGCTCCACCCGGCTCCCTTGGCAACCTCACAGGGTCCCAACCTCAGAGCAGGATCTGGAAGGACCGTTCACTCACCGCACCTTGGAATGCATTCAACTTGGCAGTGGCCTGAAGCTGACTCCCACCAGGGCAGAGGAAAAAACACAACCCAGTGGGCAAGAGGGGCTGAGGGAGGAGGAGTAGGGGGTGAGGGGGCAGTGCTGGGCAGAAAGAAGGGGACACCAAGGGCAGACACGTCCCCGGATGTCCAAATGGAAAGAAATGAGGAGGAGGAGGAAGGGTCCTTGAAGGGTCATACCATCCCGCAGAGGGGACATGAGGCTGTCCCAGAGAGGGGTATAGGTCCTGAGAAGCTAGTTAGCACCTCTGATGCCAGCCCTAGTGTCCACTCTCCCTGGTCCATGGCACACCCTCTCCAGGCGAGCCTTCCCAAGAGGAGAGACCTCCAGAGAAGCAGGATCTACGGAAGGGCGAGCTGACCCATGGTGACAGGTCTCCTATTTCCCTTCTCAGGACGTCCCTGCCCAAGTGGTCGGCATCTGTATCTTGTTCACAGTAAGAACTGCTCATGAGACAAGAGCCACTAAGAAATATTCACAGACAAGATAATTGCATTTGGGGAAAATGTGACAGATCTGAAGTGAAAACAAAGGCCAACTTACAAAATGTCAAGAGTCCAACAGCCTGAAATGCAAAGCAATAATACACACATACACATTTTAGACAGCAAATTATATTCTTCAAAAGGAAACTTTAGCTCTAAATTTTTATAACTAAAATCTGCAATTCTTTTTTAGACCCCCAAATAACGATGTTTTAACAGGAAACTGGCTATTTACATAACACGTTCAATAGCGTGAAAAGCATTTTGTGTATTTTATTATATGTTTACTGCTTCAGAAGCCACCATAAAGTTGACCACCTGCCACTGCCACCCCATAAAAGGGAAAAAGTCTATTTGTAGTTCTATTGGACTCACTGGGAAGCCATTAGCTGACCCTTCATTATTTTTAGGCTTCTGAGCTAAAGTGGGAGAAGAAAATGACATTAGAATGCCCGTTCACCAAACAGCTACTCAGTGGCTGCTGCTGCAGACACCAAGGAGGTCAGCATGGGGCCCACAAAGAGAAAAGACACATCCCTCTTCGTGGTCCAGCCACCAAGGTTTTACCACCACCAGGCATGGCCAGACCCGGACACGCGTCCCCAATACCCCACCTCTGCTCCTGACCACCCTTGTCCTTTCTGACACTTCTGGACCTGAGGACAGACATTTCCCTCGACTGCAAGGATGAGGCAGAAATGCTACCTGGAAGCAGGGGACAAGTGAGTCTTTCACACTTCCCTAGAGCAGAAGCCACAGAGGCACCGAAGTGAGGGTGGAGAAACACCAAGTGCCAGCAAGGAGCGGCCAGACCTCTCACACGCTGCTGGCAGGAGCGGACAGCGATGCCGCCACCCTGGAAAACTGATTGCCAACCACGACAACAGTTGAACATAGGCACACCCCATGCCCCAGCAATTCCACTCTCCTAGGCATACACCCATCCAAACAGGCGCATATGTTCACCAAGGCCACGTACGAGAATGTGTCGGCAGCATTGACTCTAAGACCCGAAACTGGAAACTACCCTAGTGCCATCAACAGCACACTGGTAAGTAAGTGCACTCACACAAGAGAGCACTCTACAGCAATAAACATGAATGAACCATTCAACAATACAGATGGCTCTTCACAAACACACTGTTGAAAGTGTAAGAGATCAGACACTAAATAATACATGTTGTATGAATCCACTTATATAAAGTTCAAAAGCAAGAAAAATTAATACAGGATGCTAAAAATCAGAAGAAAGGTTCACCTTTGGGCGCAGTAAATAGAAGGGAGCACAAGGGGGACCTTGAGGTACAACTGATGTTCTGCCTTTGGGTGCCGGCTACACAGAGACATTCAGTTTGTAAAAAACATACTGAGCTATACACTCAACTGTTTGTGCAGTTCTCTGCATGTATGTTAGACTTCAACAAAAAGTGCAAAAAAAAATAAGGGCTGAGGAGAGAAACTGTTGCTAGGAGACAAAGAAATGAAGATTCTGGCTTTGGTTATTAGCCCTTAGAGCTTGGAGAACTGTGGATACACACTGAAAGCCCATTAAATTTTTCAAGGAATCTTAGGACCAGAGAAACAGCAAACCTGGCCATCAGTGGTCTCTGATTACTCTGCAGCTACCAATCTCCAGACCTGGGTCTGAGAAAAAGCTGAGAAAAAGCTGCAGGCCTGGGGAGGGGACCCTATCCATCTCAGACATGGCCAGGGAAAATGGTCCAGGGAGATCTCCATACAGACCATGCCCACCCCCTACACAGGGCAAACTCAAGGCTGTACCCACTTGGGGAGGGGGTGGGTGTACTTCACATGGGCCTGGGCATTCCCGAGGTGCACATGGTAAGAATGGACTGGATGGCCCTCACTGGTCAATCACTGTCCTGCAAATCACGTTCTGCTTCCCTCTGTGAATCACTGTCCAGCAGAAGCATAAGACAAGCCTTGGGTGTACTTTACAATTTCTTCATAGTCACATTAAAAAGAATAGAAAGAAATTAAATTTAACAATATATTTTCTTTGTCTTTTTTTTTTTTTTTGAGACGGAGTCTTGCTCTGTCACCTAGGCTGGAGTGCAATGGTGCGATCTCGGCTCACTGCAAGCTCCACCTCCTGGGTTCATGCCATTCTCCTGCCTCAGCCTCCCGAGTAGCTGGGACTACAGGCGCCCGCCACCACGCCTGGCTAATTTTTATTGTATTTTTTAGTAGAGACAGGGTTTCACCATGTTATCCAGGATGGTCTCAATCTCCTGACCTCGTGATCTGCCCGCCTCAGCCTCTCAAAGAGCTGGGATTACAGGCGTGAGCCACCACGCCCAGCCTAATAATATATTTTCTTCAACCCAATACATTAAAAATATTATCCTTTCAATGTGTAAACAACATAAAAAATATTAATGAGATGTTGTACATTCTTTCATGCATCTCAAGTCTTTAAAGTCCGTGTGCGATGTAGTTTGGATGTTTGTCCCTGCCCAGATTTCATGTTGAGATATAATCCCTGATGCTGGAGGTGGGGCCTGGTGGGAGGTGTTTGGATCATGGGGGCAGATCCCTCACGGCTTGATGCCGTCTTTGTCATATTGAGTTCTTGCGTGATCTGGTCATTTAAAAGTGTGTGGGGCAGGCGCAGTGGCTCACACCTGTAATCCCAGCACTTTGGGAGGCCGAGGCAGGAGGATCACTTGAGGTCAGGAGTTCAAGACCAGCCTGGCAAACATGGCAAAACCCTGTCTCTACTAAAAATACAAAAATTAGCTGGGTGTGGTAGTGGGCGCCTATGATCCCAGCTACTCAGGAGGCTGAGGCAGGAGAATCTCTTGAACCCGGGAGGTGGAGGTTGCAGTGAGCTGAGATCTTTTGAGACTTTGTCTCAAAAAAAATTAAAAATAATAATAAAAGTGTGTGGCAGGCCAGGTGTGGTGGCTCACACCTGTAATCCCAGCACTTTGGGAGGCCAAGGCGGGCGGATCACGAGGTTGGGAGATCGAGACCATCCTGGCTAACACGGTGAAACCCCATCTCTACTAAAAAATACAAAAAAAAAAAAAATTAGCCGGGTGTGGTGGCGGGCGCCTGTAGTCCCAGCTACTCGGGAGGCTGAGGTGGGAGAATGGCGTGAACTCAGGAGGCAGAGCTTGCAGTGAGCCGAGATCGTGCCACTGCACTCCAGCCTGGGTGACAGAGCGAGACTCCATCTCAAAAAAAAAAAAAAAAAAAGTGTGTGGCACCTCTCCGACCCCTGCTCCTGCTCTCCCCATGGTATGAGGCTGCTCTTGCTTTGCCTTCCACTGTGAATAAACTCCCTGAGGCCTCCCCAGAAGCAGATGCCGCTATGCTTCCTGTACAGCCTGCAGAACCAAGAGCCAATTAAACCTCTTTTCTTATAAATTACCCAGGTTCAGGTATTTCTTTATAGTGACACAAGAAGGGCCTAATACAGTGGGTGTTTTACACACACAGCAGCACATTGCAATCAGCACCAGCCACACATCAGTGCTCCGGAACCAGCTGGACAGCACAGCTATGGGAAGGCGTATCTGCTCCCCACTTCTCCACCCCTAAGGGCTACTGTGAATAGCTTTGGCTGCAATTCTCTCTCTCTCTCACTCTCTCTCTCCTTCCCTCTCTCTCTCTCCCTCTCTCTTTCTCTCTCTCTCTCACACAAACACACACACACACACACACACACACACACACACACACACACACACACACACTGGGACCCAGAATAAGCTGTTCTATCCCTCTAGCCACAGAGGTCCAGTCAATGAGAGATCTGCCGGGAATCTTGCAGAAGAAACACTCTTCCCACTGGGCTGAAGGTGAGAGAAAGGATGTAGGTCTGGAATTGTAGCAGCTGCTTGAGGCCATGAGGTAGAGGCTGTCTAGGAATGGAGCCACAGAGAGGAGAACAGAGCCCAGGAAGAGAGGAAAAGCAATGTGGTTCTGTGGACATGGCTGGAAGCTCTGCATCAACAGATATATCCCCTACTCCTGGATTTTTCAGTCTCATGAGCTAAAAAATTTGCTTTTTCACTACGCAAATTTGGGCTGCATTGATGTGATCTGTGATTAAAATAGTACTAGATAATACACCTCATTATTCTAATTATCTCTGCTTTTTTTTCCCTTCTAGCAACTTTAAAGTTTCATATTGTTGTTGAATTCTTCTTACTGATTCAAGTTACTAGTATGCTTTTAATAACATGTCTGAATATATCTAAGCCTCGAAACACTGAATTTCTTTTGAAGCTACAATTTCAGTTTCAAGGGCTCATCCTACGAAAATAACCAGACAAGTGTCCAAAAATGTGTATACAAGACCATTCACTATAGCAAAAACAAAACAAAAAAAACCACAAATGCACACTGAGAAATAAGTGGGTGTCCAGTCCTAAGGAGATAGCTTCCCTTTGGCACAGAGGGCCCCCCAGTGGGCAGCGTCCTTTGTTCCCTGTGTGGACAGCACCCTGGTAGGACAAGGAGGCCACAGGCTCACTAGAACACGGTCAGAGAAGGACGTGATGCAGAGAAAAAGAGCCGGATGTGGTGGAAGGAAAGGAACATGTGGAGAGTTAGGCAGGGCATGGGGAGGCAGCATGGGGCCCGCTCTCCCATGTCCCAGCAGAGAAGAGGAGCGTCTAGGATGGGGACGGGGGGCAAAGCCTGCCAACCTGGACTGCTTTCAGAGCAAACCTGTGCCAGAGCAAACCTGGTGGACACTGGTTTGGAGGCACTGAATAGCCCATTTCCTGGGCCACTCTGACTTTCCGAAGGTGTGAGTGGGACCCAGAAAACCTCATGTCTGCAGCTGGGGGGTGAGAGTCTGGGAGGTAACAGCTGGGCAACGTGGAGGGGAGACAAGGGGACCACCATGGCAAGGAGGTGAGGTGGCCCCCAAGGGCCAGATGGGGGAATGCATCAAACACTCAGGAATCCTGCAGAGGAACCCAGGGGAACTGAGTCAGCAAGGGAAAGTCCCCAGACCACACCCAAGCATGGGAGAACAGATGGCAGCAGTAAGCAGGTGGAGAAGGAGTGCTGCCTTGGGGGTCCATGGCACCAAAGGATGCTGTGCCCAGAGTCTCTGCTCCTCGCCCCCAGTGACATCAGACAGCTACACCATCCTCGCTCCCAGATGCCATTCTGAAGAGGAGCCTGCAAGGCAGGCAGAGGCTGAGAAATCTGAGAGGTTCAGCACTACCTACAGGGGCACTTCTCAATTAGAAGTGTGCACAGGAATCCCATGGGAATGCCGTTAAACTGCAGATCCTGCTTCAGAATATCTGGGGTGGGGCCTGAGACCCTGCATTTCTAACCGGCTCCCAGGTGATGCAGAGACTCCTAATGGATGGGCCACACTCAGAGTAGTAAGGCCCTCAGGGACCTCTGTGAATGAAACAATTAAAACACCCTTCCCACTCTCAAGCAGATGCAAGATTCATGCAGAAGACAGACTCATTACACAAAAAAGTAATATTAATAAGGAAGACGCACGTACCCTCCACATCTGAGATCAGTGTGAATACTGCACTCTGCAACTCCACTACACCTACTTATAATCTAATAAAAATTCTGAAGGAAACATTTATAAGGCATAAAGATTAAAAATATTAAATTATATGCTTAACATAGCCTGGCTAAGTGCACTCTGGGGGTTGAAGGCAAGGATAAGGCCATACATAAAAGAGCAGTGCCTTGGTCTTCCTCTATAAATCAAGTCACTTAGTCCTAGACACCATTTGCCTTGTTAGGACTGCAATGGTTCTCTGACTTGATGAATAAGCGGATCCTGCCTTCTACCCCCACATACTGCCAAACATGACGTTTTTAAGGTTTATTTAATTCATACACGTTATTATTTAGGGCAATTATTATTTGCCAGTTCATGGCAAAATGGAGCAAAAAAGGGCAGAGAGTTGCCATATACTCCCCCTCTCCCCCGAAGCACAGCTTTCCCCATCAGAGTGGTATATTTCTTTTTCTTTTTTTTGAGATGGAGTTTTGCTCTTGTTGCCCAGGCTGGAATACAGAGGTTTGGGGGAGGGAGAGATGAATAGGCGGGGCACAGAGGGCAATGAAACTGTCTCTTAAGATACTACAATGGTGGATACACGTTGTTATACATTTGTCCAAACCCACAGAATTTACAACATCAAGAGTGAACCCTAATGTATACCATGGACTTGGGTGATAATGATGTGTCTTGGCTCGCTGCAATCTCCACATTCCAGGTTCAAGCAATTCTCCTGCCTCAGCCTCCCAAGTAGCTGGGATTACAGGTGCCCGCCACCACAGGCAGCTAATTTTTTTTTTTGTATTTTTAGTAGAGACAGGATTTCACCATGTTGGCCAGGCTGGTCTCGAACTCCTGACCTCAGGTGATCTGCCTGCTTCAGCCTCCCAAAGTGCTGGGATTACAGGCGTGAGCCACTATACCTGGCCAGTACATTTCTTACAATCAATGAACCTACACACTGACACATCATTATCACCCAAGTCCATGGTATACATTAGGGTTCACTCTTGATGTTGTAAATTCTGTGGGTTTGGACAAATGTATAACAACGTGTATCCACCATTGTAGTATCTTAAGAGACAGTTTCATTGCCCTCTGTGCCCCGCCTATTCATCTCTCCCTCCCCCAAACCTCTGGCAACCACTGTTCTTTTTACTGTTTCCACAGTCTTGCTTTATCTGGAACGTCATATCTTGGGAATCATAGCAGTGTGTAGCCTCTTCAGACTGGCTTCTTTCACTTAGTAATATTAATTTAAAGTTCCAGATCTTTTCATAGCTTGATAGCTCATTTCTTTTTAGTGCTTGAAAGTATTCCACTGTTTGGATATCTCACAGTTTATTTATCAATTTACCTACAGAAGAACATTTCCACTGCTTCCAAGTTTTGGCAATTATGAATAATGATGCTATAAACATCCAAGTGCAGGCTTTTGTAGGGCCATAAGGTTTTAATTCATTTAGGTAAATACCAAGGAGTATGACTGCAGGCTCATATGGTAAGAGTATGTTTCATTTTGTAAGAAGCTGCTCAACTGTCTTCCAAAGTGGCTGTAGCATTTAATGTTCCCACCAACAATGAATGAGACTTCCTGTTGCTCCACCTCCACATCAGCATTTGATGCTATCAGTGTTTTGGCTTCTAGCCATTCTAACAGGTGTGCACTGGTATCTCACTGTTGCTTTAATTTGCATTTTCCTAATGATATATGATGTTGAACATCTTTTCATATGCTTATTTGACAACTGTATATCTTCAGTGAAATGCCTGTTCAGGTTGTTTGCCCATTTTTTAATCAGGTTACTTGTTTTCTTATTATCAAGGTTTAAGAGTTATTTGTATATTTTGAATAAAAGTCCTTGATCAGATATAACTTCTGCAAATATCTTCTCCTAGGTTTGTCTTTTCATTCTCTTGACACTGTCTTCAGCAGACAGAAGTTTCTAATTTTAAGGAAGTCCAGCTTACCGATTTTTTCTTTCATGTATTGTCCCTCTGGTGTTGTATCTAAAAAATCCATCACCAAACCCAGGGTCATTTAGATTTTCTCCTGTGTAATTTATGAGGAGCTGGATAATTTTATGTTTTACACTTAGGTCTATGATCTATTTTAAAGTGCATTTTTGGGAAGAGTTTGCAGGTTGGCCTCTAGCTGTTCCAGCCCCATCTGTTGAACACACTATCCTTTTGCCCTTGAATTGTTTTTGTTCCATGTTTCAGATATTAGCTAACTATATTGTGTGGTCTAACTAGTTAGAAATAAATTGTCTATTATTTAATCAAGACTACACTATCTTGATTACTTTAAGTAAGTGTTGAAGTCGAGTATTGTTAGTCCTCTAACTTGGTAGATCTCCTTCGCTATTGTGTCAACTATTCTGAATCTTTTGCTTTTCCACATAAACTTCAGAATCAGTTTATTCAAATCCTCAAAATAACTTGCTGAGATTTGTGATCATTACATTTTTTAAATAACTACAAAATGATTGATTTTATTAGTTTGTTGGAAACTGCCTATCTGGCTATAGTCTACATTTCAGCTGTTATAAAATCTGCAAGTCCTCATATAAAAGCTTTCAAACTATGATGACCTCACTGCTGATAGCCTCCTCTGCAGTCCTGGAGCTCCTGCAGGATACACGCTGCATGCACAGGTAGACACGTGCAACCCGGGAGGGCAGCCAGTGTTTTCCCAGGATGTCAAAGCTCAGAAGGAACCAAAAATTTTAAAGATTTTTAAAAATGTTTTAATTTATCACAATACAGGTTGAAAGCAAATAGCTCCTTCAAGAGCTAGAACAACTGAACTTCACATCTAATAACAAGAATGTTCAATTAAAACAGAAAGCTACCCTATGGCCTTCCATTCATAATACCCATCCATGAGCCTCAGCATGGACTGCAAGTGGATTTGGGGGTCCCTTTCAACATCTTCAATGGTTCAGAGGGCACTCCACTGTCCTAGCAGAAGGAATAAATCTGTCACACCACCCACAACACAGCTAGTTCTGGAGGGACAGGACTATGGCCCAGAAGCAGTACTGCATGAAGATTAAACTTCTCTTCCTTTTAAGTGTCAGATCCAGTGTACACATGCATTGCAACAAACACAAACACTACCAACAGAAAATAATCATTCATATGCCATAGGTACATGCATGTGTACACACACACACGCACAGACTCTCATACACATACTTTATATTTGTCTTTTACTGAGAAAAAAGGGATTATAATATGTAAAAAACAAGATTTTTTAAAGTAATCATGATAACAGAAACACTCAGCTAAGATGCTATTCTATTCATTTATAAACACCTTGTTTCCTAAGGGCCTGCTACACCTTAACCCATAGAGCTCACTTGTGGAATAAATTATTTACTGAATGAAATATGAACTTAAGTCACAAAGTATCTATTGACTATGATATGGAAAAAAAGCCTTTTAAAAGCACGTATTATCATATGTAAATACAGAATATGAACTAAGGGCTACAGCAGGAAAGAAAATGTTATCTGGTTATGAATTAGAATTTTTATTTGTCTATTGCTTGCAGGGTTTTATTGGGCACTTAGCTTGTTTGAAGTATGAAAGCTTTAACCCTAAGACTCACCCTGCAAGCCAAAAGCATACTTTGTTGGCAACATTAAAGCATTTCTGGCTTCTGGCCTGGGACATCAGCAAAAAGGCAGAGTAGGCAGCTCCAAGGGTCCATCCTCCACAAAACCATTGAAAATTCAAGCAAAAACTGTCAGAATCAACTTTGTCAGAATAATGGAAACACTAAATGGTTCACAGCAACCAAGCAAAAATGGAATGGAGAGAAAGGTAAAATAAAAGCAGGAGGAAGGCTCTGCGGTGTTTTCATCTGCCCAAATCCACCCTCCTCTCCAGCTCCACAGTGCAACGGTCTTGAAGACAGCAGCAGCGTTCCCAGTGCAGGACCTGGCCCCTGATTCCCGAGGGTGCAGAGTAGACTTGATTCACAAAGAATTGTGTTTTTTCTAACCTGCCTGGAGGCTGCTGAAGGACTGACTCAAGGGGCTCCTCTCTGTTCTGTGTAACTCAGAATGCACTCAGGGCAGAAAAGTGGCAGGCACTCCTGGAAAACACTGGAAGGCAAATGAGCAACCTGCAGCCCCTGGGACAGAAGATTACCACTGAGGCACACGGGAGAGTGCCAAAACCACGAAAGGAAAGGCTGGGGACAGGGTTTAAGAAATTCAGGCATTCAACACAAGGAACTCAAACATCTCAATAGCAAAGAACAAATAATCCCATTAAAAAGTGGGCAAAAGATCTGAAAAGACATTTTTCAAAAGAAGACATACAAATGGCCAGGAAGTATATGAAAGAATGCTCGACATCCATCGCCAATCATCAGGGAAATGCAAATCAAAACCACAATGATATATATACCATCCCACCCCAGTTGCAGTGGCTATTATCAAAAAGACAGAACGTAATAAATGCTGGCGAGGATGGAAGGGGAACTCTTATACACTGTTGGTGAGAATGTAAATTAGTACAGCTGCTAAGGAAAACGGTATGGAGATTTCTCTAAAAAGTAAAAACAGAACTACCATATGATCCAGCAATCCCACTGCTGGATGTTTATCCAAAGGAAAGGAAATCAGTATGTTGAAGAGATATCCGTACTCCCATGTTCATTACAGCATTATTCACAATATCTAAGATAGGAAATCAACCTCAGTGTCCATCAATGGATAAAGAAATTGATAAAATGATAAACTGATACATTGGTAAAGAAAATGGGAGACACACACACACACACACACAATAGAGTACTGTTTAGACTTAAAAAAGAAGGAAATCCTGCCTTTTTTAATAACATGGATAAGCCTGAAAGACATTACACCAAGTGAAATAAGCAAGCCAGAGAATGATAAATACCATGTGGTGTACATATGATATACTATTTGGCCATAAGATAGAACGAAAATGGAATACTATCTGGCCATAAAAAAAAAAAAAAAAAGAATGAAATCCTGTCTGGGCACAGTGGCTCACACCTGTAATCCCAGCACTTTGGGAGGCCGAGGCTGGCAGATTACTTGAGGTCAGGAGTTCAAGACCAGCCTGGCCAACATGGTGAAACCCCATCTCTACTAAAGATACAAAAATTAGCCTGGCGTGGTGGCGTGTGCCTGTAATCCAGCTACTCAGGAGGCAGAGGCAAGAGAATCGCTTGGACCTGGGAGGCAGAGGTTGCAGTGAGCCCAGAATGCACCTCTGCACTCCAGCCTGGGTGGCAGAGCGAGACTCTGCCTCAAAACAAACAAGCAAACAAACAAAAAGAATGAAATCCTGTCATTTATGGCAACACGGATCAGCCTGAAGGATATTATGTTAAGCAAAGTAAGTCAGGCACTGGAAGACAAATACCACATGATCTCAACCATATGTGAGGGCTGAAAAAAAAATGAGCTCATGGAAATAGAGAATTAGAATCGTGGGTGCGGAGTCTGGGAAGGGTACCAGGGAGGGGAGGATGGTGAGAGATTGGTTAATGGATACAAAGTTGCAGCTAGATAGGAAGCATGAAATCTGGTGTTCTGTAGCACTATAGGGTGAATATGGTTAACTGTAATTTGTTATATATTCTCAAAAAGCTAGAATAGAGGTTTTCAATGTTCACAGCACAAAGAAATGAGGTGATGGATATGCTAATTATCCTGATTTGATCATTACACATTGTATACACATATTGAAATATCACTCTGTATCCCATAAATATGTACAGTTATTATTTGACAACTAAAAATAAAAGAGAAAAAGAAATTCAGGCATCCCAAAGCACCTATGTATATGGGGGGGAATGTAGAAAGCCATGTGAATGCCCAGAGCAGAATGCATGCTCAGAAGAGGCCTGAGAAGACCCCAGTCTCTCACCTCTGGATGAGCTCTAGGTTCAGTATAAACAAGAAATGAAGGTCAAGGCATAGCTGTAAACAGCCAGGCTAAATGTTAAAGGAAGACTCCACCACAGAGCCACTCCATACAGATAAGCAGAGTCAGTCTCCTCTCTCTCTCTCTGTCTCTCTCTCTCTCTCTCTCTCTCTGTTTTTCTCTGCCTCTCTCTCCAACCCCCTCGCTCTCTCTATCATGTTTTGGCACCTGGTGCTCAAGGAAATCTCTTTTGACGGCACTAGCTGAACAAACAACTAAACAGAGACTTCAGAGGCCACACACGGTAAGGAATTACAGATCTTGCAAAACTCTACAGTCTATAGCAAGCAACAACAAACGCTGAGGTGGGGGAAGAATCTGATCTCCAGAGTTACCTCTGCTTAATATGCAAAATGTCCAGGTGTTTGTTCGTTTGTTTTGAGACAGGGTCTTACTCTGTCACCCAGGGTGGAGTGTGGTAGCTCGATCTCAGCTCACTGCAACCTCCACCTCCTGGATTCAACTGATTATCTTGCCTCAGCCTCCAGAGCAGCTGGGATTACAGGCATGCACCACCACACCTGGCTAATTTTTCTGTTTTTAGTAGAGAGGGGATTTTGCCATGTTGGCCAGGCTGGTCTCAAACTCCTGACCTCAAGTGATCTGCCCACCTTAACCTCCTAAAGTGCTACAAGTGTGAGCCACCGTGCCTGGCATGTTCAGTTTTCAATAACTTATGAACCATGTAAAGAAACAAGAAAATATGGCTCATTCACATAAGAAATTAACAAACATTGTCCCTGAAGAAACACACATTGGACTTACTAAACAAAGACTTTAAATCAACTGCCCTAAATATGCTAAATGACTTAAAGGAAAGAATGGAAAAGAAGCTAAAAGAAATCAGGATAAGAATGTATGAACAAATAAGTGAATTGCAATAAAGACATAGAAATTATAAAAGAGAGTCAAATTCTAAGGTCAAAAAGCACACCAACTGAATTTTTTAAAAAATCACTAGAGCATCTCAGTAACAGACTTGACTAGGCAGAAGAAAGAACCAGTGAACTTAAAGACAGGGCAATGAAAATTATCCAGTCTGAGAGTAAGAACACAAATGAAAAAAGATGAACAGGTATGAAACGCCACCAAGCATACCAACACCAAGTACACCATGTACATAACAGGAACCCCAGAAGGAGAGGTGCGAGTGAATGGAACACAAAGAATATTTGGAGAAATAATTGCCAAAACTTCCCATAAGTAATAAAAGATACAAATCTACACACACAAGAAGTTCAGTGAATTTCAAGTGAGATAAATACAAAGAAATCCACACTGAGACACATTATAATCAAACTGTCAAAAAGCCAAGAGCAAAGAGAAAAATCTTGAAATCAGCGAGAGAGGAGCCACTGATTCACATACAAGGGATCCTCCATCAGATTAACAGCTGACTTAACATCAGAGACCAGGGGACCAAAAGGCAATGAAATGACACTTTAAAGTGATGGGCAGGATGGGGGTGATGCTTCCAACCAAGCATTGTATGATATATCCTACAAAAATACCCTTGAAAAATGAAGGAGAAATTTACGCCCACATATTAAATGTCTCCAATTGTATAAAATATCAGGAACAGGTAACAATCCACAGGGACATAATTCAGACTGATGGCTTCCAGGGGCTAGGAGATGGGAAATGGGGAGAAACAATTTAATGAGTATGGGATTTCCTCTGGAGATAATGAAAATATTTTGGACTTTTATAGAGGGAGTGGTTACACAACAGTGTGAACATACTAAAGGTCAAAGAATTATTCACACAAAAAATATTACTGTTAATTTCACCTCAGTAAAGAAAAATTTAAAAATGGAAAAAAAATGGCTTCTGACAAACTGATCAAAGTACTGAATCACAGGCAGCAGCAGAAGCAGCATGGATTACCCTAAGATCTCTTCCTTCCTTCTTTCCCTGCCGGGTGGAAATAAATATGGAGCGAGGGTACTGATTTAAGGTAATATGCTAACTGGGTGTTTGTAGCAATATCAAAAAGTAATGTAATATAGACTAATCCATATGGAACCATGAACTGCCAAGGACATGAGTTACCTGCCAGTCAAAGTAAGACGTTGCCCTTGGGTGCAGAGAGAAAACATGGCGGGGTGATCTTTATGAACAGTCAGCAACAGGATAAAATTCCATCTGTAAGGGCCACCTGAAGTTTGATTCTTTGATTTTGTATGTGCGTATTTTACAAGGATGTAAGAGCAGTTCAAAAACTATTTTAATTGAATTCATTCTATACATAGGTGCATCCCAGTGACAATTACTGGCATCAATTCCAAACCAATAAATAAGAACATATGTATTTTACACATACAATGTTGAGTCTGCCTGGGTAGCCCATGCACAACCCCAATGGTGCCTGTCCATCAGCGTCTGCAGCTCTGTGAAGGAGAACTTAACAGCACTCTAGGTGAACATGCCACTGCCTGATGCCGTCCACAAAGCTAGGCACATTTGCACATCTGGGTACCATTACTCAGCTTCACAACCACAGGCCATGATAAGTGCAGTTCCTCCAACTAAGCCATGCTGACAGAGATCTCGAGATGGTTGATGCTTTTTAGCATCCTGAAGTTTTGCTACAAAGATCACCACAAAAATGTTCAAGCATCAAAATATTTTAATTCTTCTGAAATGAAACAACTTTCTCGAAATAGCCCAGCAATAAAAGTCAGTAATTCTATTGGGTTCAAAGCAGTTTAACAATGGAAAATAAATTATACAGTCAAAGGTGGTCCATTCTGGCTCTCCAGTGAACATGTCTGTGTGTCCGTAATTGGTGGGTTCTTCGTCTCACTGACTCCAAGAACGAAGCCACGGACCCCTGGTTAGTTTTACAGTTCTTAAAAGCGGTGTGTCTGGAGTCGTTAGCTCCTTTATTGTCCGGACATGTTGGGAGTTTCTTCCTTCTCTCCCAATGGGTTTGTGGTTTTGCTGGCCTCCGGAGCGAAGTTGCAGAACTTCGCTGTGAGTGTTACAGCTCTTAAGAACAATGCAGACCCTAAGAGTGAGCAGCAGCAAAATTTATTGCAAACAGTGAAAGAACAAAGCTTCCACAGCTTAAAGAAAATCCAAAGAGGCTGCCGCTGCTTGCTCCGCGGGCAGCCTGCTTTTATTTCCTTATCCGACCCCACCCACATCCTGCTGATTGGCCCATTTTACAGAGAGCTGATTGGTCCATTTTACAGAGAGCTGATTGGTCCGTTTTACAGAGAGCTAATTGGTCCGTTTTGACAGGGTGCTGATTGGTGCATTTACAATCGCTGACCTAGACACAGAGTGCTGATTGGTGTATTTACAATCCTCTAGCTAGATGTAAAAGTTCTCCAAGTCCCCACTAGATTAGCTAGACACAGAGTACTGATTGGTGCGTTTACAAACCTTGAGCTAGACACAGAGTGCTGACTGGTGCATATACAATCCTCCGGCTAGACATGAAAGTTCTCCAAGTCCCCACCTGACTCAGGAGCCCAGCTGGCTTCCACTAGTGGACCCCGCATGAGGGCCACAGGGGAGCTGCCCGCCAGTCCCACTCCAGGCACCTGCTCTTCTCAGCCCTTGGGGGTCTATGGGAGGCTCAGGCAGGAGGCTCGGGCAGCACAGGTGCCCACCGCGGGGGGCGGGGGAGGGTGGCATGGCAGGCTGCAGATCCCAAGCCCTGACCCCCGGGGAGGCGGCTGAGACCCCGCGAGAATTCGAGCGTGGCGCAGGCGGGCCGGCAGTGTTGGGAGACCCAGCGCCCTCTCCACAGCTGCTGGCCCAGGTACTACGCCCCTCACTGCCCAGGGCAAGTGGCGCCAGCTGGCTGCTCCGAGTGTGGGGCCGCTGCCCGCGCCCACCCGGATCTTGGGCTGGCCCGCGAGCACCGTGCACAGCCCTGGTTCCCGCCCGCACCCCTCCCTCCACACCTCCCCGCAAGCAGAGGGAGCCAGCTCCTGCCTTCTCCAGCCCAGAAAGGAGCTCCTACAGTGCAGCAGCAGGCTAAAGGGCTCCTCAAGCGTGGCCAAAGCAGACATCGAGACCCAGGAGGTGCAGAGAGCGAGCGAGCACTGCTAGCATGTTGTCACCTCTCATCTAGACTTGTTGAGTGTGAGTACCTGCACTTTCTAGAACAAACCATCAATTCTTTTGTTCCCTACAATTTTAAGTTCCAATCTGGTGAGCCCTAGGGTCCCTAGATTTCATATTCTAGAGGCCTTTAAATCTGAAGAGTTTTTGGATAAATGGAAGGGCAAAGTAAATCTCAGGAAGTTTCCCACAGCAGCTATCTGACTGCATTCAAGAAAGAAATCTCTGTATTTTCCTTCAACTTCTCTCACACAGCCCAAAGTTGTTGGGAGAAGGTAAAGGAAAAAACATGAAGATTTATTTCATGGAGATAGCCAGCAGAGAGGAAATTATTTACCTTTTTGACTTAGAACAACTAGAAAACAAGTTTCCAGTAATGGTCATCCCCTGCCTCACAGTACACATTAAAGTTAAGTTAGAGAATTTACAACCACACCCTTCTGATTGACACTATACGTATCAATCTCGTTACTCAACTGAGGGAAAAAAACTGTTTCCATCAGCCAGACCTTTTCCTGCACTCCATGAAAAGCTCAAAAACTCAGGATGTCAAACTTAACTTTTTTGCAATCACATAGCAAGGCCCAATCTGTCAAAGCCATACGATTCACTGCTTTTATTTCTATTGTTGGTTTGATTTTTTTTTTTTTCCTAGCTTGTGGGTTTCAGGGCAGACAAAGGCAGCTAAAAGTCTCAGGGAGAAAAAGAATCTCCAGTAGGCTGTACCATAGACATCCCCATTTATTGCATGTAACTTACTTCACTTCTCAACCCCACAGTTTAATCACCTGTATAAAACTGGCATAGTAATACTCAGAGACTGCAAAGTCATTGTAAGGATTAGCAGTAGCATGAGGAAAACATCAGCTCATGTTAGGAATGCACTGATTATTACCTGGCATTATTTAGATTGATGAATAAGTTCACATATGTATAGTGGGTAACACCTTGGTCTAACATTCTTTGGTTCTAATTATGATTATGATATCATATGATTTCCATGTGTTAGAGAGCAAGTCATAATTATCACCATTGTAAAAGGAGAAGTACATTCTACATCAGATCGACAAATCGTGTTCTATAAAACTCTACGAAGCCAGGCAGATACCTCAAGAGCCATGAGGACTCAATAGGAAGGTTGCTAAATTCTATGAGCTCACTATCAGTTATGACCTTCAAGTGTTAAAAATGTTAATACAGAGGTATAACTTTTCCCGATAGGAAATAAAAGGCAATTACTATTTCAACATGCTACCAAACATACTGCCAATTGTTAAAATAATTGTTAAAATTTTTTTGAGGCTGGGCGAGGTGGCTCATGCCTGTAATCCCAGCACTTTGGGAGGCCAAAGCAGGTAGATTACCTGAGGTCAGGAGTTCGAGACCAGCATGGCCAACATGGTGAAACCCCCCGTCTCTACTAAAAATACAAAAATTAGCCAGGCCTGGTGGCGGGCACCTGTAATCTCAGCTATTCAGGAACGGCAGGAGAATCGCTTGAACATGGGAAGCAAAGGTTGCAGTGAGCTGAGATCACACCACTGCACTCCAGCTGGAGCGACAGAGTGAGACTCTGTCTCTTAAAAAAAAAAAAAAGTTTTTGTTGCAATAAATTATTTTAAATAACAGTGACTTCAGTTAAAATCCTAATTAGTGAACTTATTAATAATTCAATAATAGTATTTCCAATGCTTCCCTTACAACTCTTTTTACCTTATAAAGAGAAGCTATGTAAATCCTGAGGCAAACAGCACGCTTAATGCTGAGCATTTAAAAGCATTCTCAGGCAGAAGGATCACTTGAGCCCAGGAATTCAAGGCTGCATGCAGTAAGCTATGATAACACCACTGCACTCCAGCCAGTGTGACAGAGTAAGATCCTGTCTCTAAAAATAAATAAATAGATCAGATAGAAATAAACAATATAGATAGATAGATAGATAGATAGATAGATAGATAGATAGATAGATAGACAGACAGACAGACAGACAGACAGAGATAATAAAAGCATTCCTGGCTAGGCGTGGTGGCTCAGGCCTGTAATCCCAGCACTTTCGGAGGCCGAGGTGGGCGAATCGCCTGAGGTCAGGAGTTCAAGACTAGCCTGGCCAACATGGTGAAACCTCATCTCTACTAAAAATACAAAAAATTAGCCGGGGTGGTGGCTCACGCCTGTAATCCCAGCTACTTGGGAGGCTGAGGCAGAAGAGTTGCTTGAACCCGGGAGGCAGAGGTTGCAGAGAGCCAAGATCACACCACTATACTCCAGCCTGGCCAATAGAGTGAGACTCCGTGTCAAAAAATTTAAAGAAAGCATTCCCAATGAAGACACAGCAAAAATGCTCACCTTCACTATTACTATTCAATATTTCATGGGAATTCCCAGCCAGCACAATTAAGAAAATAAGTAACAAGGATCGAAAAGAGACAATATTATCATTCTTTACTGACAGAATGATTACATATAATGATTCAAAAACATATACAAAGTATCAGACCTAATAAGAGTTTGGAAAGATTATAGGAAAAAAAAAACTTTAAAAACGCTTTCCAATATTTCAATAACAATCAATTAAAAACAATTTTTAGAATTAGCAATAAACTCTACCAGGTACCTAGAAAAAAACTAAGACACAAGAACTTTATACACATAAAATTGTGCCAAAATACATTAAAATGTATTCAACTCTTCCAGCTTTATTGCGGTATAAGTGAGAAATAAAAATTGTATATATTTTAGGTGAACAACATAAGTTGATACACATATACACTGTAAAATGATTACCACAATCAGGCCAATTAACATATCCATCACCTCACGTAGTTACCATTTTTATCCTTGTGGTAAGAATACTTAAAATCTACTCTCTTAGCAAATTTCAAGTATACAAAACATTATTTTAGTTATAGCGACATTAGGTCTCCAAAACTAACTCATTGTGTAACTGAAAGTTTGTTCCCTTTGACCAACACCTACCCATTTCCCACAGGCCCAGCCCCTGCAGCCATCATTCCACTCTCTGTTTCTGTGACCCATGTTTTTAGATTCCACATATAAGTGAGACCATGTGGTATTTATCATTCCCTGCCTTGCTTATTTCACTTAGCGTAATGTCCTCCAGGCTTATCCATGTTGTTCAAAAAGGCAGGATTTCCTTTCTTTGAAGGCTGGCTAATACTCCTCTGCCTGTGTGTTTGTGTGCATGTGTGTGTGTGTCTGGATGTGTGTTTGTATGTGTATCACATTTTATCAGTTTATCCATTGATGGACATTAGGTTGTTCCCATATCTTGGCTATTGTGACTAATGCTGCAATGTACATGGGGGTGTAGATTTATCTTCAAAACACTGATTTCAATTACTTTGGATATATACCCAGAAGTAGAATTGTTGGATCATATGGTCGTTCTATAATTTTTTGAGGAAACTCTATACTGTTTACCGTAATGGCAGTACCAATTTACATTCCCAGCATCAATGTATAAGGGTTCCCTTTTCTCCACAACCTCACCAACTCTTGTTATCTGTTGGTATTTTGAGAATAGCCATTCTCACAGGTGGGAGATCACATCTCATTGTAGTTCTGATTTGTATTTCCCTGATGATTGGTGATGTTGAGCACTTTTTCACATACTTGTTGCCATTTGTATGTCTTCTGTGAGTTGCCTTTACATTTCATTGTTTCCTTTGCTCTAAAGAAATATTTTAGTATGGTGTAGCCCAATTATTTGTTTTTACTTTTGTTGCTTGTGTTTTTGGTGTAATATTCAAAACATCACTTCTAAGATCCATCTTATTGAGCTTTCTCTCTCTCTTTTCTTCTAGGAGTTTTGTGGCTTCAGGCCTTTCCTTTAAATCTTTAATCAATTTTAATTTGATTTTTGTGTACAGTGTCAGATAACTCTCCAATTTCGTTTCCTTTCATATTTTTTCTTTTTTGAATGAGGATATCCAGTTTTCCCAACACCATTAACTGAAAACAATGATCCTTTTCCCACTGTGTATTCATGGCACCTTTGTCAAAGATTAGTTGACCATATATGCATGGGTTTATTTATGGGCTTCCTATTCTGTTCCATTGGTCTATGTGTCTGTTTTTATGCCAGTACCATGGTTTTTTGGCTACTATAGCTTTGTAATATAATTTAAAATCAGGAGATGTGATGACTTCATTTTTGTTCTTCCTGTTAAAAATTGCTTGGGCTATTCGGAGTCTTTTGTGGTTCCCTATGAATTTTAGGATTGTTTTTTCTATTTCTGAGAAAAATGCCAATGAAATTTTGATAGACTGCATTGAATCTGTAGATCACTTTGGGTATTATGAATATTTTTATAATATTGATTATTCTGATCCATGAACATGGGGTATCTTCCCATTTGTGTATCATTCCATTTCTTTCATCAATGTTTCATAGTTTTTGGTGTATAGATCTTGCATCTCCTTATTTAAGTTTATTTATGTTATTATTTTTGATGCTATTGTAAATCAGACTGATTTCTTCTTTTTCAGATAATGTGTTATTAGTGTACAGAAACACAGCTGCTTTTTATATCCTGCAACTTTACTGAATTCATTTATAGTTCTAATTAGTTTTGGGGTGGTGGCTTTAGGAATTTCTATTACAAGATCACATCTCCTGCAATCAGAAACAATTTCCTCCTTCCCAATTTGGATGACTAATAAAATAAACAAATAAAATAAAATAAAATAATAAAATTATTTTTACTGCCTAATTGCTGTGACTAGGATTTCCACTACTACTTTAAATAAAAGTGGTGAGAGTGGGCATCCTTGTCTTGTTCCTGATTTTAGAGAAAAAGCTTTCAACCATTTATGGTTGACTATGATGGTAGCTTGTGAAATATGACCTTTATTGTGTTGAGGCATATTATTTCTATACCTAAATTTGTTTAGAGTTTTTGTCATAAAAGATTGTAGAATTTTGTCAAATGTTGGTTTAAATATTTGAGATAATCATATAATTTTTGTCCTTCATTCTTTCTGTTAATGTGTTGTACCACACTTATTGATTATTTATATTGAACCATCTTTGTATCCCAGGGATAAATCCCACTTATTTGTTTAACATGCAGTTGAATTCAGCTTTCTAGTATTGTGCTAAAGATTTCTGCGCATATATTCATCAGGGATATTGGCTTGTAATTTTCTTTCCTTGTAGAATTTTTGCCTGGCTTTGCTCTCAGGGTAATGCTAGCCTCATAAAACAAGTTGGAAGGTGTTCCTTCTTGCTATGGTTTGAATATGCCCCCCAAAGTTAATGTGTTAGAAACTTAATCCCCAATGCAACAGTGTTAGGAAGTAGGGCCTAATGGGAGGTGCTTAGGTCATGAGGGTTCAATCCTTATGAATGCATTAATGCTGATTATAAAAGGGCTTGAAGCTGTGAGTTCCATCTCTTGCTCTCTCACCCTCTTTTTCTCTTCTGCCTTCTGCTATGCAATGACATAGCAAGAGGGTCCTCACCAGATGTGGGCCCCTAGATCTTGGACTTCCCAGTCTCCAAAACTGTAAGAAATTAATTTATTTTCTGTGTAAATTACCAAGTCTGTGGTATTTTGTTACAGCAACACAAAACAGACTAAGACATTTTCTCTTCAATTTTTTTCGGAAGAGTTTGAGAAGCACTGGTATTAATTCTTCTTTAAATGTTTGGTAGAATTCATCAGTGAAGCCATCGGATCCTGGACTTTTCTTTGACAGAAAGATTTTTGTTACTGATTCAAACTTCTTACTCATTATTAGCCTGTTAAGACTTCTTTTTCTTCACGATTAAGTCCAAGACTTCTTTTTCTTCACGACTAAGTCTTTGTAGGTTGTGTGTTTCTAGGAATTTATCCATTACTTCTGGGCTAATTTATTGGCATATAAGTGTTTGTAGTACTCTCTTAGGATCCTTTGTAATCCTGTGGTATCAATTGTAATGTCTTCCCTTTCATTTCTGATTTTAGTCTTCTTTTTACTTAGTCTAACAGTATGTCAATTTCATTTATCTTTTCAAAAAACCAACTCTTAGTTTTGCTGATCTTTTCTATTATTTTTCTAAATTCTATTTCATGTACTTCTTCTCTGATCTTTACTATATCCTTCCTTCTACTAACTTTAGGTTTAGTTTGTTCTTCTTTTTCTAGTTTCTCAATATGTAATGATAGGCTGTTTATTTGAGATCTTTCATTTTTCTTCATGTAGGCATTTTTCACTATAAACTTTCCTCTTAAAACTGCTTTTGCTGCATCACCTATGATATGGTTTGGCTCTGTGTCCCCATGCAAATCTTACCTCAAATTGTAATCCCCATGTGTTGAGGGAGGGAACTGGTGGGAAGTGACTGGATCACAGAGGTGGTTTGCCCCATGCTGTTCTCGTGTTAGTGACTGAGTTCTCATGAGAGCTGATGGCTTCTAAGTGTGGCACTTCCTCACTCTCTCCTGCTGCCTTATGAAGATGTGCCTTGTTTCCCCTTCACCTTCTGCCATGATTGTTAAGTTTCTTGAGGCCTCCCCACCCATGTGGAACTGGGAGTCAATTTAACCTCTTTTCTTTATAAATTACCCAGTCTCAGTATCTCTATAACAGTGTGAGAATGGACTAATATACCCTAAGTTTTGGTACACTGTGTTTTCATTTTCATTTGTCTCAAGATATTTTTTAATTTTCCTACTGATTTCTTCTGCTCCATTGGTTGGGAGTATGTTGTTTGATTTCCACATATTTGTAATTTTCCCAATTTCCTTCCATTATTTATTTCTAGTTTCATAACACTATGATCAGAAAGAAATATTATATCATTTGATATATAATTAAAATATAATTTCAATCTGCTTAAATACATTAAGACTTGTTTTGTGGCCCAACGTATAACCTATCCTGAAGAATGCTCCATGTATACTTGAGGAGAATTTGTACTCTGCTGCTGTTGAATAGAATGTTTTGTATATATCTGTTAGGTCTACTTGGTATAAAGTGTAATGTCTAATGTTTCCTTACTGATTTTCTCTCTGGATATCCTGTCTGTAGTTGAAAGTTAGGTAATGAGGTCCCTCATTATTACTGTATTGCTGTCTATTTCTCCTTTCAGATCTATTAATATTTGCTGTATATTATTTAGGTGGTCTGATGTTGGGTACATATATGATTATTGTATCCTCTTAATGAATTGATCCCTTTTTCATTACATAATGACCTTTTTGATCTCTTTTAAAGTTTTGTAGTCAAACTATATTTTGTCTGATATAAACATAGCTACCCCTGCTCTCTTTTGGTTTCCATTTGCAAGAAATATCTTAATTCCTTCACATTCGGTTTATGTACATCTTTAAAGTTGAAGTGATTTTCTTACGGCAGCATATTGTTGAGTCTTGTTTTTAAATCTATTCAGCCAATCTGTCTTTTGATTGGATAATTTAATGCATTTACATTCAAGGTAATTATTGATAGATAAGAACTTTCAATTGTCATTTTGTTAATTTGTTTCTGGATGTTTCCAGGATGCCTCAATCCTTTCTTCCTCCCTTGCTGTCTTCCTTTGTGACTTGACAATTTTCTGTAGCAGTATGCTTTGATTCCTTTCTCTTCATCTTTTTTGTATCTACTATATGTGTTTGCTTTGTCATTACCATGAGGCTTACATAAAGCATATTATAGTTATAACAGTTTAAGCTGATAAAAACTTAACTTGTTTGTTTGTTTTGAGACAGACGCTTGCTCTGTTGCCCAGGCTGGAGTGCAGTGGCATGATCATAACTCACTGCAGCTTCTAACTTATTGAGAGGTGATCCTCTCACCCAAGCCTCCTGGGTACCTGGGACTACTGGTGCACACACTGGGCTATTTTTTTTTTTTTTTTTTGAGAAATGAGGTCTCACTATGTTGTCCAGGCTGACGTCAAACACCTAGGCTCAAGCAATCCTCTTGCTTTGTCCTCTCAAAGTGCTGGGATTACAAGTGTGAGCCACCATGCCTAGCCAAAAACTTAACTTTGATAACACACAAAAACTCTACACTACTTTCTGATAGTGAAGTGTAAGTAAATTCTTCCTAATTAGTAATTACATATTGTGTAAATGAACTAAACTCTCTTAGAGAAAGGCAGAGATTGGCAGAATAAATTAGAAACTTGTGGAACTATATGCTGTCTACAAGAGACTCACTTTAGATTAAAAGACAAAAACAGGTTGAAAGTAAAAGGACAGAAAAAGATATTTCATGTGAACAGAAACCAAAATAGAGCTGGAGTGTACACATTAATATCAGATGAAATACACGTTAAGACAAAAATTGCTACTAAAAATAAAGCAGCACAATATACACTAATAAAATGGTCAAGTCATTAGGAAAATACTGCAATTATAAATATACCACACCTACCCAACAGAGTCCTAAAAATATCTGAAGCAAAAAATTGACAGAATTGAAATACAAAACAGGGAATTCAACAATAATTGCTGGAGAATTAAATACCTCAATTTCAATAATGAATAGAACAAATAGAGTAACAGCAAGGAAACAGAAGACTTGAACAACACTATAAACCAATCTATAGAACACTCAACCCAACAGCAGCAGCATACACATTATTCTCAAGCGTACATGGAACATTTTCCTGATGAAACATATATTGGGCCAAAAAACAAGTCTCTGTAAATCTTTAAAGATTCAAATAATGCAAAACATGTTCTCTGATCACAAAAGAATAAATTAAGAAATCAATCACAAAAGGAAAACTGGAAATTCACAAATACATGCAAATTAACAACACATTCCACTGGCCAATGGGTCAAAGAAGAATTTACAAGAGAACTTAGAAAATACTTTGAGATAAAATAAAAATAAAATACAACATACTAAAGCTTAATATTTCATATCAGAGTTTAATCCATTTGAATAAAAGCAGTGTTCAGAGGGAAATTTGTATCTGTAAATGCCTTCACTAATAAAATAAAAAACTCTCAAATCAATAATCTAACCTTCCACCATAAGAAACTTAAAAAAGAGCAAACTAATCTAAATCAAACACACACAAAAAAGAGACTGGAGCCAAAATATATTAGAGAATAGAAAAACAACATAAAAAATCAACAAAACCAAAGTTGGTTCTTTGAAAAGATCAACAATATTGACAAACTTTAGCTAGGCTGAGCAAAGAAAAAATAGAAGACTCCAATTACTAAAATCAGGAATGAAAGAGAAGATATCGGAATTCTAAGAAAATACTATGAAAGCTGGATACCATCAAATTAGTTACCCTAGATGAAATGGACAAATTCTTAGAAACACACAATCTACCAAAATTGACTCAAGGAGAAATAGACCTGTAGCTAATAAAGAAATGAGTCAACTTCTCTAAAAAAAAAAAATCTCCCAATGAGGAAAGCCTCGACCAGATGGTTTCATTGGGGTACTCTACAAAATGTTTAAAGAAAAATTAACAACATTATTTCTCAAACTCTTACAAAGAGTAGAAGAGAAGGGAATACTTCCTAATTCATTCTGTGGAAGTGAAACACATCAAAAGTAAAAACTACAGATCAATAACCATTGTGACTACAGATGCAAACATTCTCAACAAAACATTAGCAAATGGAATCTAACAGCATATGAAAGGGGTCATTCACCATGACCAAGTAGAGTTTATCCCAGAAATGTGAGGTTGGTTCAACATATAAAAATTAATCAACATAATAAAGCATATTAGCACAAACCCACATGATCATCTCAATACATGCAGAAAAAGTATTTGACAAATTCCAGCATCTTTTCATGATAAAAATTCTCAACAAATTAGAAACAGAAAAGAAAATTTCTCAACCTGACAAAGGGCATCCGTGAAAAACCAATAGCTAACATCATACTTAACAGGGAAAGACTGAAAGCTTTGCTCCTAAGATCAGAAAGAAGACAAGGATGTCTACTTCTCACCACTTCTATTCGACATTTTACTGGAGGTTACAGCCAGGGCAAAAAAGAATGTTGTAGGCAAGAAGATGAAATAAAATGCATCCATACTGAAAAGGAAGAAGTAAAAGTATCTCTGTTCACAGATGACCTAATTTTATATAGAAAAAACCCTAAATAATAAACCCACATACATATTAAAGCTAATAAATTCGGTAAGGTGACAGGATATAAGTTCAATGTACAAAAATCAGTTGTATTTGTATACACACAATGAAAAATTTTAAAATGAAATGAAGAAGACAATTCCATCAACAATACCAGTAAAAAGAATAAAATATTCAGAAAAAATCTAACTAAAGAAGTGCAAGACATATACACTAAAAACCATAAAACATTGTTGAAATAAATTAAAGACTGAAATAAATGAAAATATATCTAATGTTAATGGACAGATTCAAAGCAATTCCTATCAAAAATCTCGAGATTTTTTTTTGCAAGGATCAACAAACTAATCCTACAATTCACATGGAAATTCCTGAAACCCAGACAAGTCAAAACAATCTTGAAAAAGAACAAAGTGAGAGGAATCACACTTTCTGATTTCCAAATTTACTACAATAATACAGTAATCAAGACAGTGTGATACTGGTATAAGACAGTCAAATAGATCAGTGAAACAGATCTATGGCCAAGTAACTTTCAACAAGAGCGCCAAGACCATTCAATAAGGAAAGAGTAATTTTCTCAAGAAATGGTTCTAAAACTAGATATGCACATACAAAGGAATGAAGTTGGACCCCACCTTATACCATATACCAAAATTAATGCAAAATGAATCAAAGGCCTAAATGTAAGAGCTATAACTATAAAATCCTAGAAAAAAAAAGCATAGATATAAATCTGTGCAACTTTTGAGTTAAGGAAAAGTTTTTTGGAAAGGACACTGAAAGCACGTATGACCAAAGAAAAAAATAGATGAATTGAACCTCATCGAAATTTAAAACTTTTATGTTTCAATCAGCCCTATCCACAAAATGAAAAGACAACCCATAGAATGAGAGAAGACATTTACAAATCATATGTCTGATAAAGGTCTAGTAACCAGCATATATAAAGGACTCCTAGCACTCAACAACAAGAAGTCAAATAACTCAACTAGGAAAAGGGCTAAGGATTTGAACAAAAATTTCTCCTAAGAAGATACACAAATGGCCAATAAATGCATGAAAAGATCTTTAGGGAAGTTCAACATCATTGGCCATTAGGAAAATACAGACCAAAACCACAATGACATACCAATTTCACACCTACTAGGATGGCTAGAATAAAGAGAAAAAAAAACAGAAAAGAAGTGTTGGCAAGAATATGAAGAAACTGGAACTCATACGTTGCTGATAGGAATGCAAAATGTTGCAGTTGCTTTGGAAAACAGTCTGGTAGTTAAACACTGAATTACCATATGACTCTGTAATTCTACCCTTACATATATACCTAACAGTATTGAAAAGATATGTTCACACAAAATCCGGTACACTAAATGTTCACAGCGGCAATCGTAATAGTCTAAAAGTGGAAAGAAACCAAACGTTCATCAATTGATAAATGGTTAAACAAAATGTGGTATATACATATGGAACGTCCTTTTCCACACAAAGGAAGTGCTACTGCATGCTATAACATGGATGAACCTTGTAAACATTACACTAAGTAAAAGAAGCCAAATACAAAAGGCCACATATTGTATGATTCCAGTTATATGAAATGTCCAGAATAGGCAAAATCATAGAAACAGAAAGTAGATTTGAGGTGCCAAGGGTTAGAGGATTGGGCAATTGGAGGTGACTGCTAACAGGTATGAGACTTCTTTTTGGGGTGATGGAAATATTCCAGAATTAGGTCATGATGATAAACGTAACACTGTGACTATACTAAAAAAAAACACTAACCTGTATACTTCAAAATGGTGACTTGTATATTATGTGAATAATACCTCAATAATTAAAAGAAGTAAGAGTAATAAGATGATCTTAATCAGCCAGCTATGCTAGAGCAAATAAAGCTAATTATCTTTTTAGGATCTAGAGAAAATAAAATTACAAAATTATCATACTAACAGACAATTAATGAGTATGCAGCAAAAAACTATTACAAAGATGGGTCATGCAATTCTTTAATTTATAAATGTTATTTTTCTTGACTGTGTGGTATATTTCATGCATTTAAAGCATTTTTAAGTTTATAATTCGTTGTGATTTGTTTCTTCATTCCAAATAAATACCCACTGTAATGACTAAATTTGTATTTACAATTTTGTATTCTTTCTGTTAAAAGAACTGAGATGGGCCCTACAAAACTTGAATCCTCCACTGGAGATATCTTTTCACAACCACCACAGTAGCTAAAATTAAAAAGTCTAATAATACTTGGTATTGGAGAGAAAGTAGATGAATGTTAACCTCCTTGGCCTTACTAGGAGTACAGATTGATTTAAACAATTTGAAGAGCAGTTTGCAGACTATAGTGACATTAAGGTGCCCCAGGAACTCTACTTCTAGAGACAGGCTCTACCAACATGTTTCTACCTATGCAACCCTGCAGCATGTTGTAAAGGCAGAACACCAGAAACAGGCTAAATGGTCAGCAACAACACAACACAGAAGATTGGGATATGTTCTCAGAAGGGCACTCTAGAGGAGTTAAATGACTTTATGCAGATCAACCCACATGGAAGTGGAAAACAATATCAACTGTGAAAAGCAAGTTTCAGAATGACATGCACAGTTAAGACCATTTGTGTGATGTTTTGAAACATGCACACAAGTACTACATATTGATTCCAGAAACAGAGAAATGAAGTAAAAAAGAAATTCCTCTTCATTTACAGAGGGAATAGACAGGTTGGAAAAGGACATGAGAGACTGTAACTTGATCTGTGATATTGTGAGACACCGTGAAGAAGAACTGAAGCGTGTGTTTCCAAGTTTAGGCATCCATGAATTCTGCATCGTGCTTTTATACTTCTTAGGATTCTTAGGCTCACTCTCTGACCTTTTCTATTTGAAGCTGGATTCAGACTATTTACATGAGTGGAGGAAATCGTTGAATCTTAAAGATCAAACTCACCAACAAAGAAGTGTGGAAAGCAATCATGAGTAATTCATGAAATGCTAAGTAAAATAATAATGCATTCATAACATTTTTCATCTATCAAACTAGAAGCTCTTGTGTCTTCCATGATGATACCCAGGGCTGGCACTGTCATGTTAGGTCATTAGAAAGCCTTGAAAACATATTTATCCCTTTGCAAAAGCAGGTCTAATCTGGTTACTTCTCATAAGGATATTCTCCTGAAGTTGTGCAAAGATTTTGATACAAGGATGCACAATGCCAAGTCACCTTGTAGATGACAAGAGAAAAAGGAGAAAAAATGTCCAACAACTGTTTGTTAAATTGGAATATCTTAGACAAACCATAAACATAGAGTGGATACTTATAAAGCAACAAAAACGGCATGGAGAACGTTTAAGTGTTTAGAAAACATGCTCCCCCTGGGCAGAGCTCACCCCCAGTGCCACAAAGCCATTGTAGCCAGACTGCCTCTCTAGGTTCTTCGTCTGTGGGCAAGGCATCTCGGAAAGAAAAACAGCAGTGCCAGTCAGGGGCTTATGGATAAAACTCCCATCTCCCTTGGACAGAGCACCTGGGGGACGGGGCAGCTGTGGGCACAGCTTCAGCAGACTTAAATATTCCTGCCTGCCAGCTCTGAAGCGAGCAGTGGATCTTCCAGCACAGCACTCGAGCTCTGCTAAGGGACAGACTGCCTCCTCTAGCGGGTCCCTGACCCCAGTGCCTCCTGATGGGGAGACACCTCCCAGCAGGGGTTGACAGACACCTCATACAGGAGAGCTCTGGCTGGCATCTGGCAGGTGCCCCTCTGAGATGAAGCTTCCAGAGGAAGGAGCAGGCAGCAATCTTTGCTGTTCTGCAGCCTCCACTGATGATACCCAGGCAAACAGGGTCTGGAGTGGACCTCCAGCAAACTCCAGAAGACCTGAAGATGAGAGGCCTGATGACCATTAGAAGGAAAACTAACAAACAGAAAGCAATAGCATCAACATCAACAAAAAGGACGACCAAGCAAAAACACCATCCGAAGGTCACCAACAGCAAAGACCAAAGGTAGATAAATCCATGAAGATGAGGAAAAACCAGAGCAAAAAGGCTGAAAATTCCAAAAACCAGAATACCTCTTCTCCTCCAAAGGATCACAACTCCTTGCCAACAAGAAAACAAAACCGGACAGAGAATGAGTTTGATGAACTGACAGAAGTAGGCTTCAGAAAATGAGTAATAACAAACTCCTCCTAGCTAAAGAAGCATGTTCTCACCCAATGCAAGGAAGCTAAGAGCCTTGAAAAAGGTTAGAGGAATTGCTAACTAGAATAGCCAGTTTAGAGAAGAACATAAACAACCTGATGGAGCTGAAAAACACAGCACGAGAACTTCATGAAGCATACACAAGTATCAGTAGCCCAACCTATCAAGCAAAAGAAAAGATACCAGAGATTGAAGATTAACTTAATGAAATAAAGCGTGAAGACAAGATTAGAGAAAAAAGAATGAAAAGGAACAAAGCCTCCAAGAAATATGGGACTATGTGAAAAGACCAAACCTATGATTGATTGGTGTACCTGAAAGTGACAGGGAGAATGGAACCAAGTTGGAAAACACACTTCAGGATATCATCCAGGAGAATTTCCCCAACCTAGCAAGACAAGCCAACATTCAAATTCAGGAACTAGAGAGACCATCACAAAGATATTCCTTGAGAAGAGCAACCCCAAGACACATAATCATCAGATTCACCAAGATTGAAATGAAGGAAAAAATGTTAAGGGCAGCCAGAGAGAAAGGTCAAGCTACCAACAAAGGGAAGCCCATCAGACTAACGGCAGATCTCTCTGCAGAAACCCTACAAGCCAGATGTGAGTAGGGGCCAATATTCAATGTTCTTAAAGAACAGAATTTTCAACCCAGAATTTCATATCCAGCCAAACTAAGCTTCATAAGTGAAGGAGAAACAGAATCTTTTACAGACAAGCAAATGCTGAGGGATTTTGTCACCACCAGGCCTGCCTTACAAGACCTCCTGAAGGAAGCACTAAATATGGAAAGGAAAAACTGGTACAGCCACTGCAAAAACAAACCAAAATGTAAAGATTGTCAACACTATGAAGAAACTGCATCAATAATGGGCAAAATAACCAGCTAGGATCATAATGACAGGATCAAATTCCCACATAATATTACCTTAAATGTAAATGGGCTAAATGCCCCCAATTAAAAGGCAAAGACTGGCAAATTGGATAAAGAGTCAAGACCCATCCGTGTGCTGTATTTAGGAGACCCATCTCACATGCAAAGATATACTAGGCTCAAAATAAAGGGATGGAGGAAGATTTACCAAGCAAATGGAAAGCAAAAAAAAAAGTAGGGGTTGCAATCCTAGTCTCTGATAAAACAGACTTTAAACCAACAAAAATCAAAAAAGACAAACAAGGGTATTACATAATGGTAAAACAATCAATGCAACAAGAAGAGCTAACTATCCTAAATACAGATGCACACAATACAGGAGCACCCAGATTCATAAAGCAAGTTCTTAGAGACCTACAAAGAGGCTTAGATTCCCACACAATAATAGTGGGAGAATTTAACACCCCACTGTTGATATTAGACAGATCAACGAGACAGAAAATTGACAAGGACATTCAGGACTTGAACTCAGCTCTGCACCAAGCAGACCTAATAGACATCTACAGAACTCTCCACCCCAAATCAACAGAGTATACATTCTTCCCAGGACTACATAGGACTTATTCTAAAATTGACCACATAATTGGAAGTAAAACACTCCTCAGCAAATGCTAAAGAACAGAAATCATAACAAACAGTCTCTCAGACCACAGTGCAATCAAATTAGAACTCAGGATTAAGAAACTCACTCAGAACTGCACAACTACATGGAAACTGAACAACCTGCTACTGAATGACTACTGGGTAAATAACGAAATTAACGCAGAAACCAATGAGAACAAAGACACAACGTACCGGAATCTCTGGGACAGCTAAAGTAGTGTTTAGAGGGAAATTTATAGCACTAAAATGCCCACAGGAGAAAGTGGGAAAGATCTAAAATCAATACCCTAACATCACAATGAAAAGAACTAGAGAAGCAAGAGCAAATAAATTCAACAGCTAGCAGAAGACAAGAAATAACTAAGATCAAAGCAGAACTGAAGGAGATAGAGACATGAAAAACCCTTCAAAAAATCAGTGAATCCAGGAGCAGGTTTTTTGAAAAGATTAACAAAATAGGCCGCTAGCCAGACTAATAAAGAAGAAAAGAGAGAAAACTCAAACAGACACAATAAAAAATGATAAAGGGGAGATTACCACTGACCCCACAGAAACACAAACTACAATCAGAGAATACTATAAACACCGCTACGCAAATAAGCTAGAAAATCTAGAAGAAATGGATAAATTCCTGGACACACCCTCCCAAACTAAACCAGGAAGAAGTCAAATCCCTGAATAGACCAATAACAAGTTCTGAAATTGAGGCAGTAATTAATAGCCTACCAACCAAAAAAAGCCCAGGACCAGACGGATTTACAGCCAGATTCTACCAGAGGCACAAAGAGGAGCTGGTACTGCTCCTTCTGAAACTATTCCAAACAACAGAAAAAGAGGGACTCCTCCCTAACTCATTTTATGAGGCCAGCATCATCCTGATACCAAAACCTGGCGGAGACACAACAAAAAAAGAAAATTTCAGGCCAACATCCCTGATGAACACGAATGCGAAAATCCTCAGTAAAATACTGGCAAACCGAAGCAGCAGCACATTAAAAAGCTTATCCACCACAATCAAGTTGGCTTCATCCCTGGGATGCAAGGCTGGTTCGATATACACAAATCAATAAATGTAATTCATCACATAAACAGAACCAATGACAAAAACCACATGATTATCTCAATAGATGCAGAAAAAGGTCTTCGATAAAATTCAACACCCCTTCATGCTAAAAACTGTCAATAAACTAGGTATTGATGGAACACATCTCAAGATAATAAGAGCTATTTATGACAAACCCACAGCCAATATCATACTGACTGGGCAAAAGCTGGAAGCATTCCCTTTGAAACTGGCACAAGACAAGGATGCCCTCTCTCACCACTCCTATTCAACAGAGTACTGGAAGTTCTGGCCAGGGCAATCAGGCAAGAGAAAGAAATAAAGGGTATTCAAGTAGGAAAAGAGGAAGTCAAATTATCTCTGTTTGCAGGTGACATGATTGTATATTTAGAAAACCCCATCATCTCAGCCCAAAAACTCCTTAAGCTGATAAGTAACTTCAGCAAAGTCTCAGGATACAAAATCAATATGCCTATACACCAATAATAGATAAACAGAGAGCCAAATCATGAGCAAACTCCCATTCACAATTGCTACAAAGAGAATAAAATACCTAGGAATACAATTTACAAGGGATGCGTAGGACCTCTTCAAGGAGAACTACAAACCACTGCTCAGGGAAATAAGAGAGGACACAAACAAATGGAAAAACATTCCACACTCATGGATAGGGAGAATCAATATCATGAAAATGTCCATATTGCCCAAAGTAATTTATAGATTCAATGCTATTCCCATCAAGCTACCATTGACTTTCTTCACAAAATTAGAAAAAAAATTACTTTAAATTTCATATGGAACCAAAAAAGAGCCTGTACAGCCAAGACAATCCCAGGCAAAAAGAACAAAGCTGGAGGGCATCACACTACCTGACTTCAAACTATACTGCAAGACTACAGTAACCAAAACAGCATGGTACTGGTACCAAAACAGACATACAGGCCAATGGAACAGAACAGAGGCCTCAGAAATGACACCACACATCTACAACCAAATGATCTTTGACAGACCTGACAAAAATAAGCAATGGGGAAAGGATTCCATATTTACTAAATGGTGTTGGGAAAACTGGCTAGCCATATGCAGAAAACTGAAACTGGACCCCTTCCTTTTATCTTATACAAAAATCAACTTGAGATGGATTAAAGATTTTAACATAAGACCTAAAACCATAAAAACCCCAGAATAAAACCTATGCAATACCATTCAGGACACAAGCATGAGCAAAGACTTCATGACTAAAACACCAAAAGCAATGGCAACAAAAGCCAAAATTGACAAATGGAATCTAATTAAACTAAAGAGCTTCTGCACAGCAAAAGAAACTATCATCAGAGTGAACAGGCAACCTATAAAATGGAAGAAAATTTTTGCAATCTATTCATCTGACAAAGGGGTAATATCCAGAATCTACAAGGAACTTAAATTTACAACAAAAAACAAACAACCCCATCAAAAAGTGGGTGAAGGATATGAACAGACACTTTTCAAAAGAAGACATTTATGTAGCCAGCAAACATATGAAAAAAAAAATTATCACTGGTCATTAGAGAAATGCAAATCAAAACCACGATGAGATGCCATCTCATGCCAGTTAGAATGGCGATCATTAAAAAGTCAGGAAACAAAAGATGCTGGAGAGGATGTGGAGAAACAGGAACACTTTTACACCATTGGTGGGAGTGTAAATTAGTTCACCCACTGTGGAAGATAGTGTGGCAATTGCTCAAGGATCTAGAACTAGAAATACTATTTGAACTAGCAATCCCATTACTGGGTATATACCCAAAGGATTATAAATCATTCTACTATAAAGATACATGCACACGTATGTTTATTGCAGCATTACTCACAACAGCAAAAACTTGGAACCAACCCAAATGCCCATCAATGTTAGACTGGATAAAAATGTGGCACATATACACCTGTAATCCAGCACTTTGGGAGGCTGAGGCGGGCGGATCACGAGGTCAGGAGATCGAGACCATCCTGGCTAACACGGTGAAACCCCGTCTCTACTAAAAATACAAAAAAAATTAGCCAGGCATGGTGGCTGGCACCTGTAGTCCCAGCTACTCAGGAGACTGAGGCAGGAGAATGGGTGAACCCGGGAGGCAGAGCTTGCAGTGAGCCGAGATCACGCCACTGCACTCCAGCCTGGGCAACAGAGTGAGACTCCATCTCAAAAAAAAAGAAAATGTGGCACATATACACCATGGAATACTATGCAGCCATAAAAAAGAATGAGTTCATGTCCTTTGCAGGGACATGGATGAAGCTGGAAACCATCATTATCAACAAACTAACATGGGAAGAGAAAACCAAACACCACATGTTCTCACTCATAAGTGGGAGGTGAACAATGAGAACATATGGGCACAGGGAGGGGAATATCACACACAGGGGCCTGTCGGGGGGGTGGGGGGCAAGGGGAGGGAGAGCATTAGGAGAAATAACTAACGTAGATGACGGGTTGATGGGTGCAGCAAACCACCATGGCACATGTATACCTATGTAACAAACCTGCAGGTCTGCACATGTATCCCAGAACTTAAGAGTATAATTTTAAAATAAAAGAAAGAAAAAAAAAAGAAAACATGCTCCCATGTGTTAAGTGGGTTTCCTGCAGAGGAGGGCTCATTTTGACATAAGAATCCCAAAGCAGCCTCCTTATATCCAGAGTGTCGGAGATTTTACTTTTTTTCTTCTTCTTTTTTCTTTTTTTGAGATAGAGTCTTGCTCTGTTGCCCAGTGGCGTGATCTCAGCTCACTGCAACCTCTACCTCCTGAGTTCAAGTGATTCTCTCTCCTCAGCCTCCCAAGTAACTGGGATTACAGGCGTGTGCCACCACGCCCAGCTGATTTTTTTTGTGTGTGTTTTTTTTTGTAGTTTTAGTAGAGACGGGGTTTCACCGTGTTGGCCAGGCTGGTCTCCAACTCCTGGCCTCAAGTGATCTGCCTGCCTTGGCCTCCCAAAGTGCTGGGATTACAGGTGTGAGCCACCACACCTGGCTGAGAGTGTCAGAGATTTGTCAAAGGGCCTGTAAGTATCCTGGCCTGAAACCTCACAGGTCACTTCTGAAAGATAAAAACTGACCTGTCACTTCTGCACCATTGGTTTCTGGTCTTCCATCACTTCCAGCCTTGAAGGGTGCTCCCAGAGCTTAGTATATGCATAACAAACCCCTTAACCCAGCATATCTAGGATGCCAACAACTGTAAGGCACACCACAAGAGAAAACGTATGCTGCCAATAAATGCTGACGTGTTATCTATTGTAAAGAAGCATGCAGGCCCTGGCAGTGTTGAAATGTGAAAATATGCACATCCAGCAATCAAAACACCTCATGCATACTACAATATTAACAGAGATTGTTTCAGAATTATGAAATCAGGGCCAGTGCTTTGGCTCATCTGTATTTTCTAAACTTTCTATGGTGAACGATATCACTGCCAATATTTGAAAAATTGTAAATAAACGTTATTTTAAAGAAAAAAGTGAAATGAGCCAACCAGAACTACCATGAACCTAATGAAACTAAAGCTTTGTGGCCTTCCAAAGGCCCCTGAAAGAAGCCCTAGTTTGTTTGTATTTGTATTTTTTGTTATTTGTCATAAAAACAACCCCTCAAACTACACAAGCTTCAGGCCCCATAAAGCTATGATCCCTCTTGGATTCAACAAATATGGGGTACCTAACAAGTCCACGTGGACTGCATTAAAAGATAGAGAGAAACAGAAACATTTCAGCTTAAGTGAGGACACAAGCAAGCCCAGATAACCACACCAAGGCAACAAGACCAATAATCCCTCTCCCTTTCCTAATTATCACTCCTGCTGCTATGGACTGAACTGTGTCCCACCAAAATTCATATGTTGAAGCACTAACCCCAGTGGGATGGTATTAGGAGATGGGGAGGTGATCAGGGATAGATGAAGCCATGAGTGTGGAGGCCCCATGTTGGGATTAGTGACCTTATAAGAACAGGAAGAAACACCAGAGCTTTCTGTCTCCACCATGCAAGGACACAGCAAGAAGGTGGCCATCTGCAAACCAGGATATGAGCCCTCACCAGGAATTGAATCTGCGAGCACTTTGACCTGGGACTTCTCAGCCTCCAGAATTGTGAGAAATAAATGTCTATTGTTTAAGCCACCCAGTTTATGGTATCCTGTTAGAGAGCAGCCCAAACTGACTAAAATACCCCCATACTCCATCTCTAGTGATTATAGCTGGTAATGCACAAATCCACTGGTCAACTCTCAGATATTGAAGCCACCACCACACTCTATAGTTTGGTTCTATTGAAGTTTTATAAGTAAATAATGAACTGCCAATGTTGTATCAATGCTATGGGGAATATTCACCCAAGGATTGTTTCTTTTCTTTAAAATCTCTCATGTTCTTTAAAAAGTCAGCCTCTTTTCATCTGCAGTGAGATTTTCTCTCTAAATCCTTCTTTAAACACACCTTTTGTGTGACGTCTTAGCCTCAAGTACTGAGCCTTAAAGAAAAGCTGTTTTCCACTCACTGCCTTGTTTTAGATATGCTCTCCCTGAGCTTTCAAAATGGCAAAATAAAGAATCTTAGGGACCACGAGGGCCACCTGCTTTGAACTACCCAGCAGTAAAGGGGCCAAGTGACAAAGCTAGTCGGTACACCCAGTCCAAAGCACCCTAAAGCCAAACGCAACAGAACACTTTGTCAAATTAATTATTAGGCTGCATCAAAATACGAAGCCACTAAAAGTGGATGTGCTCTATTTGAAAAGGAATTTAAAAACCCTAAGGTTCCATGGAATCTAGTTTGAAAACTACTGGTCAACGTTAGCAAGAAGCAAACAAAATGAGGAATTTTTCCCTCTGCAAAAGCCATGTCCCCTCCACCCTTTCCATGGAGGGAAGACACACACAGTGTTGATACGCATACCGCCATGATACAGGGGAGAGTGCATGACACACATTTAAAAAGGCGTGGGGTGAACAGGCAATTCGCATTTTAGCAAGACTGTTAGAATCTTCATTCAGCCAATGATGAACATGTACTCCACTTTAAAAACAAAAGGCAGCCTTGTCTCATCCCTGACTCTCCGTCCCTATTCCACAAGGAGCATCCCCACCCCAATGCAAGCTCTCAGCTTCATGGACACATTAAGGAGGCTCTCGCCAGGAGCACCTCTGAGTCCATGTCCACATCTCTGCAGTATGGCCCCAGCCAGATTTGGAGCACATTCTTGTATTCAACACATTTATAAAGTGCCTCATCAATACCTGGCGCTGTTCTTGACCATCCGTGAACAAAAGAAACAACAATCTCACCCTTGCAGTGTCTACATTCTAGAGGGGAGAGACCTCCTAAGTAATTAAATTGGGCACAAATGAATGACGAGTGCTCCGGGGGAAAAACAGAGCCCAGATAGGGGGAGCAGGGAGTGCTGGGGCAAGTGTTTTGCTTCTGTTTTGGTTTTTATGTGGTAAAAAAAATGTAAGATTTACCATCTTAGCCATTTTTAAGTGTACAGTACTATAGTGTTAACTACATGTGCCCTGTTTGACAACAGATCTCTAGAACGTCTTCATCTTGCAAAACTGAAACTCTATATCCAGTGAACAACTCTCCTTTTCCCCCTCCCTCCAGCCCCTGGCAACCACCATTCTGCTTTCTGTCTCTAGGTGCCTCGTATGAGTGGAATCATTCAGTATTTGTCTTTTTGTGGCTGGCTTATTTCACTTAGCATAGTGTCCTCAAAGTTCATCCATGTTGTAGCCTGTGTCAGAATTTCCTTCCTTTTGAAGACTGAACAATCTTCCACTGTGTATATAGACCACATTTTGTTTATCCACTCATCTATTGATGGACACTTGGGTAGCTCCCACCTTTTGGCTATTGTAAACAAGGCTTCCATGAACATAGGTGTGCAAACATCTGTTTGATTCCCTGCTTTCAGTGAAGACCTAGTTTTAAACAGAGCTGTCAATGTGGTTCCATGCCTTTCCTTTCCTCTGCAGCCCTCTGTCCACCTTCTGTGTAGGGGGAAATTCCCACTTTAGTCTATTTCCTGGCACTATTTTGTCAGTAGCTATGCAACCCACACCTGAATTTTCAGAACGACTCCCACAGACTGCAGAGGACTCAATATCACCTATTTTCTAAAGATGGATTTCTTCAAAGCACAGGGCTGTTTGGGCCAGAGTGCAATAAAAGAGTGAGGAATGGAGAATGAAAACATGAATCATGAACGTGAGCAGTTGGCTCTGTTTTCAGAGGCACTTGTCGGTTCCCCCAAAAGACAGCCCCCATCATGTCCTTCAACACGGCAGGATAGACAGGACAATGTCACCCATGCTCCCAAGGGCCCCCCTGTCCTTACTGCCTAGGAAAGAATGGCCCCTTGATGGAATCTGTCTCTGCATGAAAACCTACCATGAACACTTTCTTCGAAGTTTTGGAAAGAACAGTTTTGACACCTGTTAAAGGAATCTCAAGAATTCAAAATTAAGTGGGGACTTCCCAAAGTCTCAAATAATCATGACACAACCTACTCAACCATGGAACAAATCCTGACTGCGGAGCAGGACCCCCAGCTAGACAGTGCAGAGCAGCCAGTGTGGGTCAGACCTGAGTCCTGACCCAAGGACTGCTTTCTGGAGGTAGATATGAGACCCCAAATATGAACAAGATGCGCTAGGGACCCAGGAACCAGGAGTGCTGATGTCCAAAGGTCGGAGGGATGATGGATGTCCCAATTCAAGAAGAGAGACAGAAGACACCCTTCCTCTGACTCTCTGTTCTTTAAGACTGGCAACAAATCGGATGATGCCCACCTGCATTGGTGAGGATGATCTTCTCTACTCCATCCGCTGATTCAAATGCTCATCTCTTCCAGAAACACCAGCTATCTGGGCATCTGTTAGCCCAGTCACATAAAGTTACCATGACAAACCACAAGGAATGAATTCTGCTGGCACCTGAATGAGCAAGGAAATGGATTCCTCCCAAGAGCCTGCAGGAAGGAACAAGACCTTGACTGTAATCCAGTGAGTCCTGTGTTGGAATTCTAATCAACGGAACTGAAAGAAAATAAATGTGTGAGGCCGGGCACGGTGGCTCACGCTTGTAATCCCAGCACTTTGGGAGGCCGAGGCGGGTGGATCATGAGGTCAGGAGATCAAGACCACAGTGAAACCCCTTCTCTACTAAAAAATACAAAAAATTAGCCAGGCGTGGTGGCAGGCACCTGTAGTCCCAGCTACTCGGAGAGGCTGAGGCAGGAGAATGGCATGAACCCGGGAGGCGGAGCTTGCAGTGAGCCAAGACTGCACCACTGCACTCCAGCCTGGGCGACAGAGCGAGACTCTGTCTCAAAAAAAAAAAAAAAAAAAGGAAAGAAAATAAATGTGTGTTGCTTTAAGCTGTTCAATGTGTGGTCATTTGTAACAGCAGCAGCAGGAACTAATACAGCCACTTTAATGAGCAGCCCAGGTGGCTAGTACAACTGATGGGGGATGTATCCCCGGCCATATCCCCAGGTGTGTGACCGACAGCATCACTGTCCAACCGAACTCTCTGCAGTGGTAGGAATGTACTATACCTATGCCGTCAAATATGGTAGCCACTTGTGGCTGTTAAGCCCTTGAAATATGGCTAGTGCAACTAAGGAAATGAATTTATAATACAGGTCATCTTAATTACCTTAAACTTGAATAGCCACAGGTGATCTGTGGCTCCTACAATGAACAGCAGAGCCTCAAGTAGAGGTTCTTAAATGTTGCTGCATATGAGGATTTCCTGGAGAGATTTTGTTTTAATGCTGATGCCCAGGCTGCCTCCCAGATCGATTAAATCAGATTGCACTTAGGGGATAGGACCCAGGCATTGGTATATTTAAAACTCTCCAGGGGTTCCAACATTCAGCCAAGTTTGAGATTCAGTGACCCAGTGACCCAGGGAAACAGTCACACAGGGTATACACAGTCAGATACATGGATGGTAACTGAACCCCTGCCTTGGAATGTCAACAAATGGCAAACTCTAAGGTTTCCATTCATGCAATGGAATAGAATGTCCACAGCAATTAAAATAAATGCATGGATCTACACATACCAACAATGGTAAATACAGAAAACACAAAGTTGACTTAAGAAAGGAGCAGAAACACTAGTAACTGTACAATATCATGTCTATGAACTTTGAAGTGTACACAACAATACTACATGTTGACTATAAACACATATAGTAAAAAGCATAAAAACTTGGGCAAGAAGAACACACACCAACTGCAGGCTGGGGGAAACCTGCTGGGAAATGAGAGCAAAGGAGGGGGTGGGGGGGCGCAGGTACAAAGAGCTTCACTTTCATGCAGCAATTTATTTCACTTTAGAAGAAGTGAAGCAATTATGGTAACGTGGTATTATTTGTTGTAGCTCCATGTTATGAACACAAGTGTGTTGTCATATTTTCTCTATTCTTTTCTGGGTGTACAACATTTTTCATAATAACAAAAGAGACCAACATATGGGTCTCCAGGCAGGAAGAGTTTATCCCAGGGCGGGCAGCACAGAGGATGGTGGCTCTCTGGAGTGAGTTAGGCTATGTCATATTGAGGAATTTATTCCTAGCAGGTTTTCCTTCAAATGGAAAGCCAATTGTCTTCCAGAATTTAAGGGAATAAAACAATTATGAGCCAAAAAAAAAAAAAAAAAGAACTACTGGACAACAAAATCTGGCCAAAGGTGAGTCAGGCAAAATAAAGAAGTTAGAAATGGCCTTAGTAAAGGCAGCATGGCAGCAGCTCAGGAGGAGGAGAGGCAGGTCGGCAGGTTCTCTGAGCACTTAAACACAGGACTATGAGGAAATACCACAGGAAGCGGGGGAGCAGCAGAGAGCAAATGCTATCAACCTCATCCCACACATGCAACAATTTGCAACCATCTAGCCACGGGAGGGAAATGATAATATTAGTGTGCCAGACACTGCCCTAAGTGCTTTACATTATAAATTATAATAACTCAACTGTTAGAATAATTCTACAAGATACTGCTATTACTTCTATCTGAGACGCAACAGAGGGAAACTGAGTCACAGCAAGTTCGGTGATTAGCCTAAGGTCAAGTGGCTAAGATGGGATTTGAACCCAGGCTGCCTGGGTCCCAAATGTTAACCCCTACATTATACTGTTCTTTGAAATTAGGTATGCCTTAGGTATGCCTGCACTAATGTCCTCTGCACTTCTACACTTGAACTTCCAGTTGTAAAAAAAGGACTCCAACCACTGAAAAAATTCTACAGCCTTTTCTACTTGACTGTGAAGCATATTCATATTCTTTTTCTTGTTAAAGTAAATTTCAAACTTACCATTTATCCTGAAAGTAAAATGTATAATATATAACTCTTTGGACACACATCCTCCCTTTACATCCATGAACAGTGTGATGTCAGAAATCCTGCTCACCAATGTCAATGAGGGGTTATTTGTGAAAGGTGACATTTTATGTGATTTTTCTTCTTCTGTTTTTCTCTGCCTTTATTGAGGTACACTTGACAAATAAAAATTCCATGTATTTAAGGTGTACAAGGTGATGTTTTTATATTCACCTTGCAAAATAATTACCATAATCACGCTAATTAACATGTCCATTACCTCACATAGCTCTGACGTTTTGTACATGGGGTGAGAACCACACTGCTGGGTGCGGTGGTTTATGTTTGTAATTCTAACATTTTGGGAGGCTGAGGCAGGAGGATGGGTTGAAGCCAGGAGTTCAAGACCAGCCTGGGCAACACAGCAAGACCCTATCTAATTAGACAGGCGTAGTGGCACATGCCTGTAGCAGGGAGACTGAGGAAACAGATAACTTGAGCCCAGGAGTTGGAGGCTGCAGTGAGCTCTGATTGCTACACTCCAGCCTGGGTGAAAGAGTGAGACCTAGCCTCAAAACAAAACCAAACAACAACAACAAAAAACTACTCTCTTGGCATATTTCAAGTCCACAACACAGCATTCTCAACTATAGCAACCATGCTGTACATTAGATCTTCAGAACTCATTCCTCCTGCATAGCCGGCACTTAGTATTTTTATTCTTTCTACTTTTCAGTATTGCTGGAATGTTTTATAGCAGGTATTCATGATTTTTGAAATCATTTTCATTATGAAAATACAACAAATGTTCAGTTAATGACATTTCTAAAAGAACAAATAAAAAAGAAAATACCAATACATGCACCTCCTATAGAAACACAAGGAAAAGGAGGCGTGCCATGGACATGAGGAGGGAGAACACATCTCTAAAATTATCTGTAGGACCCAGGACAGTCTTTCTAGACCCGCAACCCTGAGGACTGCAGGCAGGCAGCACCTCCCTGAATCCAGGGCAGAGAGCCTGGAAGGGCAGGAGGAAGGCCACAGGCATGGAGCCAGATGAGGTCAACAGGAATGCTGTGGAGACAACATGCTATAACCAGGGGAAAAACCCATGCTGAAGGAAGTAAAAATCAGAAACTACGCCCTGGAAAACCAAACTAGTGACACAGGGGAAAGCTTCAGAAATTCTCCCAGAATGTCAAAACGAAAAAGACCACCACCCGACAAAGCCTCTTATGGCAAGAACAGAGAGGAAGGTCACAGATGACAAGGACAACAGAGATCAAGGGCGTTTCAAGAGGAACTGCTAACTCTTTTCCAAAGAAAGGTGTGCACTACTGCAGCACAAAAGCAGACCCTTGCTCTGTGGAAGAAAATCCCTCTCCACCAGCGAGTACTTCAGAGACTGCCTGAAATGCTCCCCAAGCTGTTCTCAGTAAAAGCACCAAGTCCTCTTACCAAGTCAGTAAAACAAGCCTGCATATTTATTTGGAGCACTACATTTCTTGGTATTCTAAAATAATATACACCTCTCTCTCTCTCTCTCTCTCTCTCTCTCTCACACACACACACACACACACACACACAGAGTACATAAAAAGTCCCCTTTAAGCTAAAGTTGGGAGCTCAAGTACAACTTCAGGATTATCAATAAATATACAGCTGACCTTGGAACAACACAGGTTTGAACTGTGCGAGTCCACTTATATGTGGATTTTTTTCCATCAAAGTTACACTGAGTGTGCCTGCCTCTCCTGCCTCCCCTCCTACTTCCTCTACCTCTTCCTCCTCTGCCACCCCTGACATAGCAAGACCAAGCCCTCCTCTTCCCTCTCCTACTCAGCCCAATCAATATGAAGACTACAACGAAGATAAAGACCTTTATGATGACCCACCTCCACTTATAAATAATAAATATATTTTCTCTTCCTTATGATTTTCATATTAACATTTCTTTTCTCTAGCTTACTTTATTGCAAAAATACAGTATGTAATACATGTAACCTACATAATGTGTTAATTGACTGTATTTATTGGTAAGGCTTCCAGTCAACAATAGGCTATTAGTAGTTAAGTTTGGGGGAAGTCAAAAGTTATACATGGATTTCTGACTGTGAGGGAGGCTGGGTCTCGTCAGGCCTCCGAGCCCAGGCTAAGCCACCATATGCCCTGTGACCTGCAGTATACATCCAGATGGCCTGAGGCAAAATGAAGAACCACAAAACAAGTGAAAATAGGCAGTTCCTGCCTTAACTGATGACATTCCACCATTGTGATTTGTTCCTGCCCCACCCCAACTAATCAATCGACCTTGTGACATTCCTCCCCTGGACAATGAGTCTCAAAATCTCCCCACCCTGCACCTTGTGACCCCCATCCCTGCCTGCAAGAGATAACCACCTTTAACTGTAATTTTCCACTACCTACCCAAATCCTATAAAACTGCCCCACCCCTATCTTCCTTTGCTGACTCTTTTCGGACTCAGCCCACTTGCATTCAAGTAAAATAAACAGCCTTGTTGCTCACACAAAGCCTGTTGGTGGACTCTCTTCACACGGACATGCATGACAGGTCCCCTAACCCCTGCATTGTTCAAGGGCCAAATGTGCATTCTGTGACATGGATAAAAATTAATGTTTTTCTAAATGGCAAAGTCTACAACCTACAAATTGAAGAATAGTTCTAGCTTCATCTGAAATGTTATTGAAGAACAAAAATAATATTCTTCATAAAAATAGCAGGCAGATACAGATTTTTAAAAGTCTCAACTAAAGCTGACCAATCTAAACAACCATTTATTTAGGTGATCAAATAGCAAACTGATGGTCAGAGACCCATTCAACCTGTGATATGTGGCCTATGAATTCACTTTCTACCTTCATGCTTCCAAAATTATCTAGATTACTCACTATCAATATTTTTCACCAAAAAACAATGGAATCCTGAGTCTGGTCACCTGACCCTATATTAAATTGTACCCATCAATTCTACAAAACACTGCCCATGTTTCCTATAAAAAAAATAGAAGAATAAAAGAGTAATCCACATACAATGTAAAGCTAAAAAACTGCATTGGAATAAAAAACAAAATTGAAGTATTTTGTGAAAACCTACAAGAACTAGTAAGTGAGTTTAGGTTAGCAGGGCTGCAGAATACAAGAGCAATATACAAGACGCAACTGTATTTCTATACACTAGTAGTAAGTAATCAGAAAGTTAAATTTAAAAACAATACCATTTACAATAGCATCAAAGTCTGTAAAATAAATAGGAAGAAATCTGACAAAAGATAAGTAACTCCTGTACACTGTAAACTATAAACTACTGTAGAGAAAGATTAAAGACCAAATAATTGGGAAGATATAATGTATTCGTAGGGCAGAAGACTCAATATTCCTTTACAACATCAACTCTCCCCAAGTTGATCTGTAGAAGTGCTTTTCAACCAGGGGTGATTTTGTCCCTCCGGGAAATATGTGGTAATGTCCAGAGGCACTGTTGGTTGTCCCTACTTGGTGGCAGAAGGTACTGTTGGCATCTAATGAGTAAAGGATGGGATGCTGCTACCCACCCTACAATGCAGAAGACAGCCCCACAACAAAGAATTACCCAGCCCAAAATGTCAACACTCCCAGTGCTGAGGTGGAAAAATCCTGATGTACAGATTTAGTACAATTCCAATCAACATCCCAGCAGGCTTTGTTCTAAAACTGACAAACTAATCCTAAAATTCGCACGGAAATTCAAAGGACATAGCATAGCCGCAACAACTTTGAAGAAGAGGAACAAAGTTAGAGAATTAACATAACCTTTCAAGAGGTTTCAAGAATTAAGTCAAAGTATGTTAACAGACAATTCTCCATGAACTTCTGCATATGTGGTTTTTCTAAACAAGCAGCACTGTAAAAATAAGGATAAAGGATTTGAATGCGTTGAAAGCTAGAAGTAGTATACCGCCCAGCAGAGATTTAGAGACATATCTCTCTTGCAACCATTTGCTACCTTTCAGTAAAACAAAACTAGGGAACTTTCCTCCTCTCCCTAGAGAGGATTTGTTTAGATTGCAGAGTAAGAGTCTCTCCCTGTTTGTCTCTGGGGCAGAAAAAGGGCAAAGTTATTAGACACCCTATAGCAATTCAAGGGCCTCTCCTGAACAGCACTGCATGCACAGGGGAGTAAGTGGCACTGACCACACTTTTCCATAGGTAACTGACACTAGGTGCACTGTGAATATAAAATATTTCCTCTGATCCAGAGATACTGTTCCCCATCAGAATATATACATACACTCAAACACACACACACACACACACACATTTTTTAAACACATTAATTAAGACAGTGTGGTGTTGGCATCAAGACAGACAAGTAGACCAATACAGCATAATCTCTACTGCAGAAATAGATCCACACATATACAGAAAAAAATCTTTTGACAGAGGTGCAAAAGCAATTCTGTGAGGAAAGGATAGTCTTTTCAACAAATGGTGCTGGAAAAACTGGATATCCATCTGGGGAAAAGATGAAATAAACCTCAATCCATATCTCATACCACATAAAAGAGTTAGTTTCAAATGAATCACAGACATAAATGTAAAACATAAAACTATAAAATCTGTAGAGGAAAGAATGGAAACAAATCTTTATAACTCTGGATTAGGCAAAGATTACATATGACAACAAAATTTTAAATGTGGCATCTTCAGGAGACACTGTAAAGGGAATGAAAATACAAGACACATTCCAGGAGAAAATATTTACAAAGCATATAGCTGATACAGGTCTTGTACCTAGAACATAAAAAGAATCCTCAAACTTTAATAAAAATGATGTCAACAAAAATGCCAGAGTTAAAGACCAATGAAAATTCTCTCTTCCATAAAATCAATGAGAAAACTGGCAGAAAGTGTCAGAATCAACTTTTGCAGAACCCTAGAAATTAAAAACAGATTGCAGCAATCTGATGAGTGCTTCCTCAGGAAAAACGTCTGAATCTTGGTAAGAACAGGTGAGCTTTGTGGCACATTAGCTTGGTGCCATTCCCTTCCTACCTCCCCATCTCGGCAGGAGCCTTGCAAACCAACAGCCCACAATCACAGTGCATGTCAGAACCCTGGCAAAACATGGCTGGAGCTCCTTCAAATTCTCATTCCCAGAGAACTGACATGAAATGACCTGTCTGATGTTTCTTTAGAAGAAACCACCTAGAAGGCTGTCTTTATTTGACCTGACTCAGACCTTGCTCAGTGTGACATGTCTTTAGCCTTGGGGCATTTGCTGAAAAACGGTTGAAGGTGATCATGAACCACAACAGCTGCTAGAGGTGGTGGTTAACAAAAGGGCAAAAAGAGGCTAACCAAAAAGCTTAAAGGAAAAAGCCATGGAATGAAAAGTCTGTAGGTCCTTTGAAAAACTCCAATAAAGTGCTGAAAATTAAAAGGCCACATGCACGCAAAGGGCTGTGCACATGCCCAGGGCTGTGTTCATGCTCAGGAAAGGCCTGTGAAGGCCCTAAGCTCTCATCTCTGACTGACCTTGAGGCTTTTCACAAGCAGGAAGCGAAGACGAAGGCAGGGCTGTCAACTGCCTGGCTGAGTAGTAAAGTAATATTTGCAGATGACTTCCTTAGAAAATCTTAAGGAATCCACAAAAATACTGTTAGAGATAATACATGAGTTCAGCAAGGTTTAAGGGTACAAAAATCAATACACAGAAATCTGAGATTCCTGTACATGTGCAATAAACAATCAAAAACTAAAGCAAAGAAAACAATTCCATTTATAACAGCATAAAAAATACAATACTTAGGAATAAACTTAACAAAAGAGATATAACTTGTACACTAAAAACTAGAAAAGATCATTGAAATGAACTGAAGAAAGCTTAAAGAAATGAAAGGACATCCCACGCTTCTGAGCTGGAAGACAATATTGTTTGGATGGCAATACTCTCCAAAATGTTCTACAAATTCAACACAACCCTTATAAAAATCCCAGCTGGATTTTTTTTTTTTTTTTTGCAAAAATGGACAAGTTGATCCTGTAATTCATATGGAAATGCTTGGATCCAGAATAGCCAAAACAATCTTGGGAAATCAAAGTTGGAAGACTCACATTTCCTGATTTCAAAACTTACTACAAAGCTACTGTAATAAGCCCATACATTTATAGTCAATTGATTTTCAACAAGAGTGTCAAGTCAGTATAATGCAAAAGGAACAGTCTTTTCAGCAAATGGTGCTGGGACAACTAGATGGCCACACGTGAAAGAATAAAATTGAACCCTTGTCTCACATCATATACAAAATTTAAGTCAAAATTGATCAAAGACCTAAATATATAAAAGGTAAAACTATGAAACTCTTAGAAAAAGATATAGATGTAAATTTTCATGATGTTGGATTAGGCAATGCTTTCTTAGCTATGATACCAGAAGAACAAGCAAACAAAAAAATAGATTGGACATCATCAAAATTACAAATGTTGTGCTTCAATGGACACCATCAAGAAAGTGAAAGACAATCTACAGACTGGGAGAAAAAAATTGTAAATCATATGTCTATACAGGTCTAGTATCCAAAATACATAAATAACTGTTACAACTCAATAATAAAAAGACAACTCAATTGGAAAATGAGCCAAGGATTTGAATAGACATTTCTCCAAAAAGAGATTTGAAGGACCAATAAGCCATGAAAAGATGCTCAACATCTCTAGTCATGAGGGAAAAGCACATCAAAACCATAGCAAGAAAGTACATCACAACCACAAGGATGGCTGTAATAAAAAAAAAAAAAAAAAACTAGAAAATACATGTGTTGGTGAGGATGTGAAGTAGAGCGCCTCATACATTGTTGGTAATGTTATGGGCAGGTCTTTGTTCTTAGAGCTCCCAAGATGTGACAGGCCGCTCCCAAGACGGCAGCAAGCCTTTTGTTCTCTGACCTGGGGTTCTTGGCCTCAAGGATTCCAAAGTTTTATAGCTCTATTAGAAGCCGTGGGTCACGGAAGAGAACCATGGAACCCAGCGACTAGTGTTCAGCTCGATTAGGACGAACCTGGGCACTTGGCCATGCAGGAACAATGGTGAGCCTTTAGCCCAATCGGAAGCGGCAATGGGTGCCTCGCTGGATCAGGAGCACAGGGGACACCCTGCCAGATCTGGAGGGGTGTCAGTCAATGGCAGGTCTGCAATGACAGCAAACAGCAGTGGTGGACAGCTTGTGAAAGCTCAGCTCAAGCCATAACAAACACGGACCAGAAGAGTGTGCAGTTGCAAGATTTAATAGAGTGAAAACAGAGCTCCCATATAAGGGAGGGGACCCAAAGGGGGTTGCCCACTCTCTGCTCGAATGCCTGGGTTTATATCCCGATCATTGTCCCTCCCACTGTGCTCTCAGGCGATATATGATTTGACTATTTCTTTACCTCCTGCTTTAGCCTAATTTGTATTTTAGTGAGCCCTCTTTACTACCTGATTGGTTGGGTGTGAGCTGAGTTACAAGCCCCGTGTTTAAAGGTAGGTAGGTGCAGTAACCTTTCCCAGCTGGGCTTAGGAATTCTTAGTTGGCCTAGGAAATCCAGCTAGTCCTGTCTCTCAGTAAGAATGCAAAATGATGAAGACACTTTAGAAAACAATTTGGGAGTTCCTCAAATGGTTAAACCCAGAGTTACGTATGATCCAGTAATTCTATTCCTCGGTACATACCCAAGAACTGAAAACGTGTTCACTTCAAAACTTGTACAGGAATGTTCACAGCAGCATCACTCATAACAACCAATGTCCATCATGCGATGCATGGATAAACAATGGAATATACAATTGTTTACTGGAATACTATTCAGCCATAAAATGAAATAAAGTATTATTAGATGCTTACAACATGGACGAACCTCAAAAACATTTTGCTAAATGTTAAGAAAACAGACCACTACCAAAATTCTTTCAAGAGGTAAATGAGTAACAAACTGTGGTGAGCCACCACCCACTGGGATACTACTAGGCAATTAAAGGGGCTAAACTAGGCACATGAAACTACATGGATGAATCTCAAAGGCTTTATGCTGAGTGAAAAAGGCCAGTCTCAAAAGGTTTTATGCGGCATAATTCCATTCACATGATATTCCCCAAAAGACAAAACTATAGTATGCAGAACAGGTCAGTAGTTGGTGGCTGGCATGGGTTTGAGAGGGGTATCACAAGACGAAGCCATTTTACAAGGTAATAAAACTGGTCTCTAACCTGATTTTGGTGATGGTAACAGGAATGGATACATGTATTACAATTCTCAGAACTGTATACCCAGAAAACAAAAATAAAAACCCAACCACAAACAGAAAGTAAAAACACAGAAATAAGGCCTCCTTTCCTGACATGCACATTCTTCAGTAACTACGAAAGTAATTTCTTCAACTCCAAAAAGGAAAAGTTTAACTGATTCATTTCAAGAATGAGCTAATCAATTCTGTATTTATTAAATGTAAATACTTCCAATGGGTAGATTTAATATGCTATGGCAGGAGAAAGGTACATTCTATACCCTGAAGTACAAGAATTGATTGTGCAAGCTTGGATGCAAAAAGTAAAATTAAAATTCCATGTATGTGATATAGTGCTACACCTGGCAAAAAGCTTTTCTGTAGAGTGAACTGAAAGGCACTTGCAAACAACTCAATCATCTGGTTCAAAAAGAAAAGAAAAAATAGCATCACAACTCTCTCTTGTTACAGGGAAAGTGTCCATCTTCCAAAAACCAAGTGCTCCCCTCACGCTTCTCAAAGATGGTGTCCCTCTTGGACAGCCTCTGACTCTCCACATCATTCCCTCTTTCCTCCAACCCCCACTGATAAATTCCCACCTTGGAGGCAAGCCCCAGCCCGCAGACTGCTACTTCTTAATCTCCCCCCTGTACAGAGTATTTTCTTTTTTCAGAGACAGGGTTTCATTCCATCACCCAGACTAGAGTGCAATAGTGTGATCATAGCTCACTGCAGCCTCAAACTCCTGGGTTCAAGCAATCCTCCCACCTCAGCCTCCTGAGTAACAGACTATAGGCACATGTCACCACACCTGGCTACTATAAAAAATAATTTTTTTTTAAAAGATGGGGTCTTAACGATATTGCCCAGGCTGGTCTCAAACTCCTGGGCCATAGCAATCTTCCCGCCTCAGCCTCCCAAAGTGCTGGGATTACAGGTCTGAGCCACTGTGCCCAGCCTGGAAAGGATCATGTTTGCCCCACAGCTTCCCATCTTTCCAATCGTGCCAACCTAACACCCCCAGAGAACCATGTCTGCCTCCACACTCCCACTCTCCCTTCCATCACTCCCATCTGGCCTCCTCACTGATCTTCCACAAAACCTGTCCTCAAATGGTCACTAACGATCTCCATCCTGTGGAATCTGGGGGACACGTGTTTGTCCATTTGCTCAGCTTCTCAGTTGTCACCAACCCATTTGGCCACACTTTCCTTCTGCTGATATTTTCTGCTTTCAACATCCTTGACACCACATCCTGCTGCTTTTCCCCCAGATCTGGCCACACTTTCTTGGTTTCCTGTGGCAGCTTAGCCTGCTCTCCTAAGCTTCTAAATACTGAGGAAATTCCTCATGGCCAGGCCATGCCCCCGTTTCTCCACACTCTTCAATTTGTTGCCTGCCTGCACCCAATGCCACCTGTATGCACCTGCTCACTTTGTTTCATCGGCCCAACCTTTGCTGGGTTTGAGGACATTTTCTAATCGGTCTGTGAGATCTAAGTAGATGTCCCATTAAAAAGGGGGTTCCATGGGAAAATACCTTTGAGAAACACTGCTTCACATGATGCCCCCCACCCACCCCACGATCAGGTGACGAGTCTTTAGAAAAACAAATCTGTCTAAAACATTCCTAGAAAAATAATCCCAACAATGAATAGTTTGTGTCCCTGTTGTAGGCTCAGGTATTTAACAAAATCCTTCTCATCTTCCCCACTGAAATTTAGTCTCGTGTGAAATGAAACACAGAATTTACTACTTTACTCCTAGGTAATTCCCAAGATCACCTGCCTCACTTCCTCCCCCAGGGCACGAAATCAGAGACGTGCCAACAGAAGGCATGCACTGAAGACCCTGTAATCTTGCCACCACAATTCTTCATGAACCATGGAGAAGCTGATGGAAGCCGGACTCCTCTCCCCAGAAAAATAAACAGACACACAACACACAAGGATCTGTATGTAATCTCAAAGTCCCACCCCAGGAAATTCACCTCAGGGTCCATGAATTCAAACTAAGCCCCCCTCAGTAAGGATGCTTCAGCGGACCCCTCTGATTCACAGGGCCTCCATTCTCACAGGCTTCCTGGGTTAGCTGCTAAGATTATGACAAACTGGGCTGATGAGACCTTGCTTCACTCCAGCAACACACCAGTGCATCATAACTGAGGCCTCTCTGCACACATCTGCCCTGCAGACACCGTGCATTCATCCGTTTGGCAAACACTCACTGAGCTTCCCTACATTCCAGGTGCTGTGCTAGGTGAAGGTGACTAGGTGAAGGTGACAAACTCCATGATCCTTGCCCTGGGAAGCAGACCTCCTGGTGAACGGACGCAAACAATAAGCACAACAAATGACAGGTTGTGATGGCATTACACCAAAATTCAAGGGGTCATCTGACAGGGTCAGATCCTTGATATTGGGCAGTCAGTAGTATCATTTGACAGCATCTGAGATTGCATTCCATAAAAATCCCATCAAGATTTGTAAAACCTCAAAGTCCTTCAAAATAAGAAGATACAGTCTCAATGTTAAGGGCTGACCAAAAAAAAAAAAAAAAAAAAAAATAGGATGAGTTGGAAGAGAAGCTACATGTCCTTCTAAACTAATGAAGTGATGCTCCTCCTCTTGGCTCCCCACTCCCGGTAGAAATCCAGCCGCTAGTACCCAAGTGAGAGTGACACATCCCTGCCTAGCAAGCCTACAGTACAGACCATCTGGTCCACTGGCCTTGTGCCCACTTGAAAGATAACAAGCCAGTTTCCAATGATAAAGGAACCCAAAAATAAAGATGTAAAAACAGAGCCCCTGAAATGAGTCAAATGATACTTCCTCACCAAACACATCTTCTGATAGCAAATCAAGTCCAGAGGTCTCATTACAAAGAACTGTAATTCTAGATAGTAGGAGGATTAGCTCCACCATGAAATCTATATGCCAACGCTCCTTTGTAATTCATTTAAAGGCCCACTCACAGGTAATTCACTTAATTTCAGATCTCTGCACTTGAAAATCACTTTTTTGTTTCAAATGGAACTATCTAAACTCCATCAATCACAGAACAGTTATATAGATTATGTTCATAAAATTTTGTATATACAACCATTAAAAATAACTGGGTAAAACTATGTTACTCAAGTGATATGTATTGTTTTATCTGCCTAAAACACTATTATTCTTGTAAATTCTCCTTTGTCCCGTGTGATTGTACTTGAAACTTCCAATTATCCTCTTTCTAGCCCCTCCCCAGCCACTGTGGCTAGTCCAGAGATAGGATCATGACATGAAACCAGCCTATCTGAGTCTTCCCTGGGATTCTCCAACCTGCAAAACAAAAGCCTCTTGCATGTCTGGTCAAGGAGCTGTGGGCACATAAGCCCGCAAGAGCTGCAAGTGGCAGAGGGTCCACATAAAGGTGGGGTGTGTGAGGGTGTGGAGGAGTGTGTGAGTGCGTGGAGGGGTGTGTGAGGGCGTGGAGGGGTATGGGGGGGCGTGGAGGGGTATGGGGGGGCATGGAGGAGTGTGGAAGGGGCGTAGAGGGGTGTGGGGGGCGTGGAGGGGTGTGTGGGGGCATGGGGGGCGTGGAGGGGTGTGTGAGGGTGTGGAGGGGTGTGTGAGGGTGTGGAGGGGTGTGTGAGGGTGTGGAGGGGTGTGTGAGGGTGTGGAGGGGTGTGTGAGGGTGTGGAGGGGTGTGTGGTAGCTGATCCAGTAAAGGCACAGGAAGGCTACGCCTCACTCAGTTTCTGAGTATCTTCTCTATGAAGTCAAAAGAAGTTTGAGGATGATCAGTGCCATTGGTGAGGCAGGTTAAGCACGGTTAGGATTGGCTAGTTTGAAGAATCCAGCAGCCTCTAGGCTGGAGGGGCTGTCCTGAGTTGTCTGGTACTTGGCTCTGAGGTGTTTAGGGCCGGTGGACCGTGGCCCAGAAGGTGAGAGCCAGAAGAAGTGCTGGGGAACTGGGCTCTGGGCTGGCTGGTTTGCATTCTGAAAGGCTCACTCACAGGCGAGTCATTACCACCTGCAGGAATCAGCTAGCCTGGGAGGGGCAGACCCTCCAGCATCAGCCAAGGCCCCAGATGCCAGAGCACCCAAATATAGAAAATAAAAGGGCACAATGAACACACACCAAAACCTTGTCTCACACAGAATGACACCTAGAGTGGCTAATTGACTTGACCAAGCTCAAATGAGCTAATAAAATCTCTACCTTAGGGTTTACACAGCACTTACAAACTACCTCATTTTAGATCTAGCAAAAACTCTAAAACATCACAGGTTTATGGCCATTCTGAATCTCAGGAAAACCGAAGCTCAGAGAATCGAAGCGGCATTTCTTTAGTCGTCTGACTTAAGACTAACTGAGCTAAAATGAAGCTACATCTTCTTGTCTAGCCTTTTGCGTGGGTTCTTCACCACACTGCCTCTGCAGACCTCGGGCCCCACCTAAAGCTCCATTCTGACAGATGAAGCCCAAGGCCCCTCGTGCTTATAAGTCTTGGTTGGGGTGGTCTTTCCTGCTCACATCTCCCATGCTCGGATGTGCGGAAGGCGCCTAGGTGGGGAGGGGATGCTCCAGAAAATGCAAAGCTCTTCAGAACAAGGCTTTACATTCCACCTGCAGCTGCCTTCTCACCCTAGGGAACCTGACTGAACAACTTAGGTGCTCCCTCAGCCTCACCCAGAGCACTGGTTCTCTGGGAATCTGTGGGGGTGCTGGGTTGTCATAATGGCTGTGCAGTTCCTGACCTTTGGGGAAAAGTGGCCAGGGATGGTAGCCATCCATCAATGCAAGGAGTGTTAACCTTTACATGTTAATGTAGGTGAAACACCAACTTATAATAATCACAACCTAAAACTTGCTTCCACTTTTAACCCCCAGGGGTTTTCTCATTGTTTTTATATACACTAAGGTGCCCGGCACTGCAACCACCAGATCGATCAAGGGAACTCCAACGTGTCTGGAACTCTACCAAGAGCGGTTCACCACTTTGGAAAATCATGTCCCCATTGACAAGGACACTCCAGTGCAACATCCTGTCCTGCTGTGTGGCTGCCGTCATGTCTGTGGTGACGGGTGGAGGTGCAAGCACCCAGCCGTTCCGTGTCTCCCAGTGGTCAACATGCCTAAGCACAGAAACATACATTATTTTTGGTGAAAATTACATTTAGCGCTTTGTAATGCTTTTTGGAATCGTAAATGAGAATACAGTGCACTTTCTATGACTTCCATTTGGGGATATAGCAAAAACATCACGACAAAGGGCTGTGGATCTGACAGAGTTCCAACCACAGGCCCAGAGCAGGCTCTGGCCAGACACCTCCTGCAGCCTTTCCTTTGAGCCCTGTCCTTGATCTCGATCCGGTTAGCATTTCAAGGTTCAAACACAGACCCATCCCAAAATGGTGCTGCACACAAGTCTGGGACCAATGACGGAGAGAAGAGGGAGGCACCTGCCTGCATTCTTCCCCTCAGTGGCTCTGGTCACACGTGGAGTCGTGGGCTACCCTGTGCACTGTTCTCAGCCTCAGGTAGGCTGTGTTCTACCTTCCCCCCAGTTTTCTTCTTACCTACATGGGCTCTTGATTTCTCCTGTCTTTGCAAATCCTGTATGCGTGACAGTCTCGTCTTGAGAAGACAGGGAGGTAGGGGACGGGAAGCCAGCAATTTTACCCACCAATGATTCATTCAAGAAACACAATCTGAATGCCTACTATTCATTTTACCAGGGCTCTTTGCAGACACACCAGACTGATTTCAAACTAGCCATCATCATTTAACGTCTTTCAGGATTTCACATTAGAAGCTTTTGGTAACTGAAAGTGGGCTGGTGTGGGGGAGGGCCAGGTCCCACGCTGACAAGGGCCTAGAAGACAGGCCGACTCCTGTCTGAGGTCTGAAACCGGGCAGAACATGAAGGGCAGCCCTGGGGAGAGCCAACCATGGGGACGGAAGGCAAAATGCTGAGGGAAACCCATTTTTAAATTTTTTAATTCATTTTTAATTGACAAAAATTGTACATACTTATTGTACAATTTGTACAACTGCACGTACTTCAACATGTTGTTTGAAATATGTAAACATTATGGAAGGCAAAATTGTTTCTGAGGCGGAGTCTCACTCTGTCACCCAGACTGCAGCACAGTGGCGCAATCTCGGCTCACTGCAACCTCTGCCTCCCAGGTTCAAGCGATTCTCCTGCCTCAGCCTGGGGAGAAGCTGGGACTAAAGGCACCTACCACCACGCCTGGCTAATTTTTGTATTTTTAGTAGAGATGGGGTTTCACTATGTTGGCCAGGCTGGTCTCAAACCCCTGACCTCAGGTGATCCACCTGCCCCTACTTCCCAAAGGGCTAGGATTACAGGCATGAGCCACCGCCCCCCGGCTTGGAAGGCTAAACTGAGCTAATAAGCATATGCATTACTTTGCATCCTTATTTTTTGTAGTAAGATCACTTAAAATCTACTCAGCAATTTTCAAGAAGACAATGCTATTAACTATAGTCACCATGTTGTACAAGAGATCTCTTTAACTTCCTCCTCCTATCGAACTGAAATTTTGTATGCCTCGGTTTCTAATTTTTACCCTATATTACACAGAGCAATTCTGAATTTATTTCACTAAACTGTGACCTAGAGAAAATATTTCATTCAGAAGACATCACTGGTAAACAAACAGCTCAAGAAGTGATCTGTGTTTACTAAAACTTTGAAATATATTTTACACATATTCTGCATTAAAATCTGATTAAAATGTAGTTATACAAAGAGACAGTGTTTTCTGATTTGCAGCATTCATGGCCGAGATACACTATTTAAAAATGCACTTGATTTAGGCATTTATTCAAAATCATAAGGATAAAACATGATCATACCTTCCTACTGGCAGACACAAAACTGGTGCATCCCACACAGTTGTTTGAGTAATTACAACACCAGCTGTTCTAGCATCTACCGAGAGAAGCTGCAACTGCAGACTGACTCCTGGTCACTGATGTGCCAAACAGCATCATCTTCTAACCAGAAATGAAAATCTCACTTTGATAAATGGGTTGTCCAAGTTAAATTAGCTAAACCAATGCTTAAGTCTAAGTTCCAATTTTTAAAACTTTCTGTATATGCTATACTAGCAAATGTGGATTTATCTGATTTTAACACAAAAAGGAGAGACTGCCAATAGAATTGATTCCTGCTAGATTTTAAAATCTACAAAACCTGAGATCTCCCCAAGAATTAAAGGCAATTCTCAGGTTGAAATATTTATAAAACATACAAATTTCAATGGCATTTCACAGAAAATAAATATAAAGCATTAAACAGCAAGACAAAGATTACAGCCAAGACTCTCAACTACCCAACTGAAACTCGGTTCCATATTTACCACCCAAAGACAGCAGACCCTCCATGTGCTGGAGCCTCTACAGGTGGAAGGGGAGATGGCCATGTGCTGAGTGTGTGTTCCAATCCAGGGACTGTACACAGGCTACTTTATTCAATTTTCTCTGACTCTGGATTTCCCACAGGATAGGCTTCTTAGCAGCACTCTACAGTTGGGGAAACTGAGGCCTGCCAACTCCCCTAAAGGCTGCCCAGCCAGGAAGCACCCGCCCAGCGGGTCTGACGAGGCCTACATCCTCTTGCAGTGTGCCATGTCTATCCACTCTAAAAGCCACAGCACACACAACTTCAACTCTCCAGAAAATGTCCAGTCACCCTCTCTATATTTTTCTTGTTTCATAAAAATTATGCATTTTGGTTGGAGTAGACTTATGACCAGAAAGAGGCTCTCTGCAAAGCAGATGCTGCACTTGCAATGGTGGGATGAAGGGGCATGGAATGCAATAGCTTGAAAAGTGACCAGGACACAGCAGCTGGACTAGACTCGGGGATAAGAAATACTTCTCTATTTTTCCCCAGAATTAAATATTTCTAAGCTTCCACCTGTTCACCTGGTGAGAAATTGCATTTCTTCACGGAGTACAAGAGTCTTAAGTGGTATATGCAACCCAGAAAATTTGGCAAAAGGTCCATGATGATCACCATTGAGCTCCCTGCCCATAAGGTCCATTCTAGAGGCCCTGACCCTGGCAAGTGTTCTGTCTTTAGACATCTGTGGCCATCCTCACCATGGAATTTCCCCTTCTTAGACGAGCCAGTCTGACATCAGTAAAAAACAGAAGTCAGGCATTTCTCCCCTGTAGAAAGGGAACCTCCCATTCTGGCAGACCAAGATTCAACACTCTCTTAGAAAAGAAGAAGGGAAATACCACTCATGCCTGCAATGAGCCAGCAGCAGAACCCAGTGGGCCCAAACAATGAGAAACAGGACAGAGTTTGGGTCTGCTTTACATCTATTCCATTGTGAAATGCCAGGGCCCCAGGACTCCCCACGGCTCAGGAACGTATGGAGACGCATTAGGTGGTAACATGTGCTGCTGCCTATAGGAACGATATGTGACCCACAAAAAGAGTGTCATATGTCCAACCTAACACCACACTAGTGGGTCACATGTGCAAGTGCCCCTTGGCAAAAAAAAAAAAAAAAAAAAGAAGGATATGTAGCCTTGCTCTCCTTCCTAATCAGGAGCTCACCGGAATGTGGGAGCCAACCAAACCAAACTCTGGTTCCAGCTTTTACAACCCTAACTACTGGGAATCTATTTTCTCGGTGGAGTCTTTGAGAGGATGGAGAAATACACACTAAAAAGGGTTCCGTGGAGATATTGGATTTAGACTTTATAAATGTGGCTCATGAATTCCAACACCCAAAATGGAAAACTGGGCTTCCAGGATATTATACTGTTTTGTACTTAGCTACTTTATTTATACCCCTCCTGGTTCTGAAGAATATTTAACAGGTTTTATTTCACCAAGAAAAAAGGGTTGCTTTAGCAACAGGGCAAACAAGTATACTTCTTAAATGTCTATAAATGACCCAGATTAGTCTCCAAGTTTGTAAAATACTTAATCTCTTTCAGCAATGAAATGCCAAGATAAGAGGAAATTCCAAAAATTCTTTTGAGGGCATGAGGGCTTACTTATTGTTAAGTAGGAGATGAGCTAAGCCTCTGGTACTCTTGGTCCACAGAGGCACCCTATAAAAACGTGGCAAGCCCAGGGCGACGCATCATGGAATGGACCCTGAATTCTACCTCAGTGGTGCCAATTCCTGAGACCTTGTTACCACACTGTGGCCAGGTACAAAGTTTTCACTGGCCAAGACAAAAATAAGAATAGTTCCCAGCACAAAAAAAGGCACCAATAAGTATCTGTAGACTGATGGACTGATAAGTAAATGACTGATACTGTATACTTTTCAAAAGTCAAGAGATAATTTATTACATATGAAGAACAATCCTTAAAAATAAAGCTGGGGTCAGGCATGGTGGCTCACACCTGTAATCCCAGCATTTTGGGAGGCTGATGCAGGAAGATCACTTGAGGTCAGGAGTTTGAGACAGCCTGGGCAACACAGAGAGACCTTGTCTCTATAAAAAAAAAAACAACTTAAAAACCAGCCGGGCATAGTGGGGCAAGCCTGTAGTCCCAGCTACTCAGGAGGCTAAGGCAGGACAATTGCTTGAGCCCAGGAGTTCAAGGCTACAGTGGGCTATGATTGTGCCACTTGGACTCCAGCCTGGGCAACAGAGCAAGACATCATCTCTAAAAAATAATAATAAAAATAAAGTAAAAAGCTAAAGCTGAACCTGAGAGTGTCCCTTATAATATTCTCCTAATAAAATCTTTTTCTTTATATAATAAAATGGTGTGATAAAAGACAATAGTTTCAGTGTGAATAAAAACTAAACAGTAAGGCCAGGCATGGTGGCTTATGCTTGTAATCCCACAACTTTGGGAGGCTAGGGCAGGGGGACTGCTTGAGCCCTGAGCCCAGGAGTTCAAGACTAGCCTGGAGAGACCCTGTCTCTACAAAAAAAAAAAAAAAAAAAAAAAAATTTTAATTAGCCAGGTATGGTGATAAGCACCTATAGTCCCAGCTGGTCGGGAAGCTGAAGCAGGAAGATCACTTGAACCTGGGAGTGCAGGATACAGTGAGCCGTGATTGTGTCACTGCACTCTAACCTGGGTGATGAAGCAAGACCCTGTCTCAAAAAACAAACTACCCAAAAAGTTAGCAGTTTTATGTCCGAACCCCAACTATTCTTTTATATTTTTTTTCTTTTTTGAGACAAGAGTCTCACTGTATCGGCCAGGCTGGAGTGCAGTGCTGTGATCTTGGCTCACCAGAACCCCAAATATTCTCAAACTTTCACTTTAACTACAAAATCTGACAGTGTGAGAACCACTGCTTGAAGCACTGGCTACAATCCCAGGAAGAAGAGTGGAAATCCAAGACACAGGGGCTAGCCGGAAAACATTCCCTGAAGACAGGGAGGCAGACCCAGGCGGCAGAGCAGCCTGCCCAACAGCCACGTTCCCTCTTCCCTCGGACAGATCCCCAGCTTTGTTAGAGGATCCTTTTCCCATGTGACTCAAGGTCAAGTGACTCTGCCTCAGACTCTAAGAAAAGGTCAGTATTAGCTAATTCCCCTTGCCAGTGATTGGCTCAGGGATGATCACATGACTTAGGTCTGACCACTGAGGGGAAGTCTGGTGGGGGGCTTCTGGGAAAGATTTCCTTGCCACTAAGAAGAGACACAGGGATCAGTAACCCCTCTTCTTTTGTGTACATGTGTCCTCTGATTCCGGTGCCTAAAACTACACAGACTTCTAGCTGGATTCAGGTTAAATTAAGATACTCTTACCAGCAGAGCAGAAAGATGGAAAACACATGGGTACTTGATGATGTCACCGAGGCACTACATTAACCAACTGGAAACCTGTTATGGTTGAATTCTGTCCCCCACAAAAGATACATCAAAGAATTAGCCAGGCATGGTGACATATGCCTGTAATCCCAGCTACTCAGGAGGCTGAGGCAGGTGAATCGCTTGAACCCAGGAGGTGGAGGTTGCAGTGAGCCAAGATCATGCCACTGCACTCCAGCCTGAGCAACAGAGCCTGACTCTGTCTCAAAAAAAAAAAAAAAACAAAAAAAGAGTCAAAGTTCTAACCCCTAGTACCTCAAAATCTCAGATTCGGAGTTTATTTGGAAAGAAGGTCTTTGCAGATTTAACCAAATTAAGATGAGGTCATTGGGTGGGCTCTAACCCAAGATGACTGGTGTCCTTATAAAAAGGGGAAATTTGGACACACATACCACAGAAGGACGTGGCGAAGACACACAGGAGAGCCCACGTGAAGACGGAGGCAGAGACTGGACTGCTGAGACTGCAAGCCAAGGAATGCCCAGGACTGCCGGCCACCACCAGAAGCCAGGAGAAAGGGGAGGAAGGGATCTATCTACCTGGAGTCTCAGAGGGAGCGCAGCTCTGCTGACGCCTTTGGGTTGGACTTCCAGCCTCCAGAACTGTGAGAGAAGAAATTTCTGTTGCTTTAAGCCACCCAATCTGGGCAGCTCTAGCAAGCTAATACACCTTCCTTCTTCTGGACCTTTTTATGTATACGTAACATAATACATGTATATTATGTAAATTAATAAATTTTCCTTCTGCTTAAGCCACTTTGAGTGATGATGTCAGTACTTGCGACTGAAAGCAACGTGATCAACTGGTCCCAAGGGAGGGGACTACCAAGCAGAGAAAGGGTCCTAGAGGAGCCAATGGCCACTAGAGTCCACACACCCCTTTAACCAGCCAGCACCAACATTCTTCCTTCATCCCAAACTCACACTGCCAGACACAAACACAAATTGCTGCTCCACACAGCATGCCATTATCCTTATATATACAACCAAAAGCACACACCACAAATTCCAGAACAAGTGCAGGACCTCAGGAGAGGTCCACTTCCCCTTGGGTTTCCTCCTGATTCTTCTTTTAGTCTAACATAGAGATTAAACTGTAAAGCTGAGGACCAGCCACACACCCTATATACAGTACATGCAAATGCAACTATTTCTCCTCAAACCCGTGGCCTGGCCCAGGGCACCACCGTCTCTCCCTGGATCATTGCATTAGCCTCCTAACTGGTATCTCTGCTTTGCGGCCCTGGCCCTCCTTCAAAGCACTCTACAGAGCTGCCAGGATGATCCCGTTAGAATCTAAGTTAGGTCAGTTCACTCCTCTGCTCAAAACCCTCCAGTAGCTCCTGTTTCATTCAGAGAAAAAGCCACCGTCCTCCCAGTGACTCAGGAGGCCCCTGCTCATGGGGATCCCTGTCCCGTCATCGTTTCCCATTGCTCCCCCTCTTCCTCACTGCACCCCGCTGGCCTCCTTGCTGTCTCGTGAACATCCCAAGGCAGTTCCTGCCTTGGCCTCTGCACTTGCTCTGCCCTTCTCCACACTTCTGCAGGTCGCTACTGAAAAATCACCTCATTAATGAGGGCTTCCCTAGCCATCCTTTCTACAAAGGGGCCTTCCCAACCCCTTTCCACTGACCCTTCACACCCCTTCTCCTGGATTTAAAACTATACGTTTTATTTATGTGTCATGTTCATTGTCCACTAGAATGCATGCTGTAGGAAGGTGGGAATTTTTGACAACCCTGCTACATCCCACAGCAGTGTCTGGGATAGGGTCTGCCGCATGCTTGAATGAGGGAGAAAGAGAGGAAAGAAGAGGTAGGTGACTATGCACGTGGTTGGTTAGGTCACTTAGCATGGCCTTGTGTTTTGTCCCAGTCATGTTCAGCTGGGCAGCTACAGGCCTGGAGGAAGCAGAGAGTTCAATTCAGCAGGGCTGGAGTTTTGCCAACAGAGTATAAGGAAGGAAGAGAAGAGCCAGAGAGCTGAAGAGGCAAACGATGATTGATCATAATGGCTGAACTCAGAAATTATTATAAGTTAGGTAAAGAAGGAAGAGGGCATGAAGAGAGGAGGACATGAAAAGATAATCAAAGGATTATAGTTCAGTGTGGGGTTTAAGATCTTTCTGGGCCAGGTGTGGTGGCTCACGCCTGTAATCCTAGCACTTTGGGAGGCCGACATGGGTGGATCACAAGATCAAGAGATCGAGACCATCCTGGCTAACATGGTGAAACCCCGTCTCTACTAAAAATACAAAAAAAAAAAAATTGGCTGGGCATGGTGGCGGGCGCCTATAGTCCCAGCTACTTGGGAGGCTGAGGCAGGAGAATGGCGTGAACCTGGGAGGCTGAACTTGCAGTGAGCCGAGATCATGCCACTGCACTCCAGCCTGGGTGACAGAGTAAAACTCTGTCTCAAAAAAAAAAAAAAAAAAAAAACTTTCTGGAGTAGGTACACCTACATTGATAATTTTTGTGTAATCTAAAATTGTGCTTGTTCCTCCTTGGTCTAACACCCTCAGGTTCCACCAGCATATATATTAGCCAAATTTGCATCCATGTAAATTAGCAAAATCTCGGTTCAAGTGGCACATGGCATGGAAGCTTTCTCCCTGTGGACTTTATAATGGCAGCTGCACCTTCCCTGCTGGGGTCTGACTTCAGTCTGGATATGACAAGGGGTGGTGAGGGAGAAACATCGGGAAACTGCCTTCCCAGGTGAGATACTGGGGCCGGGTGGAAACGCTGCACCCGACAGAGGTCCCAGCCTGCCTGGGTTGGCAAGCACAGTTGAGAGGGATCCTGAGTCTTCTGAATCCTCTCCCCACCCCCCCACCCCCACCCCCACCAGCATCCACCAGAGTGTCAGACCTCATGCTTCCTAAATCAACGACAGTGTTCAGGAACCAGGCAAGGCCATGAACACAACTGCAACCAGAAGGATCATACTCTGACACCCTTTCAGAAGCTCCTTTCTTGTTGCCCCCACCCTTTGTTTCAGTGCAATCACTGCAAGCCTTTCATGTTCAGGACATGCCGGGAGCTGAAAGTTTCAGAATCTAGGCTCTGCATTCTTTTTCTTTAAGCTGTTCAGAGGGAGCCCCTGAATAACTGATTCCCCACTGTCTGCCATGGACGGTGAGGGGCCCACCACTCAACCCTGGCTGTACTTTCACTAGCTCTGCCCTTAAACTGGGCGAATTACCAGTCCCAGATGCCCTGCCCCTATTTCCTGGAGTGTCTAACGCCTGCCTCCACTCCTTATTCCAATCCTGCCTTATTCTGGGTTTTGACTTCCAAGCAACAGAATCAAGTTGGCAGAGCAAGGTGGAAAATGGCATTTACCTAAACAATGTTGGAGAGGGCCTAGAATCGCTAGGAGGGCAAAAGGAAAGGCTGAAGGCTACAGAGCCAAGAACAGTGTCCCACGTCCTGCCCAGAGCAGCCAAAATCCCCTGAGTGACAAATGACAGATGACGGATGACACTCCAAGCCAAGCCCTGGCGAGTCCTCACACCATGCCAGGGCTGCCCAGGAAGCCCACCTAGCTGCAAACGTGGCCACCACCAGCTCTCTCACTTTGTTTGCCTCACTGCCTCCCGAGAGACAAAGTCTAGGCAGATGTGGCCCAGGCAGGCCAGTGGCTCCCATGCACCCAGGATGTATGGGGATCATTCAGCTTGGATCATATCACAGCCCATTGCCTCCCTGCACCCCATACTCCTGACATCCCAGCCTTTCTGGGACCCTTATCCACAGTCTTCCAGTTTAAATGAAAGAAAGTAGACCTCAAAGACAGGCCAGTGCATTGAATGTATAATAATCAAGCCAGGGTATCCATCACCCTAGGGTTTCCCATTTCTTTTTTTTTTTTTTTTTTTTGAAACGGAGTCTCGCTCTGTAGCCCAGGCTAGAGTGCAGTGGCGCGATCTTGGCTCACTGCAAGCTCCGCCTCCCAGGTTCACGCCACTCTCCTGCCTCAGCCTCCCGAGTAGCTGGGACTACAGGCGCCCACCACCACACCTGGCTGATTTTTTTGTATTTTTCGTAGAGACGGGGTTTCACCGTGTTAGCCAGAATGGTCTCGATCTCCTGACCTCGTGATCTGCCCACCCCGGCCTCCCAAAGTGCTGGGATTACAGGCTTGAGCCACTGTGCCCGGCCAGGTTTCCCATTTCTATGTGTTAGGTACATTTCAACTCTCTTCTAGCTATGTTGAAATGTATTATACACACTGTTGTTAACTATAGCCCCTCTACTCTGCTATCAAACATTAAAACTTATTTTTTTCTATCCAACTGTATGATTATACCCCATAAATATGTACAAATATAATGTACCAAAAAAAAAAAAAAAAGAAAGAAAGAAAGAGGCCAATGGAAGGCATTCCAAAACAAAACACAAAACTGACAACTCTGTTTTCGCCCACAGGGCTCAGTGAAACTCTTCTCAGGCATCACACAAGAGAGAAGGAAAACTGACAAGTTCACGACATAAACACGCCGAGACAGGTAAACATACGGCTAACTTTATGGTGATCTGGCTATCTGAATAGAAATAGAAAGGGTGCTATACCACGTCAGGAGACGAAAACCTAACACTTTGCCTGCCATCTATAATTGCTTGACAGCATAACTGATCATGTAACTGACAACTGTCCCATCATCTTATTCTCAAGCATTGATAAAGTGATGTAACACTACCAATGGCACATGGGATCTTCCCTAAACAGTGTGATCTGAGAAAGTGCCAGCACCAACCAGGGATCACACAGTTAATACCACTGGAATTTTAAAAAGCTTTCTCTAAACAAAAGCATCAAAAAGCTATCTTAAAATAAATGAAAAGTAGACAAGTTAGTCCTATAGCCTTGAGTATTTATCCTAGATGATGTCCTAGTGCCTAGTGAACTAAAAATAGACTCTATCTGTGGAAATGAGGGAAATATTTTTTAAAATAACAACGCCCATTAAAAGAATCCAGCTGCCTTCTCAAAATGACAGAGCCAGAGCAGTTCTTTGTCATCGCTATGGCTCGGGGCCTAGGGATCACAAACCTCCAGGTATTCACCGGGTCTGCACTGACCAGAAAGCATCCCTCCCTCCCTCCCTATGTCAGGCATTTGGACATAATGTGGATGGTTAATAAAAGGCACAGCAAGCTGAGAAAGACTCACCAGATCCACCTTGGAGGACCTAACAACTGACCCAGAGCACACTGCGGAAATTTCAGTTCATCTCATCTGTTCACTCGCTCCTTCCGTAAATCGGTACTGAGCACCTGCTGTAGGCCAAGCATGGTCCTACAAACAGGATGGACACAGCTACCGTGGCCTCAGCCTCAGCCTGAGGGAGCCCATGTTCCAGGAGGGAAGACAGATGAGAAACAGAATTTAATTTCAGATAGTGAGGAGCATGTAACAGAAGAAAAGAGCAAGCAGGGAGGATGCAGGGCAGGAATGCGGGCTGGGAGAGGGGCCTGCCATCCAGAGGAGGGGCGGGGAGAGCCTTCTCTGAAAGAGACTGCTGGGTGAGACCTGAAGCATACGAATGCATTACTGGGACCTCAGAGTCAGCATAAGGGCAGAATCTCACATCCTTGTCTTAGAAAAAAGGAATGAGAAGTTTTCTAGACAGGGAAGAAAAGGCACCCGTGCTTACAATGGGAGGGAACAGGCAGAGTTCAGGTGACTGCGAGAGGCCACTGTGGCTGGGCACAGAGAACACACAGGAGCTGCACAAGACAGGTCTGCTGGTAGCCGCAGAGCCAGGACAGCGAGGTCCTGGGGAAGAAGGGGAAGGGCTTTAAGCTGCTGGGGCTGACACAGTCAGAACTACAACACACACAGAAAAGTGTAACAGGCCTTTCTTCTTCCAAATAAGCCTATCTTTTATGCTTTTCTGAATTAGGTGGTTCTCCTGTTTTGGCTTGAAGTGGTAGGGTTTAGTCTATTTTTTGGCTTGAATTGGTAGGGTTTATTGGTTTGGTTTTGTTTTGTTTGACAGAGTCTCGCTCTTTTGCCAGACTGGAGGGCAGTGGTGCGATCTCGGCTCACTGCAACCTCTGTCTCCCAGGTTCAAGCGATTCTCCTGCCTCATTCAGCCTCCAGAGTAGCTGGGATTACAGGCGTGTGCCACCATGCTCAGCTAATCTTTATATTTTTTAAGAAGGGATGGGGTTTCACCATGTTGGCCAGGCTTGTCTCAAACTCCTGACCTCAGGTGATCCGCCTGCCTTGGCCTCCCTAAGTGCTGGGATTACAGGCGTGAGCCAGCACACACTGCCGGTTTACTGTATTTCATTCCATCCAGGAAATGTTCCTAACTTCTTGCTTTTAAAAAAATTATTGGTAATTTTTTATTGTTAATTTTTAAAAATTTTTAAATGGTGTCACAATAGAAGCAACAAAAAACTTACCTCCTTAGCCATTTTTAAGTTACGGTTCTACGACACAACGTACATTCACATTGTTGTGCAACCATCACCACCAAACATGCACAGAACTCTCTTTATCAGGCAAAACTGAAACTGCTCCCACTGAACACTGCTCCCCTGCTGCCCCTGGCAACCACCATTCTACTTCCTGCTTCTATGAGTCTGGCTCCTCTGGGTACCTCATATAAGTGGAATCACACAGTATTTGTCCTTTGGGAACTGGCTTATTTCACTTAGCATAATATCTTCAAAGTCTATCCATGTCATAGTATGTGTCAGAATTTCCTTCCTTTTTAAGAATGAATAATATTCCATGGTATGGAGAGGCCCCATTTTGTTGATCCATTCATCCAAGGATGGGTTCCTGGGTTGCTTCCACCTCTTAACTATTTTGGTTGATGCAGTTATGAACATGGATAAACAAATATCTCTTCAAGTCCCTGCTTTTAATTCTTTGGGTATATACCCAGACTTGCTTTTAATGAGACTCTCTACATGTTAACTTCTTGCTTTTAATGAGACTCTCTACATGTCAGTCATATGTGATTTACAACAGGAGGTAAGAGCAGGCTGGGTGAATCATAATAGTGTCCATTAATGCTGTACGTACACAGAGGACTCCTACGGTGCCAGTGAACAAAGGAGCAGACACCTGCTCCCAGGACCACACAAAACTCACCACTGCAGACATAGATCACTACCTCCATTCTAACACGTAACATAATTTGGTCTCAGGAACTTAGTGAGGAGAGTTTCCATTTTTCCTCCAAAGACACCTAGCAGAGAAAGAATGTCATGTTTGATGGAAGAATTTTTAAATTAGCTTCAGAAACCAATTACATATCTCAGGCTTAAAAAAAGACAGCAAAATTGGACAGGTGCGGTGGCTCACGCCTGTAATCCCAGCATTTTGGGAGGCTGAGGCAGGTGGATCATTTGAGGTCAGGAGTCAAGACCAGCCTGGCCAATGTGGCAAAACCCTGTCTTTACTAAAAATACAAAGATTGGCAAGGTGTGGTAGTGGGCACCTGTGGTCCCAGCTATCCAGGAGGCTGAGGCAGGAGAATCGCTTGAACCTGGGAGGCAGAGGTTACAGTGAGCCAAGATCGCGCCACTGCACTCCAGCCTGGGCAACAGAGCAAGACTGTATCTCAAAAAAAAAAAAAAAAAAAAAAAAGCAAAAAAAAAAAATCCCCCAAAAAACTTTTTCAAACCCACAATCTGACTTTAAATTTCATAAAGAAGGTGATCAACAAAGATTGACTTGGTCTGTTACCAAAATAATGTCAAATTTTCCATTATCTTTCTTTGTTCTTTACTTTTTATTTCCACTCAGATTTTATGTAAATGAAATTGAACTTTTACTAGAGCTGTTTACAAAACACATTCTATTAAATACAACTGTATTTTATATTTTCTTTTATTTTTATCTTATATAAATTTGTATTTATAAAACAGATTTTATTAAAAGTATTTTTGCTCTGAATAATTGTATTCCATACATGTAAATATAAAAAATTGCTACATGGCCCTTTAAGGAATTTAATAATTTTACAAAATACAGTAACACTGCAGAAGAAAGACATAAGAAGTTTTACTGTTAAGAACATTCTCCAAGACAGAAAAATAGGCATTAGAGTAAGGACATTTCCACATTCAATATTAATTGATACTTGGAGCAGAATAAGTCACAGTTAGTAGTCAGATTGATAGAGATAGGAGGCAGAACAGTTGCCAGCAGCTGGGGGCAGAGAATAGGCAAATGTTGAAGGGGTACAGAGCTTCAGTTTTGCAAGATGAGAAGTTCTGGAGGTGTATGATGTTGATGGCTGCACAGCCATGTGAATGTACCTACTACTGAACTGTACGCTTTAAAATTGTTAACATGGTAAATTTTATACATGTATTTTACCACAATTAACATTTTTTTCTTAATGTTTTCAAATAAAAAATTCGGTAGTTATTTGAATAACTAATGCTAGGCAGGACTGGTCAGCAGGAAAAAGCTGCTCCAAAGGTGGCTGAGGGTAAGGAAAGCCTTCATAACCCCTCAGGCAAATAAACAAAGAGATCTTTTACTAGAGGGAGGTGCTACATCTGCCTCAGAGCAGAAGTGGTGCAGCACTGATTTAGGTTCTGAATTTCTTCAGGTCTAACACTGACATTCTTCACATGCTAACAGTTCTGATGTTCAGGTGCCTCACACAAGCAATGTCAAAAGAAATATGCTATCTGCCAAGCAAAGAAACAAACTGAGAAACAGCTGTGTCTGCCTATGAATGCATAAACTTAACCAGGCATAAAGGGTTCCTAGTGACATGTATCTGCATGGCAGTACTCTGGTACTGCCATGTGGTTGAATCTGAATTGTCCCGTAAATGTCTCCAAAAAGATTTCATGATGATATACAACTGAGACTAAACACTATTGTGTGGACAGAAGGTTGCCTTCCATCGGGCTAAGCTCCACAATTAAAATAAGTAAAAACTGCCAAATCTTTTGGGCAGATCATAAAATGTTCAAAGTCAGGACAGGCTGGTGAGACTGACTCACACACCGTAAGGACTATCACTGAACATTCTTCTGTCCTAAGTTCCAGCTGACTTTCCATGACAGTTGTTTAATTTCCACAGATACATCATGCAATTATGGAAAAAGTGAAAATCCGATATTTACCGAAGAAAAAATGCAGACATCTGGTAGTTTTTAATATGCCTTGAAATTATGCTGTCAATGCTAAAAGGAAACAAAAGGTCAAGAACATGAGCATGGAATATGAACAGTATTAAAGCTGTCAGGCAAAGCTATCAATGGCCAAAAGAGATAACGAAAACATTATCCTATGAATGAAAAAGAAAGCTTAAGAGTCCAGTTTTGTGATCTTGAGTAAAACAGTATGATGTATGGGATAAATGTAGCTGCCACTGGTTAGATATTTTATGAAAGCTATGTTTATTGTAATATTTCTTTTTTCTAAAACAATGCTGCTTAATGGAGGGTAGGCTTTATAAGAGTAGGTACATGACTAGTCTTTTGCTGCAGTGATTTAGTTTGTGATGAGCCACGTCATTTTTGCCACAGTGTACAACAGCTGCTGAAGGCCATCCTTGTCTCTCACTTTTCATTATTAAACCAAAGCAAACTCTTCTGATGAAGTTAGAATACCTTTTTTTAAGTTAGTCAAATGTGGGCACTATAAATCTAACCTCTAGTACTATGGATAAGCAATGGAAAACCCCTTGTAATGTTAATCCTAAATAAACACTAAGAAAGGTTTAATGTTTAAGATTGATGTCATTGACTATGCTTAGCTGAGAAGAAAACATGTGATTAACCAAAGGAAGGACTCAAAGGATATGTAATAATTCTATATCACCACTAGACATTTAAATTTCACAAAGAGATTCAACAACTTGAGGAAGCTACTGCTGCCTTTGCCACAGAACCTTCTATCTCAACAATGAAACTTAGGAGAATTCTGATACGACACATTGGGAGATCACTTTATGTCGGACACTCAAAATAGAAAGCCTGAAATGGTACCAAAATTGACAGCTCTAATACACAAGGGAAAGCCCTATCCTGTGACACTGTAATATTAAAGCAAGCATCTTCTTTAAGATAAAATTACTACACAGTGGAAGGAAAGCAATAAAACATCTGCAGACCCTGAGAACAAAAGAACTCCAAAATCACCAATAGACAATCAGTGCAAAGTGCTGGAGCCAGTATAAAAATGCAGAGTCCAATTTGCAAAATAAAACTACTGGGAGTAGAAACCAACTTGGGAAGAACATAGGTCATGGGGCAAAAAAAAGAAGGAAAAGGATGAAACAAGTGTCAGACTAGAGAAGAGGAGCCAGATTTAAAAAGTACATGGCCAAACCAATCGCCACTTTGTGAAAATAACGAGAATGTGTGCCAGAGCTATGAAACTAGGAATCTATCCTATATATAAACAGATAAAATTGGCCAGGCACAGTGGCTCATGCCTGTAATCCCAGCACTTTGGGAGGCCGAGGTGGGCAGATCACGAGGTCAGGAGATCGAGACCATCCTGGCTAACATGGTGAAACCCTGTCTCTACTAAAAATACAAACAAATTAGCTGGGCGTGGTGGCGGGTGCCTGTAGTCACAGCTACTCGGGAGGCTGAGGCAGAAGAATGGCGTGAACCCGGGAGGCGGAACTTGCAGTGAGCCAAGATCACGCCACTGCACTCCAGCCTGGGTGAGGTGACAGAGCGAGACTCCATCTCAAAAAAAAAAAAACGGATACAATTAGAAGATGAAAAGATAGAAAATTTTAATAATAAAAAAGAGATATGGAGCATTCAAGAGAAAGGGATAAAGAAGACAGGTAAAGAGGGCTCAACATATGTATAAAAGGAATTCTGCAAAGAAAGAAACAGAACAACCACTGAAAACTACATATTGAATCAATTTTTTTTTTTTTTTTTTTTGAGATGGAGTCTCACTCTGTCACCGAGGCTGGAGTGCAGTGGCGCAATCTTGGCTCACTACAACCTCCACTCCCAGGTCCAAGCAATTCTCCTGCCTCAGCCTCCCAAGTAGCTGGGATTACAGGTGCATGCCACCACACCTGGCTAATTTTTTTGTATTTTTAGTAGAGACAGGGTTTCACCATATTAGCTAGGCTGGTCTCGAACTCCTGACATTGTGATCCACCTGCCTCAGCCTCCCAGAGTGCTGGGATTACAGGCGTGAGCCACCAGACCTGGCCCACATTGATTCCATTTTTAAAAATGAGTAAAAGGGCCGGGCACGGTGGCTCACGCCTGTAATCCCAGCACTTTGGGAGGCCGAGGCGGGCGGATCACGAGGTCAGGAGATCGAGATCATCCTGGCTAACACGGTGAAACCCCGTCTCTACTAAAAATACAAAAAAATTAGCTGGGCATGGTGGTGGGCGCCTGTAGTCCCAGCTACTCAGGAGGCTGAGGCAGGAGAATGGCGTGAACCCGGGAGGTGGAGCTTGCAGTGAGCCGAGATTGTGCCACTGCACTCCAGCCTGGGGGACAAAGCGAGACTCCGTCTCAAAAAAAAAAAAAATGAGTAAAAGACTTGAATAGACATTTCTCAAAAGAAAATATAAAATGGTCAACAAGCATATGAAAAGATGTTCAACATCATTCATCATTAGGGAAATGCAAATCAAAGCCACAACAAGGTATCATCTCACCCTCATCAGGATGGCTATCATTAACAACAACAATAATAAAACATAATAACAAGTGTTGGAGAGGATGTAGAAAAATTCAAACCCTTATACACTCCTGGTAGGAATAAAAAATGGTGCAGCCACTGTGGAAAACAATTTGTCTCTTCCTCAAAAAATTAAAATTAGGATTGCCATAAGATCCAGCACTTCCATCTCTGGGTATATATCGAAAAGGATGGAAATCGGGGTCCAAGAGAGATATTTGTACACCCATGTTCATAGCAGCACTATTCACAACAGCCAAGAGGTGAAAGCAGCCCAAGTATTCACTGTTAGATGAATAAATAAAATGTGGTATAGACATACAATGGAATTCAACCTTTACAAGGAAGGAGATTCTGATACACGCTAAACATGGATGAATCTTGACGAGGCTAAGTGAAATAAGGCAGTCACAAAAGGACAAATACTGTATGCTTCCACTTCTATGAGGTATGTAAAATAACCAAATTCATAGAAACAGAAAGTAGAAGGGGAGTTATCAGGGGCTGGGTTGGGGGTAAAAGTTTCTCAAGATGAAAAAGTTCTGGGGGTTAGTTGCACAACAGTGTGAATATACTTAATAATATTGAACTGTACACTTAAAATGGATAAGATGGGGCCGGGTGGCTCACATCTGTAGTCCCAGCGCTTTGGGAGGCCAAGGTGGGCAGATATCTTGGGTCCAGGATTCAAGACCAGCCTGGTCAATATGGCAAAACCTCATCTCTGCTAAAAAAAATACAAAAAATTAGCCAGGCATTGTGGTGCATGCCTGTAGTCCTAGCTACTCAGAGGCTGAGGCACGAGAATTGCTTAAACTTGGGAGGCAGAGGTGCAATGAGCTGAGATCATGCCACTGCACTCCAGCCTGGGTGACAGGGCGAGATTCTGTCTAAAAAAAAAAAAAAAAAAGTTAAGATAGTAAACTTTATGTTAAGTGTATTTTACCACAATTTTTAAAAATTGAATTAAGCTATATATTGAAAAGGTACATCACATACCTAAGAAAAACAATCCAGAGAAGCCATAACAAGACATATTCTAGTAAAATTATTAAAGAAAGGATAATGGGACCACAAAATCATAAGAGACTTCCAGCACTATTTGTTATGCTTCAATCCTTTAGAGGGAAACAACTGTACCATGAAGCACATAAGAAAGAGTTGTATTTTTCATCATAAGAGGTGCATAAGTGAGGATTTGTTATATTATCCTCTATACTTGTCTATACACTTGTAATATTTGATCACACATTCCCACAAACGATTAAGGGAACCTACTGGCTCTGTTAAATTAAACTAAATTTGGGCTGAGGAGGTGCTTGTGTAATGAACTGCAACTTAACTTAGTATGCAAACTAACGAAAAGCCTAACTCAGGAGGATACTTTGGGAACAAATTGCTGAGTCTCAGGCAATCATAGCAGCTGAGCTCCAGTTAACTGCAGGCAGCAGGACAACTGTTCCAATCCTGTTCATGTAAGACGAACGCTGAGCCATTAGCCATCAGCTGTCTCTCTACCTCACTTCTGTTTCTGTACCTCACTTCCCTGCTATCCACAAATGCTTTTAGACCACGTTGCAGCCCTGGAGTTCTCTGAACCTGTCCCTGGTTCTGAGGGCTGCCTGATTCTAGAATCACAAATAAAAGGCAATTAAAATCTGCAAAACTAGATTTGTTATACATTCTTTTTTTTTTTTTTTTTTTTTTTTGAGACGGAGTCTCGCTCTGTTGCCCAGGCTGGAGTGCAGTGGTGTAATATCCGCTCACTGCAAGCTCCGCCTCCCAGGTTCACACCATTCTCCTGCCTCAGCCTCCCGAGTAGCTGGGACTACAGGTGCCCGCCAACACACCTGGCTAATTTTTTGATATTTTTAGTAGAGACAGGGTTTCACCGTGTTAGCTAAGATGGTCTCGATCTCCTGACCTCGTGATCCGCCCGCCTCGGCCTCCCAAAGTGCTGGGATTACAGGCGTGAGCCACCGCACCTGGCCTCATTCATCTTTTAGCAGTTTCCATAATTGAAGAGTTCAAAGACTAGTGCTGTTGTTGGGGCAAAGCTTGAGCCAGGAGCTCAATATCACCTAGTCCCAATTCTTCTTCACTTTCTGCTCTGCCAAGTTCATCCCTGGACTCCTCACAGAACCCCTCAGGCTCTCCTATGACCATGATTAAATGTCTATAGCAGTCCCAGCCTAAATCCTCAAACCAGAGTAAGCAAGGGCATTGCTTCTAGAAACTCCCATTCAGGCTCCTGGAACTCTCTCTCTCAGGCTGACTGAAATTGGGTCCTGAAACAATTCCTGTGTCAAGACAGTGAGATTCAATGATTCAGAGCCAGAGTGAGTTGGGGTGGAGTCAACCCTAAGAATGGAAAAAGGAAACTGAGGTGAATGAAGGAGAAATGGATTCTGTGAGGCACCCACAACAAGGACAGCAGAGACCACAGTTCTGGTGGCTGTTTCTCACCCTCCAGACACTGTCCCTCTGCTGAGCTCCTTCAAACCCTCCAGACATGATCAGACTCATCTGGACTTGCTGTGGGGACATATCTAGGCCCCGACTCTGTCAAATATGTATAGTGACTTCCATCTAAAAGGCACAAGGTTCTTCACAGATAGGACAACCTTGATAGCACTCATCTGAGAAAGAGAACAAATTAGAAATAATCATCCCTCACTTCCTAACACTCACAAAAAAAAAAAAAAAAAAAAAAAAAAAACCTAAGGGAAAGCAAGTGCATATTAAAACAGAGTTGATCACCAATGAGCAAGTCCCATCAAAGATGGCAGAGAAGCTGAAAAGGTCCTCTAGGAACTTACTCAATAAATGCTCATTTATTCCATTTATTGCAAAGCCAAGAATTGTAAATAATTTAACTCACTTAGGAAAGGATCTTCTCCATTATTTTATCTGAATGTTATCTTGATGTTCTGAAGTCTGACAGTTACCAAAGCGAGTAAAAATCCTGATGCTTTCCATGCTGGGAAAATCATCAATAATTTATCCAAACTGAAACTTTCTTGGCAACTGTTGCTTCCTTGTTCTTGCCATAAATTAACTGTTTTTAAAAAGCTAAAATCTAAAGAATTTCCAGGACCTTAAAACCATTAGAATATAAAGACATTCTAATTTAAAATAAAATTCATAACCAAAAGTTAACCCACCTAAACACAATGTTTCCTTGTGTCATTTATCTTCTTTGAAGCCCAATCAATAACAGATTCATTCAGTCACTCATGCAGCAAACATTTAGTAAGTGCTCTAAACATGCCTGAAGGGACCTCACACATCATCCTTCCTGAGCTCTTCCTTTACAGATTAGGAGAGTGAGGTCAGAGAGAGCAAGTGATCTGCCCACAGTCACACAGCAAATATGAGAATCCATGGGTGCAATCAGATTTCCTCACCTCTGGCCTGACCCATTCTCCACCCTGCCATGTTTCCTTGGCTACAGCAGGCCTCTGATGCAATCGGCCTCCAGCAGAGAACACTACTGTAGTAAATATCAATAGGTGTCAAATTTATGGCCACCCAGCATAGTCTGAACACCCTTCCTACAACTGGAAGATCTCCCATATGAGTTCCTTCTCCTGAAACGTAGAGGCAAAAGCTCATCCAATCCTCCTTGCAGCTAGAGCTCAGGCATATGGCTTGGCTTTGCCAATCAGGGGAGCAGTGTGACGTAGTGGGCACAAGCAGGGTAGGCAGCAGTGGCAAAGCTTCTAGTGTTTGACCTGCAGGGAGCTGGCACTTCTGTGCTGAGCGATGGTCACAGAGCTGTCTTCACTTGTCACTGCCCAGTGGTGAGGTTTGGGCACTGATCCTGGCTATACAGAATTCTGTGAAACTGGTTAAATGGACTCTGGGGTGGGGGTTGCATCTAAGAACCCTGACCTCTGTGCTTCATTATTACATGCTCAATACATATGCCTGGAGCTATATACAAAATAAAGGGAGCCTCTGCTCAAAACTTCACTGTGCATCATAAGATACACAGTGAAGATATGAGTCTTACGACTTTTTAAAAAATAAATGGTTCTTTTCTATTAAAAAATAAGACAATGACGGGACTACTTCACTTTTAACAATATATGCTGAATTATCAAATGCCTATTTTAAAAAAAAAAAAAAAAGATCAAGAAGGTGGCAGAGCAAATCCCAGTATCAAAATACTCCTTCACCAAAATCTAACAGCAAAGCAAAGCAAAGCCGGTTCCAAGCCTCTGCAGCACACAGCAGGTCCTCGTGGCTCTTTGGAAGCAAGAAGCAAGGGAGAAGCAAGTAAACAAAATACTGAACCATTTCCCTAACAGCTCCCATCTTAGAGAATAACAGAAGGGAAAGAGCTGAAGGCAGGCAGCTTCCAGAAAATAAGTGGCATTTTCCCCAAAACCTTCATGTCATCCATTTTTTCCAGAGATGGAAAAAATGCTGTGACTCCCTGCTGGAAGGAAAGCAAGAAACGCTTCCCTGTGGTTACAGATGGTAAATGCTTAAACGTGACAATGTCAAAGGAACAGTCTCCTAAATTGGACAGCATGGAGTGGGAAATGGAAAGACACATAAGGGCCTTCCTTTCCTCTCCCCATCTTGATGAGCAGTCCTCAAGATACGGCCTAAAATTCATAAACCTAGAAACAGAGGTGGCCTGGGATTTAAAGCGAAAATGTAGCCAAAAACAAAACAAAAAAACTCAGGAGACAGAAGGGGAAATGTGATAATTTTTTCATTTTTCATAGCAAGTGAACAATAGATATAATTTAAGAGTTGCTAAATCAAGAAATAGAAGGTTATACATAACAAATATACAGAGTTATATGAGTAACCACTGGTAGACTCTAAACCATCCAAAGCACCAGAAGGGAAACAGTACATGCACACACTCAAATAACAAAAAAGGAAGCAGGGCTCCAGAGTATACACCTGTAGTCCCAGCTATTCGGGAAGCCAAGGTCGCAGGATCACTTGAGCCCAGGAGTTCAAGGCCAGCCTGGGCAACATAACAAGACCCCATCTCTAAAAATAATAATAGTAACAAAAAACGAGGAAAATTGGCAACAACAACAACAACAAAAAAACCCACAAACTAGATTATAAAGAATTAGGACTTAAAATATCTGTGATAACAATAGATGCAGATGAGAGAAATTATTATTATTATTATTATTGGAAAATGATATGTTACACATCTAGAAAACAAGAGAATCCAATTTTTAAATTATTAGAAAGAATTAGAGTAGTTAGCGAGTTGACCGTTTGCAGAATTTTAAAGTATCTTTTTCCTATAAACAAGCAAAACCATTGAGAAAACAGCTGAAAAGACCCCACTCACAGTAACTCCTGAAAAGAACAGCACATCTGAACCAAACGTGGGCAGAACCTACATGAAGAAAACTGGAAAGTTCTCCAATGAGGCAAAAAGGAGAAATTAAAAGTAGCACCATGTGCTCCGACTGGAATGTTTCATACTGTAAACTTGGCCGGGGGCGGGGCTCACACCTGTAATCCCAACACTTTGGGAGGCCGAGGCGGGCAGATCGTTTGAGGCCAGGAGTTCGAGATCAACCTAGCCAACATGGCGAAACCCCGTCTCTACTAAAAATACAAAAATTAGCCACTTATGGTGGCACATGCCTGTAATCCCAGCTGCTTGGGAGGCTGAGGCATGAAAATTGCCTGAACCCAGGAGGCAGAGGTTGCAGTGAGCTGAGATCGCACCACTGTACTCCTGCCTGGGCAACACAGCAAGACTCTGTCAAAAAAAAAAAAAAAACCTGTAAAGTTGTTAATTCTCCCTAAATCAATTCATAAATTTACTGCAAACCAATTAAAATACCAGGAGGATTTGGGAACTTACTTTGGAACTCAGCAAAATGATACTAATAGTAATATGAAAAAATACACAAGAATTACCAGGTGTGGCCGTTTGTATTTTCCACATGCTTTTCTGCAGTGTGACCCTTGCCTTCCTCCCATCAAGAGGTAGGGCCCATGTCCCCTCCCCTCAAATGCTGGCAGGTCTGTGACTGCTTCAGCCAACTGAGTACAGAGGAAATGGCCCCATGAGACTTGTGAGCCTAGGCTGGAAAAAGCCAGCAGTTTCCACCTAGTGCTCTTGGGATACTAGCTATGGGGGAAGCAGCCATCATGTAGGAAGTCCAACTGCCCTGAAACCACAGTGCTGGAGGAGCTACAAGTATACACGTGGCTGAGGCCCCAGCTGCCAGCAGGCCACGACTGCCAGCCATGTGAGTGGGGCATCTGGGATGACCCACCCTGTCGAGTCCTCAGATGAGTTACAACCCCAGCCAATATCCGACACAATCACATGAGACCTCAAGCAAGAATCACCCAGCAGAGCTGTATCCAAATTCCTCACCAACAAGATCATAAACAAAACAAAACATCTGTTTTAAACTGCTAAGTTTAAAGATAACTTGTGACGTCACAACACTAACTGGAATTCCATTTAAAAGGAAGGAAGGGGGCCGTGCATGGTGGCTCATGCCTGTAATCCCAGCACTTTGGGAGACTGAGGCAGGCAGATCACGAGGTCAGGAGTTTGAGACCAGCCTGACCAACATGTTGAAACCCTGTCTCTACTAAAAATACAAAAATTAGCTGTGTGTGGTGGTGCATTGCCTGTAATCCCAGGTACTCAGGAGGCTGAGGCAGGAGAATTGCTTGAACCCAGGAGGCAGAAGGTTGCAGTGAGCCGAGATCACACCACTGCACTCCAGCCTGGGCGACAGAGCGAGACGCCATCTTAAAAAAAAAAAAAAAAAAAAAAAAAAAGGAAGGAAGTGAGGAAGGTAAGGAAGGAAAGGATGGGGGGAGGAAGGGAGGCACAGAGGGAGGAAAGGAGGGAAGGAAGGAAAGAAAGGGGAGGGAAGGGGGAAGGAGAGCTGAAGGGGATTGGCCCTATCACATTTTACAACATAATGAATCAAAATCCATTCATAAATTCATTTAACAAATATTGAAGATCTACAGGTCCACCACAAGCTAGGCATTAGAGAGACACTGTGTTGTGCAAAATCTTTGTCCTTATGGGATTTAGATTTTAGTGAAAAAGACAAATTTAAGATAGTATTAAGTGTGCTGAAGGAAAATAAAAATCAGGATAAGAGAAAGTGCTCCTTAAAATAAGAGTGCTCAGAGAGGCCTCTTGGAGGAGGTGGCTATGGCGCTGAGACAGGGAAGGGCCCGGGTATTCTCACCTACTGCTGTGGGGTTTGCAAACGGTTCAGCCTGTCCTTGGGGCAATTTGAAAAATCTATTTCCATCTAAAACGCATGTACCTCTTGACTAGGAAATTACCCCATGAACATTCTTACAAACGTTAGCAATACTTCCAAGTATGTTATGACAAAAATGAGATACACAAAAATGTCAGCTCAATGAGAGCTTATTAAATAAATTACATTATAGTCATTCAATAGAGCACCATAAGACTTTTTAAAAATTACATGAGCTATGTCCACTGACAAACAGTTAGCTACATGAGACACTGTTAGGTGACAATAAGAAAGGCTGGAACTGTGTGCACAGTATCGCCTCTTCTGACTCGTAGAGAGAGAAGGAACCAGGGGAGGAGGGAAGGATACTCATCTATGATCTGGAAGAAATCCTCCTTTCCTTGGGGAACACCTCTGGGGAGAGGAGAGAGATTTGGGTTTTTCATTTGGTGCCTCTCCGTAGCACCTGAATTTTCTAACAAGATGCTGTACAAGTTTTACTTGTGTCCTTTAAATGCCCACTAGGGTTACCTGGACCATGAATCAGTGTATGACAGCTTCTCCCCAAAGAAAGAGTTGGGACCACTAGACCAGACAAGGTTGGTTTTCTCTTTTGGTACTCTGTATTTCCAAAAATAACTGAATGGTATTTTTTTAATAAAATAATTTGAAAGAATAAAGCCCTCTAACCACAAAGTATTAAACTGTGTTAAAATATTTTCATTCTATTGGAATTATAAGAAAGCCTGCGTGGTCTCACCGCAGCAGCCACCGTGACGAGCAGCACTCTCTGTAAACGCAGCCCTTCCACGCTGCTCAGGGCGACCCACCTCAATGAGCTGGCTACTCACATATTCCCAGATCCCCCACCTGCGCCAGGCAGGCATACGCCAGATCAGCTCAGAACTAGAAAAGATGGGCACCAGGAAGAAAGGCACCAAGCCCTCCCTAACTCCCCTCTGAGAGTTGCATCCTTCTTTCTTACCTCTTTCCTCTCTACAGAGCCCACTGTGCTCTGGGTCCCCCCACGACCTGGGGGTCAGAGTCAGACACACTTCTGTACACAAATGGAACCATTCATTCTTCACCACCATCTGTGCCCACACCCCCTGTCAAAGCTCCCCCGCACCCACCTCTGAATCTCCTGCATGGGTAGGACAACTTCTTCCTGAAGAAGAGAAATTCCTGGCCAGGCACAGTGCTCACGCTTATAATCCCAACACTTTGAAAGGCCAAGGCGGGTGGATCGCTTGAGCCCAGGAGTTTGAGACCAGTCTGGGCAACATAACGAGACCTCCTCTCTACAAAAATTAAAATTAAAAAATTAGCCGGGAGTGGTGGCATGCCAGTAGCCCCAGCTACTTGGGAGACTGAGGTGGGAGGATCGTTTGAGCCCATGAGGTTGAGGCTGCAGTGAGCCGTGATCCTGCCACTGCACTCCAGCCTGGGCTATAGAAAGAGACCCTGTTGGAAGGATCTCTCCAACAGTTATCTCCTGGATAACTGCAATGGGTAAAGTGACAACTTTCTCTAGCTCTCCTAAGCCACAGTGCAGTATGGTTTGGAAACAGCAATAAGAGTCAATCCCCCTTTTCACAAAGGAACAAATGAGGCTCAGAGAGATTAACGAATTAGGCAGTCATTCTTCAGAAGGAAGGGAGGGAGGGAGGGAGGAAAATTTCTTGTGAAATTCCCAAAGAACAGAGAACATTTTTAAATGTTTCCTTACTCATTAGTTTACTCAGTATTTTCATGCCCAAAAAATGTCAACAACAAGTTTTGCCAAGAATAATAAAAACGGATACTGACTCTGAGCCTTTCTTGCAAGATCTCTCAGGGTAACAGCCAGCTGACCGCTGCACATTTCTGTCTCTCCTGCCTTCTCAAATCTCGCTGTCTCCATCAGTGTCTCTTCTTCCATGCAAGGCTCTGTCCTCTAAAGTTCTCTCTCCCTTGGCTTCAGTCCCATGCAGGTGCCCCCCCCCCACATGTGGATTCAGTTCCCCACCTGTGGTCCCCATGATTGTTCTACTCCAACTCCAGCTCTCATCGCCCACTGCCAGTTGACTGGGGCACAATGTGACTGGGTGCAGGATGGGGCAGCCACCTCAGGACCCAGAGCGCTCCATCCCAAGGCCAAAGGGGTGGACATTCTGCCCTGAGACACCTGGGAGTGCATAATGCTCAAGGTATTCTTTCTTTGAAGCTGATAAGTTTGTCTATGAGCAAATAATCCACTAGTTCCTCTGCAAGGGCAGCCAGTGCATACACAGCTAGCCTGACTGACTTAGAGCACAGATGTAAAAGATTAGTCTTTCTCAAACACTGCCAATCATGTGTCAGCAATCTACAACAGCCCCTCACCAGCAAATCTGGCTGACCCCAGCCCTGTCTCAGGCCCTTGTGTTAATGCTGGGTCTCTGGCCCAGGCTCCTCTCCTGCCTGATGAGTTCCCATGGTGCTTTCAAGGGCTCTTTCAGGTCAAGAGACTTAGATCAATACTACCTTAGGTGACCCGAACTTTGACTCTCCCTCAGGGAGGAGCGATGGGGTTTTAGTGTCTTCTCTCTGACAGCCCAAAGCGCAGATGCCAGCTGCTCCACCTCATTCCCAGGGACGAGCTCCACAGTTGAGGATCCCAGGAAGCAGAGCAGGGGTTGAGATGCAAACAATTCTGATCACAGGCCCCTCTCTCCACCCTCCCCAAAAGTGCCACCTGCTGCATCTGCGTAATTCAGAGAGCCCATTCAGGAGACCGCTGCTGGAACAAAGAAGCTGCCTACCTGGGTGACGTAGGGTCCCCATCGGAGACACGGGAGGGGAGAAGTGATGGGACTGCTTCAAACCCACACCTACTTCACGTTCGCCCTAACAGGCACTGTGTAGCACTCATTTGGGGCCAAAAAAGAATAAATGACAACTTGTTTACAGGATCTGTTGTAAAAATACCTAGTAGGACCTTGTTTCACCACCTGGATCTTTAGGGAGGTGCCCGTTCTCCCCTTTGAGCTCATCCTGCCCTTACCAAGTTCCTCTGTTTCCCCTCACTGGGAACTCTCAGGAATTGTCCCCAGCCATTATTCCCAGAAGCCTGTGCCAACCGCTCATGCCTATCGTGGAGCATCACACTATGAGATACCTGGATAACTGCAATGGGTAAAGTAACAACTTTCTCTAGCTCTCCTAAGCCACAGTGCAGTATGGTTTGGAAACAGCAATAAGAGTCAATCCCCCTTTTCACAAATGATCAAATGAGGCTCAGAGAGGTTAAAGAATTAGGCAGTCATTCTTCAGTCATTCTACAAACTTTTCTTCAACACCCACCTGTGCCAGGGGATGCCTGCCCCTCATAAAATACCCACCTCCCAAAAGATTTGGGGGTGGGGCTTCTTGCTCCTGGAAACAAGAAGGGTAAGGGAAAAAGGAGAGAAAGAGGTGTGAGGGTGCTCAGAGAGGAGCAGCCTGTCATCACATGATCACTGCTCGCGCTGCCTAGCAGGCCTCTGAAGCCACCCCATGGGAGAATAAGTCCGCTGTTTCCCACGCCTGGGGTCTCCCTCTCCCACTCCAGCATCCCAGCCCGCCAGGTAGGATGAGTGATGCCACATGGACTTCCGAACATGCTTAACCTCTGCAGACCACGGCATAGGGCCCAAGCTGGCCCCCAGCACCCAGGCTCAGTACATGCCTGCCCTCTTCACGACCTCCCAGACCAGCCCGGCCATCCACCCATCCTCTGCACACATCCCTCCCCAACCTCCCCTCAAACACTTCACCCAGGTGGGGCTTCCCAGGAAATCTCCAATCTATGGCTGACCTTGAACAATCCAGGTTTGAATTGTATAGGTGCATTTATATATGTATTTTTTTCAGTCAAAGTTACGCCAAGTGTACCAGCCTCTCCTGACTCCCCTCCCACCTCCTCCTCCACTTCCTGCACCTCCTCCTCTACCTCCTCCACCTCTTCCACCTCTTCAACCTCTTCCACCTCCTCCACCTCCTCTTCCACCCTCCTCCACCTCCCGCTCCACCTCCTCCTCCACCTCCGCCTCCTCCACCTTGTCCTCCACTTTGTCCTCCACCTTCTCCACCTCCTCCTCTACCTCCTTCACCTCCTCCACCTCCTTCACTTCCTCCACCTCCTCCTCCACCTCCTCTACCTCCTCCTCCTCATCCTCCACTCCTTCACCTCCTCCTCCTCCACTCCTTCACCTCCTCCTCCACCTCATCCTCCACTCCTTCACCTCCTCCTCCTCCACCCATCCTCCACCTCCTCCTCCACCTCCTCCACCTTTCCACCTCCTCCTCCACCTCCCTCCACCTCCTCCACCTCGTCCTCCACCTCATCCTCCATCTCCTCCTCCACCTCCTCTTCCACCTCCTCCTCCACTTCCTCTTCCACCTCCTTTACTTCCTCCACCTTGTCCTCCACTTCCACCACCTCCTCCTCCCTGTTGTCTTCCACCCCCTCCTCCACCTCCTCCACCTGGTCCTCCACCTCCTCCTCCCTCTTCCACCTCCTCCAACTCCTCCTCCACCTCTTCCTTCTCTGCCACCACGACACAGCAAAACTAAGCCCTCCTCTTCTTCCTCCTCCTCAGCCCACTCAGTGGGAAGATGACAAAGATGAAGATCTTTATGATGATTCACCTCCACTTAATGAATAGTAAATGCATTTTTCTCTTCCTTATGAGTTTCTTAATGGTATTTCTTTCCTCCAGCTTACTGTATTGTAAGAACACAGCATATAACACATATACAAAAGATGTATTAATCATCTATTTATGTGATCAGTAAGGTTTCCTGTCAATATGCGGCTACTAGTAGTTACATTTTGGGGGAGTCAAAAGTTATACGTGGATTTTCAACTGCAGAGGGAGTCGGGGCCCCTAACCCTGTACTGTTCAAGGGTCAGCTGTACAAAATGAGGACAAGCCGTAGTACTCAGTCCTCAGGGGTTACCGCTAGGTTTAAATGAGTTGATATGAAACACTGTTAGAATCGTGCCTGCCAAAAAAGTAAGCATTCCTTAGTTCTTGTGATCGATCCAGTTACAGTTTCACATACAGATGACTATACCCACCTCACCGGCACTCACCAGAGGGGGCCCTTGGATCTAAACAGCGTGGAAGCCACGCCTGCTCCTCTCACCACACACAGTCCTGTGTGCAAGGTGGCTGAGCCCCCCTGGATTTCTGACTAACATCTTTGGACCACCAGCAGGTCAACAACCCTCCCCTCCTGTGTCCCCCGAATGCCTGAGTGGCATTTGTTTCCTATTGCTGCTGTAACAAATTGCCACAGACCTGGTGACTTATAGCAACAGACAGCTATCATCCTACATTCTGGAAATCAGAGGTGCAAATCTGTCTCACCGAGATAAATTTAAGGGGTCACAGGCCTGGCTCCTCCTGGGGGCTCCAGGGGAGAATCTGCTTCCCTGCCTTCCGGGCTTCCAGAGGCCACCTTCCTTCCTTGGCTCATAACTCTCTTCCTCACATCATTCCAGTCGCTGCGTTCATCATCCCACCTCCTACTTCTGTCTCCCTCTTAGGAGGACCCCTGTGATTACACAGGGCCTGCCTACATAATCCAGGACAGTCTCCCTCTCTCAAGATCCTTAACTGAATCACATCCGCAAAGTCCCTTTCTGCCATGTGAGACACAGATTCACAGCTTCTAGGGATTAGGATGTGGACTCCTCTGGGGGACCACAATTCCGCCTATCACACTGACCTAACCAATATTCAACCTATCCAGCTTTGCTAGCTCTTAGACATCGGGTTAGTCCCAATACCTGGTCCACAAAACTGGAACTGAATATGACATTTCACATTTGCATCACAAAGATTCTCTGGATGCTCTGTGAAGGGGAGATTGAAAGCACAAGAGTAGAAGTGGAGAAGCCAATTACGGGGCTACCAGAATAATCTGGGTAAGAGAGACACCACGGGCAGAAGTCAGTATTTTTGAAGAAGAATCAGTAGGATGACAAGAGGCTATGTTAGGAAGGACCGATGGTGTCTGGTTGGAGGAAATGGGTGAATGGTGGTTCCACTCCCTGAAAACAGAGGAGAAGACACTTACTTGGAGGGGAAGTGAGCAACCTGATTGGGGATATCCTGAATTTTAAGTGTCTATGACTTGTCCAAGTGCAGATATAAAGTCAGCAATGGTGTATGTCAAGAGGAGAGAGGTAACAGCTTCAAATGCAGAGACCTGTGTGAGTGACAGAAGTGCCCAGTGGGACAGAGAGAGAGGAGTCTGGGCCCAGGAATGTCCTCCTGCTGACCAGCTGCAGTGAAGCTCCGCTGGCCCCATCTCTCAGTGTCAGCCCTGCCCTTGCTGTGTCCACTGCCAGGGTGTCCCCTGCAGGGGCACTCACTGCACAGTCATCATTCCCAGGGAGCGTGGCCACTTCCCCTTGCTGCTCCACCACACCTCTGTTTTAGGTGGCCCTGAGGATGCTCTGAGACTGGGTTACAGTCTCCATAAGTTCCAGCTATGGATGTCTGCCCCACAGCCTCATCTAGGGAAGTCTGTTTGCCCACCATTGAGGAGCCCTGTGGCGGCACCTGGCTCTTCCCTCTCTGCTATGTTCAACATGTCCCACAGCAACATGGAAACTAGCAGATGTCTTTATTCCACACACTGTCCATGGGAAATTTCAGACCCAATCTTCTAGACCAGAGGTCAACAAACTATGATCCCTGGGCCAAATCTGGCCTGCTGCTTTTATAAACAAAGTTATACTGGAAAACAGCTATACCCATTCATTTATGAATGGTCTATGGTTGCCTCCACACAATGACGGCAGAGTTGAGTAGTTGCCACAGAAGACCATATGACCACAAAGCCTAAACACTGACTCTTCTGTATAGAAAAAGTTGGTCCATCTCTGGTCTACACGTTTTCCTCCCCCAGTGCTATCTTATGGCTCCTCCATGATAGTGGAAGACATGGAGGGCAAGGGGACAGATGGCCAATGTCCAGTCCTCATTCATTCAATCATGTGGGGTAGTACAGGGTGCTACGGTGCTATGTCCCTTTTTGGGGACCCAAGAAGCTTCTTCACTTCCAAATCTCTCCACCTGCTCAGAGTCCTTCCTCCCAGACTCATGTGGCTTTCTCCTTCCCCTTCCTTTCCAATCCCTGATGGAGGGGAACTTCTCTCCTGGGAATCATCTCCTCCATCCTACCACCTTGGAACTTAAGAATAAAACCATTTTCAGGCCTCCTAGCTTTGCTCTCAGTATATAAAAGAAACTTTCTGGAATATGATTCTTTTTCTCTTGCCACAAAGCCTAGTTTTCACGACTGTAGTCCCCCTTGAGACTGAAGAAAGTCAGTGCCGGGACTCCAAGCTGAGTAATGAGCTCTTTGTTCTAGATAGTGCTTACTCTTCCCCCAAAGATAAGAACACCCTTGATTTAATGGGTGGGAGAGCTGCAGGGTAATATGATTCACAGAAAGAAAAAAAAAGGTCAATTTAAATTTTCAAAACTATTATTCTTGTAATAACTAGACTGAGGTCCAAAAAGTTTCCACCAGGCTATGGAAAGACAGATATAGCATGAAACTTGGAAAACTAGGTCAGAACTCAAGAGAGAGCCAGCTGGAGATGGGCCCTGCTAATCAGTCTCTGAGACTGTGAGCTGCTCCCTTGGAGTTCTCCTGCTGATGGAGTTCATTTGGGTGGAAGAGGAGAGAAAGACGGCCATTGAGAGTTAGGAATAAAAGTTAAGATCAGTTACTGGCAGAGGAAACAGAAAGAAGAGTCTCAACTCAGCACATGAAGGAGAGAGGCTTTAGAGTGATAAGATGAGCTGCACCTAGGAACTCTCAGAGTCTACAAGTTCCAATAGCTAAAGCAAAAAATGGGATAAAAAAAACAGGTGACGAAAGGCTACCTGCAGAAATATAGATTAACCCTGGGCCTCCAGACCCCTATGTCTCACACCAGCACTTAACAGCACCAGTATGCATTCTCAGGCAGAGGAAAAAAGAACGCCGCACTCCCCAAAGAAATGAGCCATTGGCCTCTTCTGCTTTCAAACTGGGAAGTCATGCCCCCCAGAGCAGACACTCTTCATATTAGCCAAGATACGACAGGAGGGGCAGCTCATCTATGCCCAGCCCAAGCATCCAAAGGTGAGGCCGCCAGCTGACATGCTCTGCCCACATCCAGACAGAGCTAGGCCACTCCCTCATTTGATGGGGAGGTCAGGGACATAGAACATGCCAAGCACCTTTAATCAACCCTATAAACATCAAAGGACAACCAAGGGCCACCAGTCTGTTAAGGAAAACCAAAACTATCAAAGATAAAGATTTAGAGCAATACACAGAAAAACTGACTCTGGAGCAAACTAGAAAACGTGTCTTACTTAATTCCAATTAGTACCCTCAGGTAGAAACGAAAAAAATATGCAACCAAAAGATAAGACAAATACTAAGAAAAAGTAGCAGGAAATATAAATGAGAATAAAAAATGTGTAAAATAACAAGTTAATCTCACCTGTTCTGTTTCAACCCTGTGCTAAGTCTCCAGGAGGCTTAGAACCGCCACTCAGATCTTCAGCCAAACCAGGATGAAATGTAACAACTAGCAACTAATGTCAACCCATGCTTGGGTCCAAGACTGACCGGGGGCAACCTGCACGGTCAGATTGTTTATACAAAATGTTCAGCATAATGGTCTGCACCTGGTTTTCTGAGTTTTTGTTATTGAACTCATCATGCATCCTGGTTCTAGATACCTGACCAAAGGGGTAGGAAAGATTCCTCCTCCAATGAGCCTGTTGCTCCCAAAGCCAAGAGTCTCACCAATATCTTAATGATTCACAATCTGAAGACAAAGTGCATCCTGTGTGACAGAGAAAGAAAGACCTCTGGGAGCAGCACATGGGTGGGCTGGACCTCTCTGGTACTGGCCTGTGTGACCTTCCTCCTCCTGCCCTGCACCATTTCCCTTTCTGAAAGCCTTAGAGCCAGGCAAAGTGGCTCATGCCTGTAATCCCAACACTTTGGGAGGCCGAGGTGGGAGGGTTGCTAGAGGCCAGGAGTTTTGAGACCAGCCTGGTCAACACAGCAAGAACCCATCTCTACAAAAAAATTAAAAATTAGCTGGGCATGCTCCTGAGTGCCTGTAGTCCCAGCTACTCGGGAGGATCGCTTGAGCCCAGGAGTCTGAAGCTATAGTAAAATGTGATCACACCACTGCATTCCAGCCTGGGTGACACAGTGAAACCCCAACTCTTAAAAAAAAGAAAGCCTTACCCAAGTATACCCTGGGGAGTCTCAGAGTCCTTCCAGCTGTCCAACCCTGTGTCACTGATGTATTTAACGGGTACAATGTTCAGTATTTGGGTGACGGATACCCTAAAAGCCCTGACTTCACCACTATACGATCTGTGCGTGTAACAAAATTATACTTCTACCCCATAAATCTATACAACTGAAAGTAAATAAATAAAAATTAAAATTCAGTAGGTGGTCCAGAAGATGGAATTAAAGAAATCTCTTGGATTATAAAGCAAAAAGCACAGCAGTGGAAACTGTGAGAGAGAAGTTAAGACACCTGGAAGATTAACACAGAAACTCAGATACCTGGCCAGGCACAGTGGCTCACACCTGTAATCCCAGCACTTTGGGAGGCCTGAGGTCAGGAGATCAAGACCATCTTGGCCAACATGGTGAAACTCCATCTATACTAAAATACAACAAATTAGCCAGGCGTTGTGGTGGGCACCTGTAGTCCCAGCTACTCAGGAGGCTGGGGCAGGGGAATCACTTGAACCCAGGAGGCGGAGGTTTCAGTGAGCCGAGAGAGATTGTGCACTGCACTCCAGCCTGGCGACAGAGCGAGACTCCATCTCAAAAAACAGCAACAACAAAAAAGTCAGACACCTAACTAACAGGAGTTCCATAAAAGAGAAATGAGAGTTGAGGAAATACTCAAGGAACAAAATTTTCAGCATGAAAGAAAGAACACATTGAGTAGCTAAGACCCATCACTAAGTTCTGCAAAATATCAGAAAACCAAGAACAAAGAGTAGACCCTAGCAGCTTCCAGAAAAGCAGGTTAGGTTACCAGCAAAAGAAGATGAACCAGATTAGCATTAGATGCTTCTTCAGTGGTGTCGGTTATGAAGACAATGGTGTGCTTGCCACCAAAGAAGTAACAACAGAGGGTTGAAATATTTAACTCTGAGGAATAGGGAGGGCAGGAGCTGAGGAGTAGGTTTTGCCTTTCATTCTGTACCTTTCCATACTGTCTGAATGTTTATTTCCATGAACACATATTGCTGTCATCATCATCGTCATCATCATCATCATCATCATCATCATCGTAAAGCACACATATATATATGGTTTTATGCACAGATACATACATACATATTTTAATACGTATATGTATGTTTCATGATGGTGATGATGATGCTAACAGTAATATATGAAAACAATCAGTAATATATGAAAAGAAAAATTAGTTATATATGAAAAAAGATAACAGAATATATGAAAAGTACATTATATAATATATAATATACATATATTAAACACACATTATATATAATACACATTACTATATATATATATACACACACACACACAGCACTAGTATGCATTCTCAGGCAGAAGAAAAAGAATGCTGCACTCCCCAAAGAAATGAGCCATCGGCCTCTTCTGCTTTCAAACTGAGAAGTCATGCCCCAGAGCAGACACTCTTCATATTAGCCCAAGATATGGCAGGAGAGGCAGCTCACCTATGCCCAGCCCAAGCATCCAAAGGTGAGGCCGCCAGCTGACATGCTCTGCCCACATCCAGACATCATATATATATATATACACACACACACATATATATACACACACACATATATATATACACACACATATATATACACACACATATACATATACACACAAATATATATACACACATATATATATATACACATACATACATATAATGGGCTTTGAGTACCAGGGGAGCATGTCACAGCGGGGCTCTTTCTCCACACAGACACAGTGCTTCTCTACCTCCTTAAACTCTCCCAGATGTCACCCCACTCACAAAGAGGCATGCATCTGGGCCACTGGGAGCAACCACAGGTAGAACTTTTGAAGTCACTGGGCAGTTGCCTTGCTCAGGGGGTTTCAAAGGTTGTTTTCTTCTCTGTTTTTTTATTGTTGTTGTTATTGATGATATGGCAATAAAGCAATAAAGTATCATGAAATGTACATACAATTATATGTATACTTTTTAAACACATTCTCTTTTTTCCAAAGAGAAAGCCAATCTTGAGGAGCAGCTATTGACTGTGTTATGACAGACTCACAGCCCTGTTAACCTGCTCACATTTCTTAGGTGTTACTTCCTCTTCTGGAAGAGTCCACTCTGGGGTGTCTCATACCCTCTCAAGGCACCAAAGACAGGGGCAGGCCCAGAGAGAGGACCTGGGTGTCACCAATGCTGGATTTAATGAATTGGCAGGTGCAAAGCAGATGCTATGTTCCTGTGCTTTTTTCTGACACTGGGTCAGAAATCAGTTTCTAAAAACATAGTATCCCTTTGCAAATGGTAGAAAAGAACTTGGGTATAATTGAAAAAAGATGTGGTTTTTTTAAAAATCAAGAGACTGATGAGGATATGCTCATTGTGGCTAAGTTGCTTATTAACATGTTAAGTAGGTATCATTATCATAATCCTTTCAAATTCTGCTGAGGGTTCCAAAACTGTCTTTCAAAATCACTATCCCTATTCACTACCAAAGCCATTATCTATAATTTCTCATTACAGATGAGAAGCCAGCACATCTCTTATAATTAGTTAACTTCGAGGTTTACTTTTCAAATAAAAATTTGCTTTTTCATGAAGTTCCACATGTTCTCTGTTTTCTCTGCAAAAGAGTGAGCTTAAACTTTAAGGATTTATTTAAGAACAAATAACTTGAATGTTTGTGTAATAATTATGTCATAGGCTCTAGTAGCTGGGATGCAAAAGAAGTAGTTTGTTTACATTTATTATGCCCTAAATACTAGACTCACCAACACCCCTTCTTCCCCCGCAAATGCCAGTGTTTTAACACCCTCCATTCCTGTGGGCTGCCTACATCACCCTCCATCTCACTGTACCATGTCCTTCAGGTAAATCATGACACTTTTATCAGCAGTTGGAAGTGGAGATAAGAGCAGTCCAAGCTTATAAATTGAAACTATAATTCCAAAACATGATATCAAAAATGGGGACACGTTGGTCAAAGTGTGCACGTTTTCAGTTAAAAGATGAATCCATACTGGGGTTCTAATGTACAGCCTGTCAAGTACAGTTAATAATATTGTCTTGTATACTTGAAGTCGGTTAAGGGAGTAGATTGTAAATGTTCACACACACACATACAGGTAACTATGTCAGGTGATGGATATGTTAATTAGCTTGATTGTGGGAATCATTACACAGGTATACTTACATCAAAACACCATGCTGTATACCTTAAGGATGACAAATTTTTTATTTGTCAATCATCATACCTCAATAAAACTGAAGAAAGGCCAGGCATAGTGGCTCACACCTGTAATCCCAGCACTTTGGGAGGCTGAGGCAGGCAGATTACAAGGTCAGGAGTTTGAGAACAGCCTGGCCAACATGGTAAAACCCCGTCTTTACGAAAATACAAAAATTAACCGAGCATGATGGCACCCAGCTACTCAGGAGGCTGAGACAGGAGAATCGCTTGAACACGGGAGGCGGAGGTTGCAGTGAGGAGAGACCACACCATTGCACTCCAGCTTGGGTGACAGAGTAAAACTCTGTCTCAAAAAAAAAAAATGGGGAAAAAATTTAAAATGCCTAAATGCAGGAATAGAATTCAGGTAGGCCTGAAGCTCAAGCATGCCAGGGGACAGTGGGCCTAGGAACCACACCTTAGATTCACCTGGCCTCCAGAGAGCAAGGCTGGGCTGCACCTGGCCAACACATAGGCAGGCATGTAGCCAGAGCTCCAGAAAAGCTCAGAGAAGCGACTGCATATCCCACCTCCACCACAAAGGCAGAGTAGGCTTCTCAAAGGCCCTGAGAGGACCCCCTCCCCTCATCAGGCGATTCTCCTAGCAGTACGTGCCTATGGGGAACCAATGAGGGAGAGGTCCTGGGGACTGAGAGGAAGCCATGTTCTAGCCTTTGCTGTCTGTCAGCATCCTTCCTTCCTTGACTGTCAGCCTGAGAAGAGCTCTGTGATGACAAAAAAAAAAAAAAAAAAGAACTACATGGTTTAAACTCACTATCAAACATGGAAACAACAGAGTCTGAAGAAACCATCCTAGGTTTTATTATAATATCCTTAGTCTTCAATAAAACTATCAGACACAGTACTTTTGACCCTTTCAAAATTCCAGTTTGAAATCTCCCCAAACAAAAAGGTGAAATACAAAGGAAAAAAAATCTCTTTCATACACTCAAATTATGTAGACCCTGGCATAATGTTCAAGGTCCGTTTTCTTTTGAAGAATTATTTTTAAATGAACCGGGCCAGGGATTCTTCCTGTGGGGCTACAGAGTAGAAGATGACAAGGGGGGAGGGGGTGAAAGTATAAAGAAACCATTTGGCTTGAGCAAGGGGGATTGTGATCACAGCTGTCATTTAGTCTGGTGTACTAACAGAAAACACAGATTTAAATAGATTGTTAAAGAGGAAAGTGTAACCACTAGAAGAATGTAGACACAAAGGAGAGAGTGGTTGGAGTTCACGAATACACATTTTTTAAAAGAAGGCATACGAATGGCAAACAGGTATATGAAAAAATGCTCAACATCACTAATCATCAGGGAAATGCAAATCTAAACCACAATGAGATATCATCTCGCACCTGTTAGAATGGCTATTCTCACAAAGACAAAAGACAGCAAATGTTGGCAAAGATATGGAGAAAAGGGGAAAAATTTCTCTGCTGGTGGGAAGGTAAGTTAGTACAGCCATTATGGAAAACAGTACGAAAGCTCCTTTAAAACTTAAAAATAGAACTATCCCACGTAGCAATTCCACCTTTGGGTATATATCCAAAGGAAATGAAACCAGTATGAATGAAGAGATATCTGCACCCCCATGTTCTAAAATGAATTCATAAATCCATACATATATACATACATACATAGGAGAGAATGGAAAAGCTCTTCCTACAGTAGAATAACAATAAATGTAGAAGGAATGGGCCAGGTGTGGTGGCTCACGCCTGTAATCCCAGCACTTTGGGAGGCCGAGGCGGGCCGATCACAAGGTCAGGAGATCAAGACCATCCTGGCTAACATGGTGAAACCCCATCTCTACTAAAAATACAAAAGAATTAGCCAGGCATGGTGGCAGGCGCCTATAGTCCCAGCTACTCGGGAGGCTGAGGCAGGAGAATGGCGTGAACTCAGCAGGCGGAGCTTGCAGTGAGCCGAGATCACGCCACTGCACTCCAGCCTGGGCGACAGAGCGAGACTCCGTCTCAAAATTATAATAATAATAATAAAATAAATAAATAAATAAATGTACAAGGAATGGAAATAGAAAAATTATGACTTGGCAATCATCATAGAGGAGGCTGGTTCGGGTGGCAATCATCAACAGATGTGAAGTTGAAAGATAGAGGTTTGACCAGAAACAGGATATTGGCATAATCTGAGACTTCCTTACACAAATTATAATTAAAGGGGAAATGGTGAATTTAAAATGATAACACCTGGTGGACAGCAATAATGTTAGGTGATCAAGGTGAATATCACCAATGGTGGGAAGGGCTGACATCAACGCCTCCTGATGTGATGCACTGAGAAAAGCATGGCATCATCTTTGGGATTGTCCTGCCAAGAATACATGAGCCAAGTCTGGCCATGAGGATAAATCAGATGGATCCAGGTTCAGGGTCATCCTACAGAATGCAAGGCCTGTGCCCTTCAAAACTGTGGAAAACGTGAAACAGAGAGGAAGGCTGAGGAGAGTGAAGACACATGAAAAATACTCCTGTTCCTGGGTAGGACCCTGGGCCAGAGAGGAAAAAGAAACACTATTTGGGCAGGTGATGAAATTGGAATGGGGTCTACAGATTGGATAACAATGTTCTTCCAATGTTAATTTCCTAATTTGGAGAGGTTTATGATGAGTACATAAAGAGCATCTATGAGTGGTGAGAATATACACTGAGTTTTTTAGGGGTGAAGCAACATCACGTCCACAGCTTTCTCCCAAAACACTGAGAAAAAGACTAATGATAATTGAGAAATTTTTTACCTTGAGAAAGAGAATGTGCACAAGCTCAAGCCATGGGGTAAATGCAATAAAATGTTTACAATTCGGGAATTTAAGAGAAGAGACACAGGAATTCTTGGTTCTGTTCTGTAACTTTTCTATAAGTTAGAAATTATTTCAATAAATTTGCAGAAAACAATATTAAGATAGAGTTTCATTGTTTTTCAGCATAGAATTTGGCTAGGAGTGCTCCAGTGTACCATATCGTCAAATGACTAGGACTTTTGACCTCGTGCCCAAGGGAGGGTTCTGTGTGTGTGTGTGTGTGTGTTTTGTTGTTGGTTTTTTTGGTGTGTTTTGTTTTGTTTTGTTTTGTTTTTGTTCTTTGTTTTTGTTTTTGTTTTTGAGATAGGGTCTCTCTGTCACCCAGACTGGAGTGCAATGGTGCAATCTCAGCTCACTGTAGCCTCAACCTCCCAGACTCAGGTGATCCTCCCACCTCAGCCTCCCGAGTAGTTGGAACTACAGCTGTGTGCCACCATGCCCAGCTAATTTTTTGTATTTTCAGTAGAAACGGGGTTTTGCCACATTGTCCAGGCTGGTCTTCAACTCCTGGCTCATGTGATCCACCTGCGTCAGCCTCCCGAAGTGCTGAGATTACAGGTGTGAGCCACCACACCCTGTCAGGTTTTTTTCCTTATCTTTAAAATCCATTATTTTACAGGGAAACATGTCAATGCTGACTATTCTCCATTGATTTTTCCCAGTTACACAATGTAACCTTTCAAGTCTTCTTTTATTTTAGGAAAGTTTTCTTGCATTATAGTTCTAAATATTTATGCTATTCTATTGCTTTGTTTTTCTGTGCCTGGACACTAATTATACATATATTGGACCTCCTTTGCCTGTGTCCTACATTCCTTTAATTCACTATATCCTCTTCTTTTTTTTATTATTTTTCTCCTTTCCACCCTCTATTTTTATTTCTGTGCTTCCTAAGAATGTCTATTTGCTCCCGTGTTCCTTCTAATTTAGTCTTCATTTTTGAAACTCACTTTTCCAAATTCTTTTCTGATATCTCTCTGTTCTCCTTTCATAATTTCCTGTTATCTAGCCATATCTTTTGTAGTTTTTATAACTTCTGATTCAGGATGGGAACAGTGGCTCATGCCTATAATCCCAACACTTTGGGAGGCCGAGGCTGGTGGATCATCTGAGGTCAGGAGTTGAAGACCAGCCTGGCTAACATGGCAAAACCATGTCTCTACTAAAAATACAAAAATTAGCTGGGTGTGGTGGAAAGCGCCTGTAATCCCAGCTACTCAGGATGCTGAGGCTGAGGCAGGAGAATCACTTGAACCCGGGAGGCCGAGGTTGTAGTGAGCCAAGATTGCTTCATTGGACTCCAGCCTGAGCAACACAGCGAGACTCTGTCTCAAAAATAAATAAATAAAAGTAAATAAATAAATAAGTAAAATAAAGTTTCTGATTCATACTACTTTTATGAAACTTTATTTTCTTTTAGCTTATATTGAAATATTAATTTATAATTTTTCTGGTGTGCTCTCATTTTCAGTAGTGCCATTATGTTCATTTTCATCATGTTTTCACTGAATAAATGTTGCATGAGGTTGGATCATATTCCTTTTTTGTTGCCCATGATTAAATAAGGTGGATTTTCCTGATCTATTAGGAGGAAGTACCTAATAGATCAGGAAAGTTCCTCATGAAGATATGGACTAGGATTGCTTTCCCATTTGGCTCTAGTGATCTGTGAAAGACTCAAATAGGAATTCTCCAGGTACCCACTTGTTTCCCAGCATCAAGCCCAGAACCTTTGTAAAGCTCAGAAAGATCTCTTGCCTCTAGTCCTTTGCTCCAGCTCTAGAACTTCGAAGTCTTTCTTTTCCAAGGCTATATGCTCTCAGCTTTTGATGTTATCTTTTGCTGTTAAAGCAGTTTTTGAGATCTTTTTCCTTGGGGGTCCCCTTCCATACCTCCACCATCTGAACCTTTCTTCTCTCGCCATCTGTCTTCTGCTTAACTTAGTGTATGTTTCCAGTAATTTCTGCTCAAGGTGAGGTGCTGTCCTTCTAGAAGGAGGACTTACTGTACGTTTCTGAGATTCTCCAAGGCCTGTGCCACCATATCGACGCTGATTCTCCCAGGTCCACACACAGTTGGTTGCTCTCACCTGTTGCCAGAAGCCTGGGAGCCCCTTTCCAGTTTTGCCAGTTGCTCTCAGGTCTGCCCACCCGACTTCCATCCTACTTTAAAGGGTGAGCAGCTCATGGTAGTTTTTGAGTTCCACCACCTGTCAATAGTTCCTTTCATTTCACATCACTCCCCTGAGGCCACTGTGGCTCTTCTCCAGGTCCTTCTGATGCTGGTGGTTTGGCCACACCCACCCAGTGCTGGGAATAAAGGGGTGGGGAGAGAGTCCCCATCACTTTTGTTGACTTATCCTCTTTGAGCTTTATCTATGGCTGTCTTGCTGATTGGTTTAGCTTCCAGGAGGAGTTCAGGAGAGACTGAAAAACTACTTTGCCACCATGAATACATCCCCATAAAACATGTTCTGAAGGGCATAAAACAAGGAACAAAGAAATGAAGAGACATACTCTGTTTCTGAATTGGAAGATTTAGTATGATAAAACTGTCAATACTCCCAAAATTGATGCACTATATTAAAAGTTTTAAAATTTTCTATCTGGCAAGACACCAAAAATTAAGCAAAATGAGAAAATATTTGCAACACATAATAAAGTATCCATGGAAATTCAGATCCAATGAAATATCTTTCTGCTTCTATCAAATTAATAAAAATGCTCAGCATTGCTAATATCCCACACTGCAAGAGGACAGGAAAAGGGGCACACACTGTAGGTTTCTGTGGGTGGATGTGCCTACATTCTTTTGTGAAAATTAATCCAGAAATAGCTAACAAAACTCCCAATTTGAATACTTGTCGACTAGCAATTCCACTTTGGGGAATCTATCCTCAAAAAAAAAAAAAAAAAGAAGTGGCATCTCAGGCTGGATAAGCAGCATTGTTTGTAGAGACATAGAACTGGTAGAGATTATTCCAAGCAGGAGAATAACTGAATAACTTGCAATAATTCATACTTTGGACTACTCTACAGCCATTAAAAATAATGTGTTAAAAAATAATAATAGAGTTATGGCTGGGAATATTCGTTATACATTAAATTTTTAAAAGAAGTTACAGAGTAATATGGGTGGTATAATGTCATTTTTGTAAATTGTTTTTAAAACGAAAAGAAACATTTTCCAGCCGGGTGCGGTGGCTCACGCCTGTAATCTCAGCACTTTGGGAGGCCGAGGCAGGTGGATCACGAGGTCAGGAGATCAAGACCATCCTGGCTAACACAGTGAAACCCCGTCTCTACTAAAAATACAAAAAAATTAGCAGGGTGTGGTGGCAGGCGCCTGTAGTCCCAGCTACTCAGGAGGCTGAGGCAGGAGAATGGTGTGAACCCGGGAGGCGGAGTTTGCAGTGAGCCGAGATCGCACCACTGCACTCCAGCCTGGATGATAGTGCGAGGCTCTGTCTCAATAAAAAAAGGAAAGAAAAGAAACATTTTCCATACATATATATACAAATTCTAATACATTTTATGATTGTAAACGGAAGCATGGAAGGACTGCATTAAACAACACTGGTAATGTTGGTGGTCTATGGGTAGAGAATTGGGGTAGGCAAAAGCTATACATTGTTTGTGTGCGTGTGTGTATATATATGTGTATATATATATATATATATATATATATTTTTTTTTTTTTTTTTTTTTTTTTTGAGACAGAGTCTCGTTCCGTCACTCAGGCTGGAGTGCAGTGGCACGATCTCACTCACTCCAAGCTCCGCCTCCTAGGTTCACACCATTCTCCTGCCTCAGCCTCCCGAGTAGCTGGGACTACAGGCACCTGCCACTATGCCCAGCTAATTTTTTGTATTTTTTTTTTAGTAGAGACAGGGTTTCACCGTGTTAGCCAGGATGGTCTCGATCTCCTGACCTTGTGATCAGCCCGCCTTGGCCTCCCAAAGTGCTGGGATTACAGGCAGGAGCCACTGCGCTCGGCCCATTTTTTTTTGAGATGTAGTTTCACTCTTATCCCCCAGGCTGGAGTGCAATGGAGTGACCTTGGCTCACTGCAACCTCCGCCTCCTGGGCTCAAGCAATTTTCCTGCCTCAGCCTCCCAAGTACCTGGAATTACAGGCGCCCACCATCACACCTGGCTATTTTTTGTATTTTTAGTAGAGACAGGGTTTCACCATGTTGGCCAGGCTGTTGTCCAACTCCTGACCTCCAGTGGTCTGCCCACCTCAGTCTCCCAAAGTGTTAGGATTACAGGCGTGAGCCACCGTGCCCAGCCACTTTTTTATTTTCAGTTATTTTTATTTTTTATATATTAATTTCAGAGTATGAAAAAAATCCAGTGGAGTTGCTTTTCAAAGGAAAAATACACACACACACACACACACACACACACACAGACACACAGAGTCAGCTCCCAGTGGCTATGTCTTTACCAACATATGTAACTGGTAATGTGGATAACTCACAATGTAGCTGTTTGCCTCTGAGTTCTGGGCATTAATAAAATCTCCAAGAAAAATTAGAAACTACTCTATTAAAGGATAACTATTCAAGACCTCCATCCAGCTCTCTTGGTCTTCTAAACTATGAACACAGCTCATTACCTCTCAAAATGGGCAGGACGTCTATCCACAAGGGAACTGATCCACCTGCTGACTCACTGGCTGGCACAGCCTGGCACAGGAAAACCACCCGCAGGGGGTCCTCAAACAATGGAAACTGCACAGCTCTGTGTTCATCACAGACCTCCGGCCAGGCCTGCCACCCACTCCTGTCTCCAACCTTGCCGAGTCCTCCCCTTGCAACCTTAAACTTCTTCAACTTGGCCCAATAGAATGGCTCCTTAAATTTCTCTTGTATCTTCACCTTTCCAGGCATGTTTTATGCTTTTCCTAAGAACGAGAGAGCCTCCTTGCTGAAGTGGACCCCTTTACCAGCATGCTTTATTTCATCCCCTTCTGCCTAATGGTTAGCAGGAGTTTGGCCTCTAAAAAGTCAGAGCACTGGCCAGAACTTCCAGCACTATGTTGAATAGGAGCGGTGAGAGAGGGCATCCCTGTCTTGTGCTGGAAGTTCTGGCCAGAGCAATCAGGCAGGAGAAGGAAATAAAGGGTATTCAATTAGGAAAAGAGGAAGTCAAACTGTCCCTGTTTGCAGATGACATGATTGTATATCTAGAAAACCCCATTGTCTCAGCCCAAAATCTCCTTAAGCTGATTAGCAACTTCAACGAAGTCTCAGGATACAAAATCAATGTACAAAAATCACAAGCATTCTTGTACACCAATCACAGACAAACAGAGAGCCAAATCATGAGTGAACTCCCATTCACAATTGCTTCAAAGAGAATAAAATACCTAGGAATCCAACTTACAAGGGATGTGAAGGACCTCTTCAAGGAGAACTACAAACCACTGCTCAATGAAATAAAAGAGGATACAAACAAATGGAAGAACATTCCATGCTCATGGGTTGGAAGAATCAATATCGTGAAAATGGCCATACTGCCCAAGGTAATTTATAGATTCAATGCCATTCCCATCAAGCTACCAATTACTTTCTTCACAGAATTGGAAAAAACTACTTTAAAGTTCATATGGAACCAAAAAAGAGCCCGCATCGCCAAGTCAATCCTAAGCCAAAAGAACAAAGCTGGAGGCATCACACTACCTGACTTCAAATTATACTACAAGGCTACAGTAACCAGAACAGCATGGTACTGGTACCACAACAGAGACATAGATCAATGGAACAGAACAGAGCCCTCAGAAATGATGCCGCATATCTACAACTATCTGATCTTTGACAAACCTGACAAAAACAAGAAATGGAGAAAGGATTCCCTATTTAATAAATGGTGCTGGGAAAACTGGCTAGCCATATGTAGAAAGCTGAAACTGGATCCCTTCCTTACACCTTATACAAAAATTAATTCAAGATGGATTAAAGACTTAAATGTTAGACCTAAAACCATTAAAATCCTACAAGAAAACCTAGGCAATACCATTCAGGACATAGGCTGGGCAAGGACTCATGTCTAAAACACCAAAAGCAATGGCAACAAAAGCCAAAATTGACAAATGGGATCTAATTAAACTAAAGAGCTTCTGCACAGCAAAAAAAACTACCATCAGAGTGAACAGGCAACCTACAGAATGGGAGAAAATTTTTGCAACCTACTCATCTGACAAAGGGCTAATATCCAGAATCTACAATGAACTCAAACAAATTTACAAGAAAAAAACAAACAACCCCATCAAAAAGTGGGCAAAGGACATGAACAGACACTTCTCAAAAGAAGACATTTATGCAGCCAAAAAACACATGAAGAAATGCTCATCATCACTGGCCATCAGAGAAATGCAAATCAAAACCACAGTGAGATACCATCTCACACCAGTTAGAATGGCCATCATTAAAAAATCAGGAAACAACAGGTGCTGGAGAGGATGTGGAGAAATAGAAACACTTTTACACTGTTGGTGGGACTGTAAACTAGTTCAACCATTGTGGAAGTCAGTGTGGCGATTCCTCAGGGATCTAGAACTAGAAATACCGTTTGACCCAGCCATCCCATTACTGGGTATAGACCCAAAGGACTATAAATCATGCTGCTATAAAGACACATGCACACGTATGTTTATTGCGGCACTATTCACAGTAGCGAAGAGTTGGAACCAACCCAAATGTCCAACAATGATAGACTGGATTAAGAAAATGTGGCACATATACACCATGGAATACTATGCAGCCATAAAAAATGATGAGTTCATGTCCTTTGTAGGGACATGGATGAAACTGGAAAACATCATTCTCAGTAAACTATCGCAAGGACAAAAAACCAAACACCGCATGTTCTCACTCATAGGTGGGAATTGAACAATGAGAACTCATGGACACAGGAAGGGGAACATCACACTCCGGGGACTGTTGTGGGGTTGGGGGAGGGGGGAGGGACAGCATTAGGAGATACACCTAATGCTAAATGACGAGTTAATGGGTGCAGGAAATCAACATGGCACATGGATACATATGTAACAAACCTGCACATTGTGCACATGTACCCTAAAACCTAAAGTATAATAAAAAAAAAAAAAAAGTCAGAGCAACTAAGTTCAAAGCTACTTCATAGCTGAGTGACCTTGGATAAGTCACTCATCCCTCTTCCCCTCAGTTTACTCAGCAGAAGCACCAAGATTTCTTGAGGCTTTGGCTTGGAACAGAGTCAGGCTCAGTTTGGCTGTGTTCCACTGGCTAAGGCAAATCAGAGGCCCAGTCCAAACTCAGGGAGAGGGAACCACACAAAACCCTGAGCACCAGCAGGCAGAGGCCACCAGAGTAACAGGCTATTACACACACAATAAGTAAGTGCTCACTAAGCATGGGCTATCTGTCTTAGCTAATAATTTTGTTTCTTAAATCTAGGAGAGTTGTTTTTACAATGGGTTTTCACCATGTGCAAACCACAGAGAGGGCCTAGAAAGCCATATGTTGCTAAAGAGCACATAGGTCTCATTTTAGAAGATTTAGAGAACCAGAGGGCAGCCCTAAGCCCCACAGTGTGGATTTCTGTATGAAACCAGCCCAGCCATCCCAGCTGCCATTCTTAAATGAAGAACAACCTTGGCAAGGCAGTTGCACCAATCTCAGATGACAGGCATATACATGGCAATGGGTCAGTGTTCCCCACTCACAATCATGTTAACATGCAAACCTGTCTCAACACAGCAGGAACCAATAATCATTTCTGCAAAGGGTTGTAGACAACAGGTGAAAAATGGTATACACTGTACCATACTGAAAGAACTTTCAAGGTGCTTGCAGCAAAGTAAGTTTGAAGACAGAAAAGAAGCCCATGAAAAAACAGGAGGGTAGGAGATGGAGGACCCGGGACAGAAGTCATCTTATAATCTCTAAAATGTAAGCAGAGTGTGCTGTGTTCATTGTTGATTCCCAGAGCCTAGAGGAATGCCCATACATAGGAGAACTGTGTGGAATTACTCAGAATCATAGGAAGTTAGAACTAACAGGTTATAGGCCGGGCACAGTGGCTCAAGCTTGTAATCTCAGTGCTTTGGGAGGCTGAGGCAGGAGTATCCCCTGACATAAGGAGTTTGAGTTTGAATCCAGCCTGGGCAACATAACGAGACCCCACGTCTTAAAAATAAATGTTTTTACTATTAGCCAGGCATGGTGGTACACACCTGTAGTCCTAGCTACTTGCAAGGCAGAGGCAGGAGGATCGCTTCAGCCCAGGAGTTCCAGGCTGCCGTGAGCCATGATAGTGTCACTGCACTCCAGCCCGGGCAAAAGAGCGAGATCCTGCCTCTTAAGGCAAAAAAAAAAAAAAAAAATAGGTTAGAGCTGTTGAAGAGAGTAACACTGCAAACGCAAACTGAATTAACTGTTTTACACATTTATTTAACTCTTTAAACTAAAATGTAGGGGATGTGCATTTTTCACATAAATAAGCTTTTCTACTGTGTCCAATTAATGTTTTCCCCTTTAGGTTTATTATTAAAAGGCAGTTCTCTCTCCACACCCTTGGGAACCCAAGGCTAAACCAGGAAGGGTGGGCTCAGGGAGGAGCCAGGAAGTGGAGCTAATTCACCACTCTGCCACCTGTAGGCTGGTTCCAGCAGACTTAAACCTCAGTGCCCGCTAGACAGACATGAGAACAATGCATATCAAATAATGGTAAAAACTGAGCAACAGATGTGTGAAAACTATAGAGAGGGGCATTTAAATCATGGCCCCCGTGTGCTTGCCTCCAACCTCCTCTCTTTGAATACTCCCAGCTATGACCACACAGTCTGTTGTTCCTATTCAGCTCTCCAAGGCTCACCCTTGATCTGAAATACACTTTGAAAATTAATACTCCCATTAGGATGAACAACCACACCTGTATCGATCGAGGTGTTCCAGAGGCAATTTTGCTCAGATCTTATGGTAAAAGCCATGCAATGAACTTAAAGAACAAAGACCATTATGAAATAAACAAATAAGCAAAGCTGGACGAATTTTTCAAATTTTAAAACTCAAGAACAAATAGCAAACATTACTTATAAAGGATTCGTTTGGATTTCTGTAGATGGAAGTAAAACATACCGAGTTTACAAGCCTATGCGATGTATTTCAGCACGATCCACCAAATGCAGTTACAGATGTCAAGAGTTCTCAGAACAAGTGCCTCTCTTCATAAATATCTGCTCTACATATATATCTCTCCCATTCCCATAACGTCCATTCTTTGTTAATATAGGAAAAAAACCAACTTTCATCAAAATGCTACAAAACGCCAAAAATTAACTCTTGGGGACAGTCACTTTAGTAGAGATGTCTTTCTTCTATGGAGATTTGTTCACCACTGGCTTCTCTGATTTGGTGATTAAGAGTCTGAAAATCGGTCATCCTTAAGGTCTGGAGCTCAGAAAGCACGCCGCCCCCCCTTGCCCGCCCCCTGCCCCAGGACGCCAGATGCGGGTCGCCTGCCCAGTCCCGTCGCCCACAAACCACGCCGTACTGGGCGGACGCGGGAAACCAGAAGTCCCGAAGCCAAGTCAGCGAGCAGCCACAGGGGCTGCCCGGCCCGTCCCCGATATCCGGGCTGACCCAAAACCCGACGGGACGCGCCTCTCCCCCGCCCCGCCCCACGGCCAGAGCCGCAGCGAATGCGAGAGGCGCGCCCACACGCTGCTCCGCTCCGGGTTCGGATCCCACCTCCTCGCCTCGGCCGCGGCCGCTTGGCTGGCGAGGTCGTGTCCCCGGCGCTCCCTCCGGCCGCTGCGGGCTCAGAGGACGGCGGGCGCCTGGCTGCTGTTTCCTCCAAGAAAAGTAACTCCGGGAATCAGCGCAATAGGAGCGGGAACGCGATGCTCCGAGAGCGGCGAGCCGGGCCCTGGAGTTATTCTGCTCGGAGTTTCGAACTGCGCCCTGCGCTGCAGCTACTCGACCCCGGCGTTGGCGCCCGGAACTTGCCGCCCGCGGTGGCGTCCCGGCGGCCGCAGCGCCTAGCCCCCCGGCCGGCGCAGTCCCCGGAGCCCGTCCCCGCCTGGTCGCAGACACTCACCGAGAAGCCAGCCCAGAAGGGGCAGGAGTGGCGGACGCGGGCCGAGGTGGTGAGCGCCAGCGCGGCGAAGCTCACTGCCACGATGAGGCATCCGAGCGCCATCTGCGTGGCCCCGAGCGCCAGCACGATGCGGGAGCGGCCCGGGCACTCGCGCAGGCGGGACAGGCTGCGGGGCAGCGCGGCTGGACGCGGCGCTCGGGGGCCGCTGGCCGGAGGCATCGCGCCGGGCGCCCGCACGCCTCGCCCGCTCCCGCCCGGCCCGGCGCGCGCCGCCGCCGCCTCTCCTCACAGAGGGTCCGAGGCAAGTTGCGCCGGGTGCAGGCACGGCCTCCCAGCCGGCTGCGGGGGCTGCGGCGGCTGCGGCGGCCGCGCGCCGGGAGCCGGCCGGGCCGGGCGGGGAGCCGGGCGCCCGCAGCCCCCGCCGGTGCCCGCGCCCATGCCGCCGCCGCCGCGCCGCCCGTCCGCCGGCCGCGCCGCGCTGCGCCCTCCCCCGCCCGCCCCGCGCGCTCCCCGGCCCGAGCGCGGGCGCGAGCCGCCGCCGCTGCTGCCGTACCGGGCGCGAGCCGCTGCCGTCCCCGGGCGCGAGCCCCGCCGCCGTGCGCTGGGCCCCAGCTGGGGCGGGAGCGGGAGCCTGGACCCGAGAGGGGCGGGGAAGGCGCAGGTGCGGTCCTCGCGGCCCAGCCTCGGCGCTCACGCCTCGCGCCCTGGCGGCTGCAGGTCTGCGGAAGGAGAGCGGGGGCGGCAGCGCATCAAGGGCAAGGGCATCAGCCTCCGCGGCGGAGCCCTGGGTCGGCGGCGCGGAGGGGCCCGGGAGCGGCAGCGGGCCAGCCGAGCCCTCAGAGCCTGGGGACGGCTCGGGATGGGCGCGCTGGGCGCTGAGGACGGGGAGACGGGCTGGGAGCAGACAGGAGGGAAATTCCGAGCGCTGGGCCGCAGGTGTGGCGGACAGGAGCCTCTCGAATGCAGAAATCCAAGATCCAAGATGCTGCTTTTCTGCAGTTCGAGAATCTCCCAAGCCATCCGCCGAGAACTCAGCTCTGGAGGACATTCCGAGAACATTACCAGGACACACACGATGTCTCTTACCCACCTTTGGTTTGCATGCTTTTGATACAAGTTAAAAGTTTGGGCTTTAAAAAAAAATTGTACAAAACGAATTTAAATGCGCAATATCATTAATAACCGATTAAACCATCTCCACTCCCTCTTGCCAACATAGAGTTTAAAATATCTAAGTACTGGCTCCCTTGGAATACCAGGAAAACCTGCAAGTTTTGATTGCCATAATTCCTTTGTGGCCCTGTTGATGAGCCAACTTTAAGACTCTGCTTGTGTTGAAAAGGGCTGCACTGACAGATTAAGAGATCACCAGCGTTAGGGAGTCTGAAGGGACCAGACCTGAAAAGGCAAAGTTAGAGTAATAAAGGGAAACGGCCGGTCATTTCCTGAGACCATTCTTCCGTGGCTTTCTGGCAGACCTTACTGTTGATGAGAAACGCTGGAGAGTGTAGTCCCAAAATATCTCGGTTGCTGGTGCTTGAAATTTCACCGTTAGAGATATTGATTCCTTTGGGGCTTGACGATCCTCTATTAAAATGCAAATTCCCCTTGAAGGGGCTATAGCTCAAGCCTTTATCAGCCAACACCTTAGCAGGGATGGGATTTATTTTCCAATTTAACGAGATGGCCAAGGGATGAATAGGGGGTAGGGAATTCCACAGATAGAGTGGCTGATCTCAAAATGCTGGCCCGTGGCCAAACGCTGCCTTCTCCCCCAGTTCTTATCTGTAACGGGACTAAGCCTCTGGCAGCCATTGTTTAAAGCACTCCAGTACAAATTCCAATTTCCTGGAGACATTTTCTGCCTAGAAGTTCGCAGTGCAGCACTTTTTAAGAGCTTGAAACAATACAAGGCATGACCCTGGACTGGCAGGAAGTTAGGTTTGCATTGTGATCATCTCCCTCATTCATTCATTCACTCATTAATTCATTCATCCGTTCATTCATTCTTCCAACAAAAGTTCATAAAGAGCTCTCTAATCATAAGGCTTTTTTTTTTTACGTTCTTAGGGTACATCAGTGAACAAACAGACAAAAATCCCTGCCTTTAAGGGACTCAGAGAGAAACAGACAATAGCCTAACAAATCAGTGAATTACAGTTTATTGACATTGTATACTATTCAAAAAATAGTATACACCCACTATGTGCCAGGCACTGAAGATCGAAGAATGAGTTGCAAGCCCCCTGTACTCAGAGAACTTTCGGTCTAGTGGGAAGACTGGCGGCACACTGGGTTCAGTGTTATGGAGACTACACAGTGCCCCCCCACCCACCCGCCCACCCCACCCCCCCGCCAAAAAAAAAAGAATCAGATGATAAGGAGATTTGAAAAGAGTTTTCTGACCACAATACCAAAAATGGGTTGAGGGGTGCCCAAGTGAAAGAGTGTTCAGAGGCTGTTACTGTCAGCTGGCAAGAGATGATAGTGTTTTGGATTAAAGTGGGGATAGTGGAGATGTCGAGAATTGGGTGTGTTTGGGAGATGTTTCGGAGGTGTCAGTGATGAGTTAAATAGAGGGGGGAGCCAGTTGGTGACCTCCAGTGATCTCCCATTTACGAATGAGAAATGCTTCCAAAATATATGTGAATTGATTTGTTTTATTTATTTATTTATGAAAGGTACGGAAAGAGAGCTCCAAGCAGCACAGCAGGAGATTTTGGTGAAGGTGGGTTAGGAGAGGGATCTACCTTCGCTGTAAAATTTCGTTTGCATCCAGAGGGAGAGACTGATCTAGAAATTAAAATTACTTTGCATTTCTATCGATAAGCAGTTCTATTGAGAAAATGAAAACTTTAGACAAATAAATTTAACAGAGTTTACTTAAACAATGAACAATTCATGAATAAGGCAGCCCTCAGAATCATAAGAGGTTCAAAGAACTCCACTCTGCCATGTGGGCAGTGAGTATGTATAGACAGAAAAAGATTGAAGAAAGTAGAAATGAGGAACAAAAAGCAGATTAGTTGTTTCAAAGTTACTTTCCCCATAATGGTTAAAACAGGGAACTTCCTTATCATGTCTGCTCAAACTGGCCTTTTTGGATATTTGTCTATTCTCTCTCTTCTCTCTCTCTCTCTTTCCCTCTCTCTCTCTTCTCTCTTTCTGTCTCCCTGTCTCTCTCTCTCTCTCTTTCTCTCTGTGTCTGTCTTTCCCCTACCCCTCTTCCTCTCCTTCTCCTGATTTCTCATAAAGTCAGCTAAACAACTGAATTTCAGCTTGGTGGATTAGGACTTTAACATGACTGACTCCATTTTAATTTGGCCTGTTGGCAGGAGCTCTGTCCAAATCAATGGCCTCCAAAAAATTTTATTTCATACTATGTTTTACAGAATTTTTTAATCCTGTTGTATTAAATGCAACAGCCAAAGTTACCTTGATGAACACTTGTAATTTGGAGATATAAATAGGGAGATAAAAGTAGTTAAAGTGAGTTGATTTCATGGGAGTGAATCATAAAGAAAGGAAAGAAGAATGAAAGGGAAGGGAGGAAAAGAACAGAAAGAAGGGAAGGAGAAAGGTAGGGAGAGAGGGTGCTGACCTGAGCTTAGCCTCCCTGGCACTGATCACGACAACTCATTGACTCTTTGATCTTCAGTGTTTGTCTCTTATAAAAGCATTATAATCATACATGTCCTAGTGTTACAGAAGATTCTTGGAGACCCCTCGAACCAAGTTATGGCTTTTCTTCTCCCTAGATCAGATGGGACTAATAGACAAAACCACTGTTCTTTTGGGTTTTGTTTGTTTTTGCTTTTTTTTAAAGACCTCACTCTGTCATCAGGCTGGAGTGCAGTGGCACGATCTCAGCTCACTGCAACCTCTGCCTCCTGGGTTCAAGCGATTCTCCTGCCTCAGCCTCCTGAGTAGCTGGGACTACAGGCGCGTGCCCCCATGCCCAGCTAATTTTTGTATTTTTAGTAGAGACAGGGTTTCACCATGTTGACCAGGATGGTCTAGATCTCTTGACTTTGTGATCCACTTGCCTTGGCCTCCCGAAGTGCTGGGATTACAGATGTGAGCCACCACACCCGCCCAAGACCATTGTTCTTAAGCAAAGCATGACAAGGTGGCTGAGCTTCTTGCTGAAAGACAGGTTTCAGGGCTGCTTGCACCATGGGGAGATGAGGAACACTTACAAATGCCTCAGTCACCACATGCTTGTTTCAGATTCCTGCTCTTTTTGACCTGTACCTCTCCATACATAATGGATGAGAAAGAATCTAGCCTCTCTAACACAGTAGCGAGTTGTGCTTGGATCTCACAATTTCTGCCTCTGGAAGAGTAATAGGGGAGAAACTCTACTTCTAGGAATGGCAGACCAGCTACTTCTCCTACTAAAGACAACTTAGAAACCAGGGGGATTTTTTTTTAAGTATCTCCTTAAAAGTATCAAAGATTATGGAGATAATGAGGGAACACCAGGCCTAGATGCAATAGGAGAAGGAATGCGGAGAGGTGTATGCAGCACGTGGGCTGCCTTTCTAGCTCTGACAGCTGCACACAGAATCAGATGAATTTGAGTCCACGAGTCTCCAAAGGTGGGGACCCAGTAAACCAGTCCCCTGCCTCGTGACAGAACCCCAAATGGCTGCACCCCTGGAGCAGGAAATAAGTCAAACTTCCCTCTTTTTGCAGGTGCCCAGAAACCCCAATCCTGCATTGCACAAGCCCCTAGGAGCTGGCAAAAGCAATAGAAAATTCTCTCTAAAGAAAGATATTATCATTCTAGGCCTCCAATTATTTCTATGAATAGCATTTTTAAAACTCACTTTCCCTTAACTTCCTCAACATGATAAAGGACATTTATGAAAGACCCACCACTAACATCATAATCAATGGTGAGAGACTGAAAGCTTCTTCCCAAGATCAGGAACTTGACATGTGGTGAATGTCCACATTCACCACCACTGTTCAATATTTTACTAGAAGTTCAGCCAGAACAATTAGACAAGAAAAGGAAATAAAGGACATCCAAATTGCAAAGGAAGAAGCAAAACTATCTCTATTTGCAGATGACATGATTTGATATATAGAAAATCTCAAAGAATTCACAAGAAAGCTACTAGAACTAATAAACAAATTCAGCAAAGTTACCAGGTACAAGATCAGCACATAGAAATTAGTTGTGTTTCTATACACCAATAATGAACAATCTGAAAAGGAAAACAATAAGACAATTACAATAATATCTAAAAGAATGAAATACCTGGGAATAAATTTAACCAAGTAAGTGAAAGACTTGTACACTGAAAACATTGCTCAAATAAATTAAAGACCTAAATAAATGAAAAGACATGCTATGTTCATGCATAGAAAGACAATATTAAGATGACAACACCCCAAATTCTCTACAGATTCAAAGCAATCCCTATCAAAACTCCAACAGCCCTTTTTGCGGAAATGGAAAAGCCAATCTTCAAAATCATATGGAATTCCAAGGGTCCCCAGATAGCCAAAGGGTCTTGAAAAAGAACAAAGTTGAAAGACTCATACTTCTAGATTTCAAAACTTACCACAAAGATATAGTAATCTAAACAGCATGGTAATGGCATAAGAGTAGACATCTAGACCATTGGAATATAATTGAAGGTCCACAAATAAATCCACACATCTAAGGACAACTGATCTTTAACAAGGGTGCCAAGTTCATTCAATGGGAGAAAGAATAATCTTCAACAGATGGTGCTGGGACAACTGGACTTGTACTTACAAAAAGAAAGAAGTTGGACCCCAAGTTCATATCATAATCAAAAGTTAACTCAAAATGGACCTAAATAAAAGAGCAAAAACTATGAAAGTCTTATAAGAAAACATAGGCATAAACCTTTATGACCTCGGCTCTGGCTGTAGATTCTTAGATATGACAACAAAAGTATGAGCAATGAAAGAAAAAATAAACAAATTATAGTTCATCAAAGTTAAACACTTTTGTACATCAAAGCACATTGTCAAGAAAGTGAAAAGACAAACTATAACATGGAAAGAAATATATGCAAAGCATTTATCTTGACCAGAGATATATGCTATGTATTCAGATTATGAATAGAACTACTCAAAACAAAATGACAAAGAACCCAATTTAAAAGTGGGAAAATGACTTGAATAGACATTTCTCCTAAGAAGATAAACGAGTGTCCTGTGAACACCTGAAAAGATACTCATCATTCATCATTGGGGAAATGCAAATTAAAACCATAATGTGATACCACTTCACATCCATCAGGATAGCTATATTATTAACTTTTTTTGTTTTGTTTTTGAGACGGAGTCTCGCTCTGTCATCCAGGCTGGAGTGCAGTGGCATGATCTCGGCTCACTGCAAGCTCCACCTCCCGGGTTCATGCCATTCTCCTGACTCAGCCTCCCGAGTAGCTGGGACTACAGGCGCCCGCCACCACGCCCGGCTAATTTTTTTGTATTTTTAATGGAGATGGGGTTTCACCATGTTAGCCAGGATGGTCTCGATCTCCTGACCTCATGATCTGCCCGCCTCAGCCTCCCAAAGTGCTGGGATTACAGGCGTGAGCCACCAGACCCGGCCAGCTATATTATTTAAAAAAAAAAGAAAAAAAGAAAGGAGCAAGTGTTAGTCAAGATATGGAGAAATTAGAACCTTTGTGCATTTCTGGTGGGAATGTAAGATGGTGCAGCCACTGTGGAAAATGGCATGGTGACCCCTCAAAAAAATCAAACAAATTCTACTTCTGGATAAATACCCAAATGAATTGAAAGCAGGGACTCAAAGAGGTGTGTATGTGTGTGTGTGTGTGTGTATGTATGTGTGTGAGAGAGAGAGAAAGAGAACGTGTGTGACAGGATGTTACTCTGTCACCCAGGCTGGAGTGCAGTGGCACAAAGACGGCTCATTGCAGCCTGGACCTCCCAGACTCAGGCAATCCTCTCACCTCAGCCTCTTAGGTAGCTTGGACTACAGGTGCGCACCACCGTGCCTGACTAATTTTTGTATTTTTTGTAGAGATGGGGTTTTGCCGTGTTGCCCTGGTTGGTCTCAAACTCCTGAGCTCAAGCAATCCACCTGCTTTGGCCTCCTGAAGTGCTGGGATTACAGGCATAATACCCATGTTCATAGCATCATTATTCCAAAGGTGGAAGCAAACCAAGTGTCCATCCTTGGATGCATGGATAAACAAAATGTGGTCTATACATACATTGGAATCTTATTCAGCCTTTATAAGGAAGGAAATTCTGACGCATGCTACAACATGAACAAACCATGAACATTAGGCTAAGTGAAATAAGGCAGTCACAAAAGGATAAATACTGTTCTGATCCACCTTATGAAGTACCTAGAGTAGTCAAATTCATAATGACAGAAAGCAGGGTGGTAGTTGCTAGGGGCAGAGGGGTGGTGGGAATGGGGAGTTAGCGTTTGGTGGGTACAGTTTCAGTTGCGGAAGATGAAGAGTTCCTGGAGATGGTTGGTAGTGCTACTTGCACAACTATGGGAATGTGCTTAATGCCACAGAATTGCACACTTAAATTTGTTAAAATGGTAAATTTTATATTATGTGTATTTTACCACAATAAGAAAAAAACAATGAAATTCTCAAATCCACGAGGATGGCTATAATAAAAAAACGAAAATAACAAGTGTTGGAGAGGATGTGGAGAAATTGAAACACTTGTACGTTGCTGGAATGAATGTAAAATGCTGCAGCCAAAGTGGAAAACAGTCTGGCTGTTCCTCAAAAATAAACGTAGTATTTCCACATGACCCAGTAGTTCCACTCCTAGGTATATACCCAAAGGAAGTGAAAGCAGTGACTAGAACAGATACGTGTGCACCAGTGTCCTGGAGCATGTTTGTTCAGGTGATTGTCATTGGAGGGCTAGAAGCAAGCTGGACTCCCTGGACGCTGATGGAGAATCAGGCACATATAGAATTTTGACTTGTCTTTGTTCCTTAGGTTTAAAATGTCTGTCTCGTTGCTACCAAAATAATTAAAGGTCAACTAAGTGCAGGGAGAGAAGAAATCTAATTTGACAGGCCTTGAAATACTTATTACTTCATAGGTTTTGTGATGAGATTTAAGTTAGATCATGAATATAGAAAAGTATTTTTCAAACGTTATGCACTTTATGAATGCTGGCCTTATTCCGTTAGTAGTAAGTTCCTTACAGACAGGAATCATTCACGTTTGCAGTATCCTAATGCACTTAGCACAGTCCTTAGCAGATAGTGGTATTCAATTACTATTTATTCAAGCTAATTCTGTATCTTAAACTATGTTAAAATTGAAGTTTTTAACACTTCTGGGATAGTATTGACTAGAATTTTGTGAAAAACCCCTGAGAAGTAAATGACTTAATTATTGAAGGAGGGTAATAAGGCTAAGAAGTGAGTTCCAGTTAACTCAACTAGCACTATTAAGTCAGGTTATTAGAAACCTATGCATTCTAATGGTTTCATTAGAATAAGCAGTTATTCATATGCTCAGACTCAAACAAACTTATACATGAAAGAAATGTTTTGCCTTTAGGGAAAAACTATGAAAATTATGAGTCAAGCCTCATGAGATTTGATAATTCTCATCCATCAACTGAACAGAAAATACTGGAGTAAAATTTATCATTTGGCTCTAAAGTATGAGTCACCTTCAACCAGAACTCCTTCACTTTTTTTTAGTAAGAAGCAAAAGTAAAACACTTTGCCTATGGATAAATGGAAAGTCGCTTAGAGAAATAAGCATTAGGATGCACTCATTTTTGGTATCGATTATGTGATTGGCCCCATGTTTTTATAGCAACAGCAAGAGCAGCAGCAGCAAATTGCTGAGACATAATTCTTATGGCGTATGTTGGCTTTTTTCATGCAAGCAAGCAATATGTTCAGTGGTAACCTGGACCATTCAGCAAAACCCATTTCTCTCTTCACTCTCTCCAACATGTTTCTCTAATCCTCTGCTCCAGCAAAATACTGGCCTTTGGTTTGTTTTTTTTTGAGATAGAGTCTCGCTCTATCCCCCAGGCTGGAGTGCAGTGGCATGATCTCAACTCACTGCAGTCTCCACCTCCTGGATTCAAGTGATTCTCCTGCCTCAGCCTCCAGAGTAGCTGGGACTACAGGCGCCTGCCACCATGCCCAGCTAATTTTTTGTATTTTTAGTACAGACGGAGTTTCACCATGTTAGCCAGGATGGTCTCAATCTCCTGACCTCGTGATCCGCCTGTCTTGGCCTCCCAAAGTGCTGGGATTACAGGCGTGAACCACTGCGCCCGGCCAATTTTTTCTATTTTTAGGAGAGACGGGGTTTTTCCATGTTGCTGAGGCTGGTCTCTAAACTCCTGAGCTCAGGCAGTTGGCCCACCTCAGCCTCCCACAGTGCGGGGATTAAAGGTGTGAGCCACCACGCCTAGCCTGGCCTTTGATTTCTAAGCTTCTGGACAGTAATGGGTCACTTCTGCTGAGAATGACTTTCTTCATCACCTTTGCAAATTCTATCCCTCCCTTAGGTCTTCTCTCACATCTAAAAGTCAGGGCAGCAGAATGGTTAGGGCACCCATGTTAGTGTCACACTGCCTTAGTAAAAACCCCAACTCTCCTTCCTAATGAAGGTAATAATAATACCTATCTTATAAATTTCTTGTGAGGATTAAATGATTTCATTTATCTAGAGTTCTTAGAGCAGCACCTGGCTTATAGCAAACACGAAGTGCCAGTTATTTTTCTATTATTGTGTCAGTACTTCTATTTGAAAATACCCCCATTAGGTCTAGCTTTCCCTGGCCTATAGCGGCAGAACAGATTATGCTGGAAAAGACCAAAAGGAAAATTAGGCCCACAGGGTCTGCATCCAGAAGACGAAGTTATATTAGAACCTCAAATGCAAGACTGAACCAAAATAGGAGGAAAGGTGAGATCTAACACCATTGGTAGACTAAGAGCAGAGTACAGATACTCAGCAAAGGTGGCTTGGTACCTGACAGCCATCTTCTAGGTCAGCATAAGGCAAAAGAGGTTAGGCTGTTTCCTCAAATATGGTATAACTGAGAAGAGACTTCACAATGGGTATTTATTTGAATTTCCCACAGTGCACGGAATAACACCTTATTAGAATAAAAGCTATAGTAAATATTTGTATATTGATGTCTTAAAATTAAGAAAGTATTTAAAATGCTCCCCATTTTAAGCCATCTATTCTATAAATATCTATTGAGTGAAATAATATACAAGACATTGCCCTAAGCCATGTAAAGATCACTAAGACCTTGCACCAGACCTCATATTTCTTATGGGCTAATTACTACCTATAATTCAATAGTCATTATTGTAATGCCTTTATTAGTTTTAGTCTTCTAATTATATCATTATTTCAATATCTTTAGAATAAACAGACCAAGTAATGAAATTTCAGAAATGATTTAGTGATGTAAGTGTGGGGTCTAAACAAAAACAACTTTCTAGGAGGTTTCAGATTTGATTATAATCATCTCCTAACCTGGAAAGGATGTAGAAATCCTTTTTCTACTCTTTTCTTGTAGGGATTAAGTATCATTAGATTCTTGAGAAGGATATTGAAAAAAGGCAATAAGAAATACAATAACATCCCTATAGACAATGAGAACATACCAGAAAGACATAACCACAAAATAGATCAACTGATTAGATGAGTGAGGGCCACCCACATTATGGAGGGGAATCTACTTCACTTAAAGTCCACTGGGCTAAATTTCCATCTCATCCATAAACACCTTCACAGAAACACCCAAAATAATATTTGGCCAAATATCTGGGTACTGTGGCCCAGCAAAGTTGACACATAAAATTAATCACCACAATGATGAAATTTTTTTGAAACTCCTAAACGAATGGAGAGGCATAATGTATTCATGAATTGCAAGAGTCGACATAGTAAAGATGTAAATTCTCCCCAAATTTCCTGATAGGTTTACTGCAATTCCTATCAAAATCCCAGCAAAGTGGTTTTTTTTTTAAAGACATATGTACATTTATTTTTAAATGTATGCAAAAAGGCACAGGCTCTAGAATAGCTAAAATAATCTGGGAAAAGAATTAAGTGGGAGTAATTACTTGATATTAAGGCTTACTATAGAGATAGAGTAATCAATATATTGTGGTGTTGGCAGAAGAATAGACACACAGTTCAATGTAACTGAATAGAGCACCCAGAAATAGACCCCCAAAATATGCTGTTGTTTTTTTTTTTTTTTTTAGATAGAGGCTTGCTCTGTTGCCGAAGCTGGAGTGCAGTGGCACGGTCTCAGCTCACTGCAACCTCTGCCCCTGGGTTCAAGAGATTCTCATGCTTCAGCCTCCTGAGTAGCTGGGATTATAGGCATGCACCACCATGCCCGGCTAAATTTTTTGTATTTTTAGTAGAGATGGGTTTCACCATCTTGGCCAGACTGGCTAATTGATTTCTGACAAAGGTGCAAAAGCAGTTCAATACAGGAACAAAATAACTGTTTCAACAAATGGTATTGGAGCAAATGGACATCTATAAGCAAAAACAAATAAATAACAACTTCTATTTAAACCTCACACTTTATACAACAATGTATTCAAAATGAATCATGGATGGACTTACATGTAAAACAGAAATGAAAGGAAAAAAGAATTTCAGAAATAAAGACTAAACAAAAAGCAATACAAGAGTGAATAACACAATAAATAAAAACCTGAGGAGCAATAAAAAGCAAAAAGGAGGAAAATTTTTAAGATCATAAAGAAATTAAAAAGATAGAAAAGATTTCAGATAGTGACATATTTGAAGAGTGTTAAAGAAGATCCAACATGTGGCTGAAAGGAGTTTCTGAAAAGGGAAACCAAAGCAAGGGAACAAAACAAATATTAACAACTGTCTCTCAAGAAAATAATGCTGAATTTATTTTATTTTATTTTTTTTTTTTTTGAGATGAAGTCTCACTCTATCTCTCAGGCTGGAGTGCAGTGGCACAATCTCGGCTCGCTGCAACCTCTGCCTCCCAGGTTCAAGCGATTCTCCTGCCTCAGCCTCCTGAGTAGCTGGGACTACAGGCAGGTGCCACCAAGCCCAGCTAATTTTTGTATTTTTAGTAGAGATGGGGTTTCTCCATGTTGGTCAGGCTGGTCTCGAACTCCTGACCTCGTGATCCGCCCCCTTGGCCTCCCAAAGTGCTGGGATTACAGGCATGAGCCACCGCGCCCAGCCCTGAATTTTTAAAAAGATTTGAAACTGCATATTAAAGGAGGATACTCTGTACCAGACAATATCAAACCAGAATGGTCATGACCAAAATATATTGGAATAAAATTTCTGAGCTCTAAAGAAAAAGAAGATATTTTGGGGGATCAAGGCAAAAAGACCAGGTGACTTAAGAGGGAAGGCCGGGCGCGGTGGCTCACGCTTGTAATCCCAGCACTTTGGGAGGCCGAGGCGGGCGGATCACGAGGTCAGGAGATCGAGACCACAGTGAAACCCCGTCTCTACTAAAAATACAAAAAATTAGCCAGGCGTGGTGGTGGGCGCCTGTAGTCCCAGCTACTCGGAGAGGCTGAGGCAGGAGAATGGCGTGAACCCGGGAGGCAGAGCTTGCAGTGAGCCGAGATTGCGCCATTGCACTCCAGCCTGGGCGATAGAGCGAGACTCCGTCTCAAAAAAAAAAAAAAAAAAAAAAAAAAAGAGGGAAACAAAATATTGGACAATAATTCGTTATGCCAGAAAACTGATGTGAAAGCATTTTAAGGAAAATCAAGAAAATATTACTCAAAGATTTTATATCCAGTAAAACTAAATTTCAAGTAGAAAGGACACAGATAGACTGAATAAAGAAAATGTGGTACATATACACCAGGGAATACTATGCAGCCATAAAAAGGAACAAGATCATGTTCTTTGCAGGGACATGGATGAAGCTGGAAGCCATTATCCTCAGCAAACTAATGCAAGAACAGAAAACCAAGCACGCATGTTCTTACTTACAAGTGGGAGCTGAACAATGAGAACACATGGACACAGGGAGGGGAACAACACTTCCTGGGGCATGTCAGGGGAGAGCAATGCGGGGAGAGCATTAGGGAAAAGAGCTAATACATGCTGGGCTTAATACCTAGGTGATGGGTTGATAGGTGAAGCAAACCACCATGGCACACGTTTACCTATGTAACAAACCTGCACATCCTACACATGTACCCTGGAACTTAAAAACTACTACTAATAATTTTTTTAAAAAGTAAGGATGCAGATAAACTATCATCAATGTGCAAAAATTCAAGGAATCTTGTTCCCCATAATCCCTTTCTGAAGAATTGTGTTAATGTGCTTCAAACAACCAAAATAACTAGACAGGCATTGACATAAGTATAGATGATGAGCATTAATATATTGCTCCTTTTAGAACTGAGAGTAAATGAAGGCCCTTTCCTCACACCATATACAACAATTAACTCAAAATCCATGAAAGGCTTAATGTGAGAACTAAAACTGTGAAACTCTTTGAAGAAAATATAGGTGTACATGTACTTGACCCTGGATTGGAAGTGGTTTCTTAGCTATGAAACCTAAATCACAAGCAACCAAAGAAAAAAATAGATAAATTGGACTTCATCAAAATTAAAACTTTTTTCAAAAGACACTATCAAGAAAATGAAAAGACAATGCACAGATAGGGAGAAAATGTTTGCAAATCATTTATCTCTTAAGGGTCTAATATCAGAAAATAAATGTATATATTTATCCTACAAATACAGTAAACATATATATTTGTAAACTGTTGCAGCTCAACAGTAAAGAAATAAATAACCCAATTAAAAAGTGGGCAAAAGGTCTGAAGTGATATTTCTCCAACAAAGGAAAGAAATGGCTGCTAAAGAAAACAAAATCTATATCTTGAAGAGATATCTGCACTTCATCTTCATTGCAGCATTATTCACAATAGTCAAGTTATGGAATCAACCTAAGTGTCCATTGATGGATGAAGGAATTTTTTTAATGTGGTATGTGTGTGTGTGCATGTGTGTATGTGTGTGTGTGTGTGTGTGTGTGTGTATGTGAGAAATGGAATATTATTCTGCCATAAAAAAGAAGGAAGTCCTGTCATTTGCAACAACATATATGAACACAGAAGACATTATGCTAAATGAAATAAACCAAGCAGAGAAGGACAAACTGTATGATCTCACTTACATGTGGAATCTAAAAAAGTTAAACTCACAAAAACAGAGTAGAATAGTGGCTGCCAGGGACTTTCAGGTGGGGGAAATGGGGAGATGTTGGTCAAAGGGCAAAAACTTTCACTTATAAGATGAGTAAGCTCTGAGAATCTAATGTACAGCATGCTGTCTATTGTTAATAACACTGTATTTTATATTTGAAATTTGCTAAGACAGATCTTCAGTGTTCACACACACAAAGAATGGTAATTATGTGAGATGATGGATGTATTAATTTACTTACTCGTGGAAACAATTTCATAATGTATATGTATATCATCACATTGTATATCTTAAATATATACAATTTTGTCAATTATACTTCAATAAAGCTGGAAAAATATAAACAGTAAACTCAAAGATCGATGGATGGATAGATAGATAGATAGATAGATAGATAGATAGATAGATAGATGATGGATAGAATGATTTAGTTGTTTGCCCATTTAATGTAAAGTTAAAGATGAATACAAATTACGTTGCATTCCTCTTATATACACCTAATTACATCAGAGAGCTAATATGTACCTCAGAAAAATACGTGAAAATGAGTGCTTTATAAGACAACAAGGATTGAAGCTAACTGGGAAATCCTTATATACTTTTATACGCCTATATACACTTAAATAGGAGTTTCAGCATCGTTCCTAATTTTTCAGAGAATCACATCCATTTTCAAAATTATTGATTCACTGAAATTTATCTCTGATCATTTTGAAATCATATTGAATTGTGTGAAACCCTCTAGAAAAAGAAATAGCCAATAAGCACATGCAGAGATGCTCAACATCATCAGTCATTAGGGAAATGCAAATCAAAACCATGGTGAGACACCTCTTCACACACACACAAAAAGATGATCATAATCAAAACTATGGACGAGAGAAAGTGTGGGTGAGGATATGGAGAAAGTGGAGCCTTTATACAGCCAGTGGAACATAAAATGGCACAACCACAGGCCGGGCGCAGTGGCTCACGCCTGTAATGCCAGAATTTTGGGAGGCCGAGGCAGGCGGATCACGAGGTCAGGAGATCGAGACCATCGTGGCTAACACAGTGAAACCCTGTCTCTACTAAAAATACAAAAAATTAGCCAGGCATGGTGGTGGGTACCTGTAGTCCCAGCTACTCGGGAGGCTGAGGCAGGAGAATGGCGTGAACCCAGAAGGCAGAGCTCACAGTGAGCCTAGATCCCGCCATTGCAGGCCAGTGTGGGCGACAGAGTGAGACTCTGTCTCAAAAAAAAAAAAAAAAAAAAATGGCACAACCACTTTGGAAAACAGTCTGGCAATTTCTCAACATGTTAAACTTTGATTTACCATATGACTCAGCAATTCCAGTCATAGGTATATACCCAAGAGAACTGAAAATGTATTTTCACACAAAAACTCATATACAAATATTGACAGCACTATGATTCATAATAGCCAAAAATAGTAACAACCTATATATCCCTCAACAGATTAATGAACAGACAAAATGTGGTATATCCCAACTAGACAGTATTTTCAGCCACAGAAAGTAAGTATTGATACACGCTATAACATAGATGAATTTTGAAAATATTATGCTAAGTGAAAAAAGCCAGTCACAAAAGGCCACGATTCTATTGCTATGAAATGCCCAGAAGAGGCAAATCCACAGAGAGAAGGAAAATAGATTAGTGGCTGTCAGGGCTGGAAGGAGGAGGAATGGGAATCTCTGCTAATGGGTAGAGGTTTCTTTTTCAGGTGACAAAAAAGTTCTAAAATTGGATAGTGGTGATGGTTGCAGAACTCTATGACTATACTAAAAAACAATGAATTGTACACTTTAAAAGAGTGAATTTTATGGTATGTGAATTATATTTCGTAAAGGTGTTATTTTCCTAAAAGACCAATGGAGGGTTAAAAAGAAAGTATAGGCCGGCCACAGTGGCTGACACCTGTAATTCCAGCACTTTGGGAGGCTGGGGTGGGTGGATCACTTTAGGTGAGGAGAATTAGCTGAGAGTGGTGGTGCACACCTGTAATCCCAGCTACTCAGGAGGCTGAGACAGGAGAATCACTTGATCACTTGAACCCAGAAGTGGGAGGTTGCAGTGAGCCGAGATTGCACCACTGCACTCCAGCCTGGGCAACAGAGCAACATGCTGTCTCAAAAAAAAAAGAAAAGAAAAAAAGAAAAGAAACTATAGTATGCTCTGGTTATATGCTCTGACAATGTAGATGTAATTTGGCTATTTTTAAAAATGAGTTGAATGGGGAAAGCATATGTAAAACTGGGAACTACTTGCAGTAATCAATTGATTCTGGTAGTGTTAGTATTAGCATGGGGAGATACTTAGCATAATACAAGATTAAGCAAATGAGGTATTATGGGATATTCTATCATCCCTTATGTTCTTGAAAACCGAATTCTCGAGGTAGAGGAAAGAAGTTGGAGACATACCCAGGCTAGGTTACATACAGAACTCTGTAGTCCTGAATTTGAACTAGAAATGGGAATATGAATTCATGAGATAGGCTATCTGTGTAGCTAACCGTGTGTGTGTGTGTGTGTGTGTGTGTGTGTGTGTGTGTGTGTGTGTGTTTCATAGCTCTGTCTACTGAAAAAATCTAGAAACAACGACCAACCCAGTAGCAATGAACATCCCAAGGGCCCCGACTATGGTCCTGAAATATTACACCATTTCTCAATAAGAGAAATGACTGAGCTGAAGTTTGGGATCATACAGGACTGCAAAAGAGCTGTGAAAGACTGTTATACTAGAGCGATGACAAAAGGGTTCAGGAGCCCACTTTAGATGTTCTTATTTGTCAAAGATTAAAAAAATTTTTTTCTGAGTGCCAATAAGAATACTCATTGCAATGCATTCAAACCTACCAAATATGTTTAAATTCAGAAGTTTATAATCATATTTTTGAAACTCATTGGTTGCCCCCAGAGGATGACAGGAAAACAACTCATTATCTTAAAACCTGGCAAATTAGAAAACAATTATCTTGCCTTCCTATACAAAGTATATCATTGGGAAACCAGTTAGTAGCTGAGAGGAAGTGTCTTTTTTTTTTTTTTTTTTTTTTTTTTTTGAGAGAGAGTCTCGCTCTGTCACCCAGGCTGGAGAGCAGTGGTATGATCTCAGCTCGCTGCAACCTCTGTCGCCTGGTTCTAGCAATCCGCTGGCCTCAGTCTCCCGAGTAGCTGGGACTACAGGCATGCACCACCATGCCTGGCTAATTTTTGTATTTTTAGTAGAGACAGGGTTTCACCATGTTGGCCAGGCTGGTCTCAAATTCTTAATCTCAAGTGATCTGCCTGCCTCAGCCTCCCAAAGTGCTGGGATTACAGGTGTGAGCCACCACGCCTGGCTGGGAGTGTCTTTTTGTAATAATACTGCAAACAATAATTGAAAAAGATATTGAATTAAAATGTCATCATTTTGCAAATCACAATTAGTTAACAGATACAGGCACTGAGCATCGACAGCGGCTAACATTGAAAAAAGACATGAATTCAAACAAGACATGAAGGCCTCCTGATGAAAGAACACGCCATTTATATCCTGCAATGGGGATCAAGCCACACTCCAATTCAGTCCAGTTCCAGGTACCAATTTTCAGGACCAGTTCCAGGTACCAATTTTCAGGAAACTCAGAAGACAGAGTAATCATGTTGAACTGCACCAAGAGGGTACACTTGGCAAACTCCAGACTCCAAATGTCCTAGGCACTTCAACATGTAACTTGCAGGGAAAAGAAAGGGATAGAGGGTGGTGGGCGCCTGTAATCCCAGCTACCTGGGAGGCTGAGGCAGGAGAATTGCTTGAACCTGGGAGGCGGGGGTTGCAGTGAGTGGATATTGTGCCACTGTATTCCAGCCTGGGCAGCAGAGCAAGACTGTATCAAAAAGAAAAGAAAAGAAAGATTGAGAGAGAGAGAGAGGGAGGGAGGGAGGGAGGAAGGAAGAGAAAGAAGAAAACAAAGGAAAGAGAAAGAGAAAGAAAGAAAAGAAAAGAAAGAGAAAGAGAGAGAGAAGGAGAGAAGGAGAAGGGAGGGAGGGAAGGGAGGAAGGAAGGAAGGAAGGAAGGAAGGAAGGAAGGAAGGAAGGAAGGAAGAAAAAAAGACAGAAAGACAGAGGAAGGAAGGAAGGAAGGAAGGAAGGAAGGAAGGAAGGAAGGAAGGAAGGGAGAAAGAGGAAACCTGTACATTAAAAGAGACTTTATGACATAGTACAAATTTTTAATGGACAAGACTAAACTATAGGCTGGGGCTGTGACTCATGTCTGTAATCCTAGCACTTTGGAAGGCTGAGGCAGGCAGATCGCTTGAGCCTAGAGTTCTGGGCAACATAATGAAACCCTGTCTCTACAAAAAATACAAAAAAATTAGCCTGGCATGGTGGGACGCACCTGTAATCCCAGCTACTCAGGAGGACGAAGTGAGAGGATCACTTGAGCCCTGGGAAGTTGAGGCTGCCATGATCCATGATAGTGCCGCTGCACTTCAGCCTGGGTGACAGAGCGAGACCTTGTCTCAGAAAAAGAAAAGAAAAGAAAAGAAAAGGCTAAACTACAGTGTCTAGGGATAGCTGCTTGAGTGATAAAACCATACAGAAATGAAAGGAAGTGATTACTACAAATCAGAGAGTGACTACTTTGAAAGAGAAGGAAGAGGATTGTCATTGGGCCCAGGCACATGGAGGAGATTCTGGGGCATCTGGCAAAGTTTAATTTCTTGACCAGAGAGGGTGATTACAAGCCCACTCACCTCACAATAACTTATCCAGCTCCACACTTGATTTGGGTGGATTTCTGTGTCTGTTTTGTCTTTCCATAAAAAGGTTTTTAAAATCTCTCCCAGAGCATGTTTGTTTACAATTTCACATTAAAACCTCGCCTTCTTGGCCTGTCCAAGTTCCATATGACCTTCCTGCACCATGACTTTTGTGCCTGTATTTGAGAGCAAGTTTTTAAACAACTCAATTTTGTGTCTGACATCAATGAACAAAGATGTAGATGCTGTTTTGGAATCTGCCTCTGCGTGTCTTCATTCGTCACGGAGAAGGGGCTGCATACCATCTTCCAGATGGTGCTTGACAAGCACACTCTTTGTAGAAGGAAAGGACACCATGGCCATGAACACCGCATTCAGCTTTCCCTCCGCTACCTCTGCAGCCTTTTAGATGCTAACATAGACTGCCTGCCCCGCTGCGGATTTATAGCTATTCAGACGTCAACTCTATTCCTCCCAGACTTTGTCTGCATCAGATTAGTCAAGGCAGGCAGCTGTGATACAGACAGTAGGAAAAACAGTAGGCTTGGAATCAAGACACCTGGCCCCCACTGTCAACTCCTTCCAGCTCTGTAACCTGGGACGGGCTGCTCAATATTCCTGCATCCGTTTCCTCATCCGGAAGGTGGGGATTATACACGGGATTGTTGTGAGGGAGGTGATGCGTGAAAAAGCAACTTGTGAACTTTGAAATGCACTCTCACCGTTCAGAGGTCTTCAGTATCCTCACACAGCTCACTCCCAGTGAATTTCTTTCTCTATGTCATTACCCACAGTAATGGGTCACATTATCATGCTGCCCCATCCAACACAAAAAATGATCAGAAGAGCTTATTGTCCTTTGAATGCCCTTGCAGCAGGGGCCGCTGGGCCACTGAGGTTTGAAGAGATATGGTGTTGGAATGGGAAGGCCTCAGGGGGTCTCAGAGCTGTCTGGTTCCCTGTGTGTTCTCTTGTGTCCCTTCTGAGGAGCCTGGGGTTCCATGGCCAAGTTCAGCGACCACCTTAGGGTCAGGAAGTAGATATCGGCCACTCTGACCCTCACCCCTGCCTCTTCAGAGCAGCTCTGCCTTATCCAATCCACATCCTGGCGCATTTGTAAGTAAGAGTTCACTTCACAGGTTCTGAAAACAACAGCAGCAACAACAAGTACGAGTTCAAGGCTAGGCGCGGTGGCTCATGCCTGTAATCCTAGCACTTTGGGAGGCCGAGGTGGGCAGATCACCTGAGGTCAGGAGTTCGAGACCAGACCAGCCTGACCAACACGGAAAAACCCCGTCTCTACTAAAAATACAAAAAATTAGCCAGGCGTGGTGGCAGGCATCTGTAGTCCCAGCTACTCAGGAGGCTGAGGCAGGAGAATTGCTTGAACCCAGGAAGCAGAGGTTGCAGTGAGCGGAGATTGCACCACTGTACTCCAGCCTGGGCGAGAGAGCAAGACTCGGTCTCAAAAAAAAAAAAAGAAAAGAAAAAGAAAAAAAAGTACACTTGAAGGGGAGAAAGAGGGAAGGAAGGGAAATTTTACATGATTGATATAATGGTATGTTTAAAGACACAACACAAAAGGTTTTTAAGGGAGTCAAATATTCATAAACACTGATAAGAAGCCTGTGCTTTATAAATGTTCTAACATAACTCCCTGTTAATATGCAAATAACGCCCCAGGGGATCTATAATGTGATTCTCTTCAGAAGTTTAACAAACTGCTGTGTAAACTAGTAGCTATTAATACTTTCTGCATTCATCTTACATGTTAATTAAACCTTCAAACATTACTGTCAGTTGTTCTTTCGCCAATCTTCTGTCAAACATTATTAAATACAATTTCTCATTTCTTTCTAGCTAAAAACATCCTTTTTTTCCTGAAATCTTTAAAAAACGCTGTAATGTACCGAAAGATTTGAGAAAACTTGTCTTTTCTGGGAGATGCTGTGGCAAATCAATTCCTTCTAAATAATTAATTTTCTTGAGATCAATGCCTAATTAGTTTTGCATTTTCTTTTAAAGAACTCACTCAATTTTAGAAGATTATTGTTAAGGGAAAACTTATTTCCTGTTTTCATGCCCTGGAAGGGGCAGTATTAGAATACACAGCTCAGGCTTCTCTACTCCTCACTTACTTCTTCCTCAAAAGGAGTGACTTATTTCATGGATGAATAGACCCCATATGTAGGGCAGTGACCCCCATCCTACCTGCTACCTGTTATGGGTTGAATTATGCCTCCTAAAAAGTACGTTGAAATCCAAATCTCCTGTAACCGTGAATGTGTCTTTGTTTTGAAATAGGATCTTTGCAGATAGAATCAGGTTAAAATGAGGTCACTACAGTGAGCCCTAATCCAAAATGACTGGTATCCTCATAAAAAGAGAAGGCTGGGTGCGGTGGTTCACACCAGCAATCTCAGAACTTTGAGAGGGAGACCCCATCTCTGCAAAAAATAAAAAAATACAGCCAGGCATGGTGGTGCACACCTGTAGTCCTAGCTACTCAGGAGGCTGAGGTGGGAGGATCATTTGAAACCCAGGAATTCAAGCATTGATCACACCATTGCACTCCAGCCTAGTGACAGAGTGAGACCCCATCTCAAAAGAAAAGAAGAAGAAGAAGAGAGAAAACACAGATGTTTCTACAAATCAAGTGTGTATCTTCAAGCCAAGCAATGCCAAGGATGGCTGGCAAACACAGAAACTAGAAGAGAAGGAAGGATTCTCCCCAACAAATTTCAGAGAAAGTGTGGCCCTCCTGATGCCTTGATCTTGGACTTCTAGGTTCCACAACTGTGAAGTGACAAATTTCTGTTGTTAAACCACCCGGTTTAGGGTACTTTGTTACGGCTGCCTTCACAGATGAATACACCATCCTTGCTCTCTCTGCCCCCTGGTTCTGCTGGCACCCAGGCATGGCGAGGGCTTGCTCAAGCCAGGTATGATCTTTCCAACCCATCTCTCATCTGTGCCAAAACCAGGTAAGTCATGCTCATGAAATTCCTATAGGTCTAGGTTCAGGGAGGGAGACAAGGGGCCTGTCTTAGTTTGTTTTGTGTTGCTATAACAGAATGCCTGAAACTGAGTAACTTACAAAGAAATACATTGGCTCATGGCTCTGGAAGCTAGGAAGTCCAAGACTGAGGGGCTGACGTCTGATAAGGGCCTTCTTACCGCGTCATCCTACGGTGGATGATGAGAGGGTGAGAGAAAGCAAGAAGGCCAAATTCAAGCTCACTCCCATGATAACGTTAATCCATTTGTGGGGGCGGAGCCCTCAGGGCCTAATTCCCTCTTAAAGGTCCCACCTGTTAACACTGTTGCACTGGGGATTCCATTTACAACACATGCTTCTTGGGGGTGCTATAGTTTGGATGTTTCACCTCTTCAAACCTCACATTGAAATTTGATCCTCAGTGTTGAAGCTGGGGTCTCATGGGAGGTGTTTGGGTTGCGAGGATGGATCCCTCATGAATACATTAATGCTGTCCCAGGTGGGGGGTGGGGGAGAACTGAGTGAATTCTCGCCCTACTTTGTTGCTGCAAAAGCTGGATGTTCAAAAGAACGGGCATCTCCCTTCTCTCTTGCCTCCTCTATTGTTACGTGATCTCTGTAATCTCTGCACACAGCAGCTCCCCTTCACCTTACACCATGAGTGGAAGCTCCCTGAGGCCCTCACTAGAAGCAGATGCTGGCACCATGCTTCTTGTAATACCCTGCAGAACCATTAGCCAAATAATAAACCTCTTTTTTTTAGAAATTCTCCAGCCTCAGATATTCATTACAGAAACACAAATAGACTAAGACAGAGGGACACATTTGAGCCATAGCAAATCTCTCTGCAGTCCAGATCTGTTACTTACTAGCACTGCTCTAGAACTTTCCTTCTGTTTGTTCCTTGTGTCTATGTTTCTACACCTACGTCATATAACTATATGTATAGTTAAAGCCTGCCGTTTAGCTGTAACATACTCTCCCACTGTGTCACTCGGCTCACCTCCTATGCCAGTTAACAAGCCAAGGTCAAGGCAAAATCCACTCTTCTATTCTCTGCTCTTTGTGGCTGGTATGCCCTCATTCATTCCTGATGGCTTCTCCACTCAAGCCTGCGTCACCCTGAGTAACATCCCCATGACAACTCCCCCACCAGTGACAGCCTCTTGACTCCTCCTCTCTATGTCCCAGTCCACTCCATCTCAGCTGCCCCCTCCCATAGGCATACCTAGGATTTTGTCTTCACCAGAAGCTGTCCTACCTCCAAAATAGCAAATCCACAAACAGCCCATGCCCTGTCCATGGCTTCCAGCTTGCTCACTCAGCAATGTTCACCCTTTGACTATCATTTCTTCCCTTGGCTGATATTCTTATATTTGTCCTTGCCTGCTCCAATCTACTTTATGCATCAAAAACAGGGAATGCTTTTCACATTGCATCAGGTCACTCTGTGCATGTCAATTATCAATATAATGTATATAGAAAGGGCACAGACTGATGGTTACCAGGGAATCATAATAATGGCTGTTAAGGAAAGGCGTGGTGAGTGTGGCTTGCAGTGATGGAACAGTATCTTGATTGTGGTGGTTACATAAATCTGCAAATGTGGCAGAATTGCATAGAACTAATATACACACAAATAAATACTGTGAAACTGCTGAAATCTCAATGAGCTCTATGGATTGTATCAATGTTAATGTCTCAGTTTTGATATTGTACTGTAGTTATACAAGATGCTATGGTGGGGGAAACTGGATGAAGGGTACAGAGGACTTTCCTGCACATTTTTTTGCAACTTCTAGTAAATCTGTAATCGTTTTCCAAAAAGGTTTAAAAAAAAGGAAATCAAAATTTCTTCCTGACCTTCTGCTAGGTGGTGAGGATGTAGCTATGAGCAAAACAGGCTGTATCTCTAGACTCATATGATTAAAACAGATAGGGAGGATAAATTGTGGTTCTCATCACTCTTGGGACAAGCCAGGATCCTAAATAAGGTCTGTTAGTACCCCTAATGGGCCCTGCCAATCCTGGCAGCCTCACCTCCTACTGTTCTTCACTAACCACCTTGGCTTTTACAAGTTTTCTAGCGTGTAGGAGCTTCCTCCCGGACATGCCTCCCAAGTCTCACCTGGGAGCAGCCTCCCCTGTGCTCCGAACCTGGTCAGGTCCCTGTACAGGCTCTGCCAGCTCCTTGGACCTCTTCTCCAGAGGTGCAATAGATCTAATCTCCCCTATTAAACTATAAGAATCGATGTTTTCGTTGCTCATGATTAAATCCTCAGCAACGTACACGGTGGCCAGAACATGGGAGTCACTCATGAATTTTTTGAATGAGTGAATGACTGAAAGGGCTTTAAGCAGAGGATAATGCAATCTGATTTGCTTTTTAAAGAATAAACTTTTGTGTGGCCGGGCACAGTAGCTCATGCCTGTAATCCCAGCACTTTGGGAGGCCAAGGTGGACAAATCACTTGAGGTCAGGAATTTGAGACCAGCATGACCAATGAGGTGAAGCCCCCTCTCTACTAAAAATTTAAAAATTAGCCACTTTGGGAGGCCGAGGCAGGCGGATCACGAGGTCAGTAGATCGAGATCATCCTGGCTAACACGGTGAAACCCTGGCTCTACTAAAAATACAAAAAATTAGCCAGGTGTGGTGGTGGGCCCCTGTAGTCCCAGCTACTGGGGAGGCTGAGGCAGGAGAATGGCGTGAACCCAGGAGGTGGAGCTTGCAGTGAGCCGAGATCACGCCACTGCACTCCAGCCTGGGCGACAGAGTGAGACTCTGTCTCAAAAAAAAAAAAAAAAAAAAAAAATTAAAAATTAGCCAGGCGTGGTGGCGCACACCTGTAATCCCAGCGGGGAGGCAACTGAGGCAGGAGAATCTCTTGAACCTGGGAGGCGGAGGTTGCAGTGAGCTGAGTTGGCACCACTGCACTCCAGCCTGGGCGGCAGAGTGAAACTCCATCTCAAAAATAAAATAAAATAAAATAAAATAAAATAAAATAAAATAAAATAAAATAAAATAAAATAAGCTTTTGTGTTTTAGGGTAGCTATAGAATTACAGAATAATTACTGAAGTAGCATAGGGTTCCCAAATGTTCCACATCCATTTTCGCCTATTATTATTAACATCTTACATTAATCTGGTAGATTTGTCACAATCAATGAAACAATATTGACACATTATTATTCACTGGAGTCCATACTTTGTCCAGAATTCCTCAGTTTTTCTCCCTAATGTTCTTTTTGGGATCCCATCCAGAACACACGTCCACAGTATAATTAGTTGCGTCTCCTACAGCTCCTCGTGGTGTGTCAGCTTCTCAGGCATTCCTTATCTAAATTCTTATCTATGCTTCACCTTCTTAAGAGCAGCTACACAGATTGAAGTTCTTCTGCTCGGGTTTGTCTCTTCACTGTGTCTTTACTTATTTACTGGACTATTTATTTATATAAATTAATCTATCCCTCATTCACCTATTGAAGGACATTTTGGACATATATTTATTTATATAAATATGGTCTCATGGATATTTATGTTTTGGGTTATAGCCTCCTTTATTTTGGTGTTCAAATTGTTCTAGCTTTGGACATCGGGGGCTCTTTCAGTTGGCCTATGTGTCCCTTTAACATAACCCCATCTTTGTGGGAATTTATTTTGTGAGCACTTCCTTATTTTCTGGCACTAAAAGATGCTCCCTGCTTATCCTGTATATTTCCAACCTGAGTCCTAGGTTCAACCTTTCTCCAAAAAGCCCTGGTTCCTTCTACTGAAAATGGTATTAGAAACCAAGCTCTGAGCAGTAGGTATGCTCATTGCTACTGGGGAGTCGTTGCTTCATTGCTTGTAGGCCTGCTCAGCTGGCAGAAGAGCAAAACATATTAGGTTTGTGCAAAAGTAATTGCGGTTTTGCTGTTACTTTTAATGTAACTGTCTGCAGCTATAATTCTATATGTAACCATTTATAGATATACCTGTGCATATATATAATGCTGTGTGTAACCATCTGCATCTATATTGAGAAGCATGAGTTCCTACTGAAGCCTTCACCTCTAATCCATTACCACATAGATCCTTCCAGACTGCTCTCCTTGTTTATCTGGAATCTCCCATGCCTGCAGTGAGGAGCCTAGCTTCCATCATTTACTTACTTTAGTTAATTCTTTAATCCCAGTATACGTGTACAGTGGTTTCAGAATTGTTAGCTCATATCCCTATGGGGCACAACTTTGTCAGCTAGAATAGAGTGTGTATGTACATTTCCTGTGCCTTTAGTCATTCATTTCCAAAGATACCTAAGCCAGCACTTTATTCCTCATCTCCTTCAACAAGATTGTTTCATACATTTATAGTACACTCAGACCCTTTTGTCACATTCTGCCTCTCATTCTGGGTTCCCCAACATCCTAATTATTATTATTATTTTTTTTTTTTTTACTTTTTTTTTAGACAGAGTCTTGCTGTCATTCAGGCTGGAGTGCAGTGGTGTGATTTCGGCTCACTGCAACCTCTGTTTCCTGGGTTCAAGCCATTCTCCCTGCCTCAGCTTCCCAAGTAGCTGGGATTACAGGCGCCCGCCACCATGCCCAGCTAATTTTTGTATTTTTTAGTAGAGACGGGCTTTCGCCATGCTGACCAGACAGACTGGTCTTGAACTCCTGACCTCAGATGATCCTCCCATCTCAGCCTCCCAAAGTGCTGGGATTACAGGCGTGAGCCACTGCAACTGGCTCCTAATTTTTTTTTTTAATTTACCTGATTAGGGTTTGCTCTCTGCACTGTAAAGTTCATAGAAATCCTCTATAGGGTTTTGCCAAATCCTTGTATACACAGTTATAGTATCACTCATACAAAAAAAAAAAAAAAAAATCCCTGTGCTTCACCTATTCAATCATCCCCTCAGCTTCTAACCTCTTGGCAAACACTGATCTGTTTACTGTCTCTGTCGCTTGCTTTTTCCAGAATTTCATATAGTTGGACTCATACAGTATATTGCTTTTTCAGACTAGCTTATTTCATTTAGCAGTATGCATTTAAGATTCATCCATAACTAGAGTCGGGCACGGTGGCTCATGCCTGTAATCCCAGCATTTTGGGAGGCTGAGGCAGGTGGATTAGCTGAGGTCAGGAGTTCAAGACCAGCCTGATCAACATGGAGAAACCCCGTCTCTACTAAAAATACAAAATTAGCCAGGCCTGGTGGTGAATGCCTGTAGTCCCAGCTACTTGGTAGGCTGAGGCAGGAGAATCACTTGAACCCAGGAGGCGGAGGTTGCGGTGAGTTGAGATCGTGCCATTGCACTCCAGCCTGGACAAAAAAAAAAAAAAAAAAATTCATCCATAACTTTGTGTGGCTTGATAGCTCAGGTCTAGTTGCTGAATAATATTCTATTGTATGAATGTACCATAGTATGTTCATCCACTCACCTATTGAAGGATATGTTGGTTTCTTCTAATTTTGGACCATTATGAATAGAGCTGCTATAAACATTGGCATGCTGCTTTATGTAGGGACATATGCTTCCAAATCAGTTCCAAATCACCTGAGTGTGATTGCTGAATTGATAGTAAGACTATATTTAGGCTGGGCACAGTGGCTCATGTCTGTAATCTCAGCATTTTGGGAGGCGGGGGAGTGTGGACTGCTTGAGCCCAGGAGTTCAAGACCAGCCTGGGCAACATGATGAAACCCTGTGTCTCCAAAATATACAAAAATTAGCCAGGCCTCATGGCATGCACCCTGTAGTCCCAGATATTAAGGAGGCTGAGGATGGAGGATCTGTTGAGCCTGGGAGGCAGAGGTTGCAGTGAGGTAAGATCACACCACTGCACTCTAGCCGGGGCAAGAGAATGAGACCCCTGTCTCAAAAAAAAGAAAAAGACTAGGTTCAGTTTTGTAAGAAAGCGCAAATTCTCTTCCAAAGTGGCTGTACAATTTTTGCATTCCCACCAATGAATGAACATTCCTGTTGCTCCACCTCCCCTCCAGCAGTTGGTATTGTTGGTTTTTGGATGTCCGCCATTCTAGTAGATGTGTGGGGGTATGTCATTATTGTTGTGATTTGCAATTCTCTAATAACAAATTATGTTTAACTACAGATTAAGTATTCTAAAATCATCATTTTGGGCCAATGCCCATTATTTAACTGGCTTAACAGTAATAATAATATTGATTCAGAAATTTTATTTAGTCAGTTATTTAAGAGAACATTTTGCAGCTAGTTTTGCTTGAGGTGTTCATCAGGTCATGACATGGTTTAAAGCTATTTTATCACTGCACTGATGAGATATTTTATCATTGCACTAATGAGATATTTTATCACTAAGATTGTATCTGTTTTAAAATTTTCAAACTAAAACTACTAAATGTATGGTAACAAATTTTGAGGCTTCCATTCATCCATTGTTGAAGTGACCTAAAATCTTTTTCTTCTTTCTTTCTTTTCTTTTTTTGAGATGGAGTCTCGCTCTGTTGCCCAGGCTGGAGTGCAGTGGCGTGGTCTTGGCTCACTGCAAGCTCCGCCTCTTGGGTTCACGCCATTCTCCTGCCTCAGCCTCCGGAGTAGCTAGGACTACAGGTGCCCGCCACCACGCCCGGCTAATTTTTTGTATTTTTAGTAGAGACGGGGTTTCACTGTGTTAGTCAGGATGGTCTCAATCTCCTGACCTCGTGATCCGGCCACCTTGGCCTCCCAAAGTGCTGGGATTACAGGCGTGAGCCACCGCGCCTGGCTGAAGTGACCTAAAATCTTGACCCGGTCCAAGGGTACTTCCTCATCCCATCTCCATGCAGGGAATGTTCATCTTTTTAGAACATGTTGATAGCAAGTCCATCATTTTTCTTGAGGATTTTTAAACCATATTCTCAGCTCTACTGGATGTTAACTCATGTGACTATGAACTTAATAGGCAATGTGCATCACAGGACATGTCAGGGAAGATAGGCTCAAATGTATTGCTGCTGAGCGTGCACAGAAAGCTTAAGAGAAATAATAACGATGCAGGATTACTTGAAGGCTGTATTGACCATCTGTTCATTTAGACTAATAAGGATGGAGATGGATTCAAATTGATCACAATGTTGATGCTCTAAAGAGACAGACCATGAGGCTCTGCTTCCCAGTTCCCTAGAACTCTCCTGGTCCAGGACCTTCTGAGGGCTGGTGGTTGAAGTTTTCATTTGATTCTCACAGTTGATAGAGCAAACTTTAAGAAGCTGATATAGAGGAGAAAAAGCATCAAGTTAGGCATCAGCTTCCTGGGTCCACTACCTAATACCAGTGCTTCCTTGGACAAGTTACTTAAGCTCCTTAAGCCTACTTTCTCAGGTGAAAATTGGTCATAACAATCGCATTATAATCCCTACTTTGTCCAAATTAGATGAACACTGTGTGTAAGACAGCACCATTGTCTTACAAAGCAGTTACAAACTGGCAGCCAGATCAGGCACAGGGACAGGCCATTTACCCTGCTAGATGATATATGTTTTAAAAGTTTGAGTCAACTTTTTCAAGTTCATATTAAGCCAAGATTTATGGCTTCCTTTAAAAACTTTAACTGTGCTTCATTCTTCAGTCTTTGTAATCTGAGCATGCATGGCTTGAGAAACACTTTTTAGGCACACACTTTGATATAATAAAACAATTTGTCAAAAAAAAAAGATGCTTGAAATTCCAGAGTCAAGTAGTCTGCCTTACTGACATCATTCAGGGCAGTAATATTATATGGGCTGCTATGAGCAACTGCCCACTTTCCTGGAACATCACCTTTCTTTCACTGGGTCTGTCCAAATTGGAAACTCCAAAGCCCATCCCAGTTCTCTCCCATCATCATCATCATCATCAATCATCATTATCATCATCTCATCATCATAGATATGATGATGATGATCTCTCTCTCACTTGACCTCTTAGGGAAATTACTATCTATAAAAATTAACTGGCAATGAGTCACATGTTGCTTTGAAACCTGTTCTATCGTATCATGATGTCTTATTGTATAACCTATAATTTATTTGATTCTTTTGTAGAGACAGGGTCTTACTATATTGCCGGGACTGGTCTCAAACCCCTGGCCTCAAGTGATCCTCCCACCTCAGCCTTTCAAGTAGCTGAGACTACAGGCATGAGCCACCACACCCAGCTTATGACTTAATTATTCATATACAGGTAGTATTCGCTTTGCATGGTACTGTGGAACTGTAAAAATCACCATGCAATCTGAAACCTTGCAAAGAAATATTAATAATCAATGGGGAAAATATGATTTTTCAATTATACGTTCTAATGCTTGTAAAAACATTAAAATCTGTCTTACTGGCAGTTATAAACAAAAGGAAAATGAAAAGGAATAGTAAAACTGATATTTGTTTATGCCTTGGTGAATTGGCATACTCTTTTCTAAGATTGCATCACTTCCAACATTTTCCCCTTTGTGCTTTCAATGTCATAAAATATATCTGAGAGTTCTGTTAACTTAGAGTGTTTCCCCACCACCACTTTTTCTTTTTTTTTTTTTTTTGCTAGAGTTACTTCCTCTGGGGTATCTTCTTCATTCTTTTTGTCATGACCTTTTCCCTCATTTATGTCTGTACGTTTATTGTCAATAAGTCCTTCTGGCTGTATATCTAGAGTTTCTCCAAAGGTGGCAGGGTCAGCATTCACATGATCAGCTATGTCTTCCATAACTCCACATGGTCAGCTACTTCTTCTATAACTCCATTTACATCCCATTCAAATTTCACTTCCATCTTTAACACTTTTTGTTTCTTTGGTGTACTTTCATCTTTGTTGGCCAATTTGACCTACCGATTATCTGTTTTTATAAAATGCCACCTGGGTTTATCACTGAGAATCACGGAGGCAGCACAACTGCACAATTGGCTGGCAGTGCATGAATTGAATGACATATGCACAATGACCAATTACTGCAGATTTCGAAAGAACTTGCTGCGATTGGTCACCAAGCACTGCAGGTGTTGGAAGAAATGTCATGATTGGTAACTGATTGTGGTGCACATCTGTTACTTACATAGTGATTTGTGGACTGAAGAGCTAGCAGCCCAATTTGTACTCCATGCAATGACTCACAGTTAATATGCCACAGTAACTGTAATTTGAACCATGTTGTTGGGAGACTGAGTTATTTAATGAAACCATGGTAAATGAGTTCGTTTCATGCTTAATCAGAACCACGAGAAGCAAAGCCTGCCTGTATTTGTATTCTGTCTTCACAAGTCCACTGTGAGCCCCATGAGGGCGGGACCCATGACTCAAGAAGTTATCTGCACATATTCCCCATGCTCACCCCAAGCACCTACTACAGTACCTTGTGTATGAAAAAATACTTGATAAATATTTACTGAATTTTATTTTCTTCACCAGAGAAAGAACTGTGTAGATGTAACACAGTATTGAAAGTCAAGAGAGTTCAATCCTTGGTCTGGGTCTGGAACTAATTGAGTATGATTTTTCAGACACTATCTCTTTAAAAAAATGTATTTTAAGCACAATCTCTACCTATGGTAAGGATATAATCAGAATTCTAAAAACTATTGTGTCTTAGTCATATTCAAGATGGAAAAAAATTGTTTTATTTTATTTTATTATTGTATTATTTATATTATTTTATTATTTTTTGAGATGGAGTCTTGCTTTGTTGCCCAGTCTGGAGTGCAGTGGCGCGATCTCAGCTCATTGCAACCTCCACCTCCTGGATTCATGCAATTCTCATGCCTCAGCCTCCCGAGTAGCTGGGATTACAGGCGTGCACCAACATGCCCGGCTAATTTTTGTATTTGTATCAGAGATGGGGTTTCACCATGTTGTTCAGGCTGATCTTGAATTTCTGACCTCAAGCGATCCACCCACCTCAGCCTCCCAAAGTGCTGGGATTGCAGGCCTGAGCCACCGTGCCCAGTCAGGCCTTTGCTTTACAGTTTATTCTCCTGTTGGAACTTTGAAAGATGCATCCAAACGGTCAGCCGCATCCATTCTGGCAGACCCCGTTCTCTCTTGCATGCACATTTATGTGAGCCTGAACTTTGTGAGATGGCACAATTTGGCCTCTTTCCATTCTCCATCGATTTTGTATTACTCATCTAGTCTCTTAATCCCTATCCCTTTAACCCATACCATACGTACTCTATTTCTTCCCCCAGTACAGAAGGAAAAGAGTTCTGCTCAAAAGACTGTCTAGAGCCTTAACATTTATGAGGCACAGAGCTTGAAATCTTTATAAATCTCCAGTTTAGGGCCAAAAGTGGCACGAAGGCATATAATTTCCCCCCTAAAATATTAAAATTATAACTGGAAATTTCAAGTGGCTTTTTCAGAGATCCTCAGCAAGTCTATAAATATTGGAATAAAGTATTTTATATTTTATAAAGCTATTAAAAGATTCTATTAATGAAATAAACCTTATACTATATCACCACTGAATAATATTGATTATGAATTTATCTGACTGCAAAAATAAGGTTTTTAAAAATAGTGAGGATTTTTTTTCTTCTTTTCATATAAGGCATGCAGTAGGTTCATTCATTTTATAAATGATTGATTTATCTACATCTACAGTATCCTAGCTATGGATTCTTAGGCTCTTCATATTCTCTGCACTTTTATCACCACCATTAGAAAATGCCTTTCTTTTGGAGGCCATTTTTTGCAAAGGATATATTCCCTCTTTCAGTGTTCCTGGGAGCTCCTTAATGAGCCAAAACACAAAGCCATTCTGACGGAGAATGCTGGCTGTCAGCTGCATTCATTCAGAACTAAGTGATCTGATCCACACACCAGCCTAACAGCCAATGTGATTTCACCAAAATGACCAATATCACTGCAAAGGAAGGGTTTCCAGGCCAAGAGAATATGCATGTGCAAAGACCCTGGGGCAAGAAAGAACCTGGCATTTCATAGCTACCAAAAGCCCATATGCAGGAGAGCACAGAGGGCAGAAAGATGTGAAAAGCATCACGAGATGGTCCGATGACGACAAGGGAAGAGCTGGGAGGGAGTGCCATGAGCCCCTGTTGAAATCCCTCTGGCTGCAGTGTGGTGAGTGGATGGCAGAAGAGTCACAAAGGATGCGGGGGAAGAAGCTGTGAAAGGATGCCAGAAGAGAAGTAGCGTGACCTGGCCCTGGGTGGAAGCAAGGGAGATAGGAACAAAGGAATAGCTTCCAGAGAGGTCAAGATGTCAAACCAGTGTTTGAGGCAGGTGGTCCATGTGTGGTCCCAGAACAGCAGCATCAGCATCTGCTGGGAACTTGTTAGAATACGAATTCTCAGGCCCACCGTAGACTTCCTGAATCAGAAACTGAGATTTCGGAACAATTGGGGTTTCTCAAGCCCTCTGCGGGAGTCTGCCTCTTGCTTAAGTGTGAGGTCTACTGGACGAGGTGATAGAAACAGAAAAGAACCTGCGAAGATGACTCCTGAGCAAGGGGGCTCTCCCACAGGGCCTGGGTGTCAGCGAGTGCTCTTCCGGGGCAAGAGAGAACCCTGGGAAGCACTGAGAAGCAGACAGCAAAGCCCCTCCAAAAAATGGTGTGAAACTCCAATTTAATTTAATTTAATTTAATTTAATTTAATTTATTTATTTGAGACAGAGCCTCGCTCTGTCATCCAGGCTGGAGTGCAGTGGCACGATCTCAGCTCACTGCAACCTCTGCCTCCCGGGTTCAAGCGATTCTGCCTCAGCCTCCCAAGTAGCTGGGATTACAGGTGAGCACCACCATGCCTGGCTAACTTTCATATTTTTAGTAGAGATGGGGTTTCACTATGTTGGCCAAGCTGGTCTTGAACTCCTGACCTCAGGTGATCCGCCTGCCTTGGTCTCCCAAAGTACTCCAATTATAGGAATGAGCCAACACGCCTGGCCTGAAACTCCAATTTTAATTTGAAGGACACATTTGACAACATATGAATTAAATATATCTATATGGTAGATTTCTCATCAAGAATTTAGATGAACAGAAGAGAGAGAGGAGACACTTGTAACATTTATGACGAGGGAAATGGTCACTATCCCTAATATGCAAAGGAGTCCATGAGGAAACTCGACAGAAAATTGGATAAAGAATGTGAGTGGGCATTTCACAAAATGAAGAAATACCGATAATGAATAAAAAGATCATCAGTCTCCTTAGTAACCAAGGCAATGCAAATTAAAGTGGCAATGAGATTTCTGCCTATCAGATGGCCACAAGAATTTTTTAGACTAAATAACATCCAGTGGATCATATTCCACATTGTGGCTGAGAATAGAAATTGGTACATTCTTTGGTGATGGTAATTTGATGGTGTCTTATAAAACTTAAAAATGCTCATTCTCTGAAAATGAGCAGAAAAAAAGAATTTCTATAACAATAATTTTTGAAAGTGATAAAATAAACTAAGACAGTTTAATTTCTACGTAGATACCATCTTATTCATAACATGTTATACCAAGTAATTCTCAATTTACTTTCAAAGTTATAAATCCCCGAAGTCATTATACATCTCACCCGAGGAATTATAGTATCTACCAATAACAAAAATACATTGAAAAGGAGTAATCTGCTTAGCAGATTTTGAATATTTTATTTTGAAATTCAACGTGGAACTTAACCAAAATATTTTTTTATTTCTCTTGGCAAAGTATCTCAACAGAGAGCTATTTGCCTAGGAAAAAAAGAAAACCTTTTATTCCCTAAGAAATCAAGTCCATTCTAAAGAAGCTGATTAGGAAGGAGAACTGAGCTCAGTAGTGCTGTCCCGTGAAGATGATGTGACTTGGCCCCCAAAGGGTGGAAGAGCCCTTACTGGCACCAGAGTAAGGGCAGGTGAGAAAGGTGGGCACCTGCAGGTGGTGCTCTGGGGTCTACACAGGGTGACATGAACAGGTGACACAAACCGTGGTATTTATAGTATTCAAAGACAGGCTAACCTCAAACACTCTCGGCTTAGAAATGTACCGATAGATAACGTTTAAACTGAGAAAAAGCTTTGCAGTCTATGTGACGCTCAAATGCTGCTGAAGCCGCTCTGTTTCCTGGCCCACCCATCCACCAGCCTGTGTATCCTCCGCAGTGAACAAATGGTGGACCAAAATGTGGTATGGCAAATGGCAAATGTAAAACTGGAGCAAAGAGATTGTCAGGCTCTTTGAGAATATTACTTTTTCTAAAATATAGTTAATTAATTATTCTTTTGAGAGATAATCATAGGCCCAGTGGAAGTTCAAAGGTATATATCAAAAGTCAGTTGGCCTCCCACCCTCTGAACTTGCTTTGAATTCCTTGTGTGTCCTCCCAGGACAGTCTATGCACCCACAAATACCTCCTCTATGTGTAAATGTTAGTGGCATGTTATTCACACTCTTCTGCTTTTGTCTTATTTCACTTAACCATATACTTTGGAAATTGATCCATATCTGTATTTCTAAATCTGACTTATTTTTTAAAAGTCATTTTATTTTAAATAAAATGTGGATTCAGGGCAGGGCATGGTAGCACACGCCTGTAATCCCAGCACTTTGGGAGACCAAGGCAGACAGATCACCTGAGATCAGGAGTTCAAGACCAGCCTGGCCAACATGGTGAAACCCCATCTTTACAAAAATACAAAAACTAGCTGGGCATGATGGTGGGTGCCTATAATCCCAGCTACTTGGGAGGCTGAGGTAGGAGAATTGCTTGAACCTGGGAGGCAGAGGTTGCAGTGAGCCTAGAGCACCATTGCACTCCAGCTTGGGCGACAGAGCAAGACACCATATCAAAAGAAAAAAATAAAATGCGGATTCAGAAAACAATGCAAATAAAATATATGGCTTAACGAATTATTTGAAGGTAAACACTACCTAGGACAAGAAACAGAACTTTGCCAGCCACCCCAGAAGCGCCTCCATATCCCCTACCTAATCCCTGTTTTCTCCCTCCCACCATAAGTGACGTTATTCTGACTTGTTTTCATTCTTATTTTTATAGCTTTATTACCCAAATTTGCTCCCCTAGACCTTGTAACTTTAGTCCTACCTATTCTAAAAAATGTGTGCTACGTCTTTTAAGTGTCTTTTAACCTACATGGTTCCTCCTCCACCCATTTCATTTCTTTACAACTTATCTGCTGACAAATCTGGGCTAGTCAAATTTCCCATGTCTGTCTTTTTCTTTTCTTTTCTTTCTTTAGACACGGTCTCACTCTGTTGCCCAAACTGGAGTGCAGTGGTGCAATCTCGGCTCACTGCAACCTCCACCTCCTGGGTTCAAGCGATTATCCTGCCTTAGCCTCCTGAATAGGTGGGACTACAAGCGTGTGCCACCACGCCTGGCTAATTTTTTTGTAATTTTAGTAGAGACGGAGTTTCACCATGTTATCCAGGATGGTCTTGATCTCCTGACCTCGTGATCCACCTGCCTCGACCTCCCAAATTGCATGTTGGTAGCAATTTCCTATGCCCTTTACACTTAAGGGTCAGTTCTTCTGGGTATAAAATTTTTGGCTTACACTTTCTTTCCTTGAGTATGTTAAATATGCTAATCCATTCTCCTTTGGTATAAAGCATTTTTCTCAAAAAATCCTGATGATAGTCTATTTTTCTTTTCCTTATAAGTCACACAAGACTTTTTCAAGATGTCCAAAGAATTTCTCTAGAGGTACAAACGATTTTTTTTTCTTAAGTACTAATAATTTCAGTAGGATATATCTTGACAGCAGTCATCCTGGGCTGATATTCTCAAGTGTGAATTGAACCTTTTCTTTCTTTCTTTTTTTTTTTTTTTTTTTTGAGACAGGTTCTTGCTCTGTCACCCAGGCTGGAGTAAGTACAGTGGTACCTCAGATAACTACAACTTCTGCCTCCCGGGTTCATGCAATTCTAGTGCCCCACCTTCCTGAGTAGCTGAGATTACAGGTGCAAGCCACCGCACCCAGCTAATTTTTGTATTATTATAGAAATGAGATTTCACCATGTTGGCCAGGCTGGTCTCGAATTCCTGGCCTCAAGTGATCTGCTCACATCAGCCTCCCAAGGTGCTGAGATTACAGGCATGAGCCACCGCATTCACATCTCAATATACATTATCAAATCTTTTATTTCAAGGAAGTTTTCTTGGATTATAGCTCTTTGTACTTCCTCTGTTCTCTTGCATTGGTTTTCTTCATGAGGAAAACCTATTATTCATATGTACAGTAGCCTTCAATGTTCATTACTTTCTCTTAAATCCTTCTCTCTTCATCTCTTTTTTATTTTTTTCTCTTATTTCACCTTCTATGTCTCTTGAGGCATTACCCTTTGTATTTGTTTACTTTTGTGTTCCTTCCAGGAACACAGGTATTGACATCCATCAAATGTATTTAAATCCATGGATTCATAATAATTAGTCTACCTTACAGAATAATTATTTTTTAGTTCTACTTTTTTCCTGAGTTGTCACTTCATTTCCAAATTTCTCTAATTCTGATTGATGCTGTTCTGCCATGTCTATCATGTACTTAATGTCTTTTTCTGAAACAGATCAAACAGAAGCTTGCTGTTTTATGACTATGTCTCTCTGCCATGACTTCTTTGTCAGTTACAGTGTTATCCTGTTCTTTATTCTCTCTAGTTTTTAAAATCACTTTGCATAAGATTGAACTTGATACTCTTCTAGTGCTTGTTTTTTCATGTGAAATCAAGTTTTCCTAAACTTTTAGAACAAGTCAGGGTTCCCTAGTGGGACAGAACTAATAGAATAGATAGATAGATGATAGATAGATAGATAGATAGATAGATAGATAGAGATAGACAGATAAAGGGGAGTTTATTAAGTATTAAATATTAAATTACATGGTCACCAGGTCCCACAATAGGCTGTCTGCAAGCCTGAGGAGCAAGGAGTGCCAGTCTGAGTCTCAAAACTGAAGAACTTGGAGTCCGATGTTTGAGGACAGGAAGCGTCCAGCATGGGAGAAAGATGTAGGCTGGGAGGCTAGGCCAGTCTTGCCTTTTGACGTTTTTCTGCCTGCTTTATATTTGCTGGCAGCTGATTAGATTGTGCCCACCAGATTAAGGGTGGGTCTACCTCTCCAAGCCCACTGACTCAAATGTTAATCTTCTTTGGCAACACCTCACAGACACACCCAGGATCAATACTTTGCATCCTTCAATCCAATCAAGTTGACACTCAGTATTAAGCATCACAAAGCCCATGTTAAGGAATGCTTTTCAAACTTCACAGGGCTCCTACTTCTGTGTTCAAAAATAGAGCCACCTGCTTTCTGGGATTTGCTAGCTGTTTCTTTCCCCCAGTACAAGCTGAAACTGCTCCTTCCTTCCTTTCTTTCATCCTTGTCTTGCTCAATCTTGATTCCTCTCCCAGTGCTTTCTCCTGAGTGTGGAGCCCTGTCCTTATCAGTCTTGGGAATTCCTAGGGGCCCGACTGCTCCTGCCTCCTCCTGCCTTCTTTATTATTATTATTTATTTATTATTATTATTTTTTGAGACAGAGTCTCACTCTGTCACCCAGGCTGGAGAGCAGTGGCATGATCTCGGCTCACTGCAAGCTCCGCCTCCCGGGTTCACCCACTGTCCTGCCTCAGCCTCCCGAGTAGCTGGGACTACAGACACCCGCCACCACGCCTGGCTAATTTTTTTGTATTTTTAGTAGAGACGGGGTTTCACTGTGTTAGCCAGTATGGTCTCGATCTCCCGACCTCGTGATGCGCCCGCCTCAGCCTCCCAAAGTGCTGGGATTACAGGCTTGAGCCACCGTGCCTGGCCTCCTCCTGCCTTCTTACTGTGGGCACCTGAACTACCTCGCACTAAAGAGGCAACTCTTCCAGCTCCACCTGCTCGTCTCAAATTGGCCCACAATACTTTCTAGCGAATACCTGGTATATCTGGGGTTCTTCTGTTCTCAGGTCTATCATGCCCCACCCCTTTGCTTTCTAACTTCTTTCAACCCCTCAAACCCGGATACCATGCAAATCTTGAGGCTGTTGGCCATTTATATATGCTAGATTAGTGGGAATAATTTGTCACCTAGTTTTGTCATAAATATTTTCCTTGGGTTGTGGGGTTTGCTGTCATGTTTCTCTGTGTCTCCATGGGGACTTGGAAAAACTGAAAACTTAGACCCCTTTGCCTGGGATCTGGTTTATTCTTTATAACAGGGGCACTGTATTTATCTAATCAGTCCCCTATTGATGGACATGTGGGTTGTTTCTGAATTTTGCTATCACAATCAATCAATGTGCCCTATTATTGTTTGAATGTTTGCCCCCTCCCAAACTCACGTTGAAAGGTAATTACCATTGTAACAGTATTAAGAGGTGGGACCTCTAAGAGGTGATTAGGTCATGAGGGCTCTGCCCTCATGAATGGATTAATACTGTTATTATGGGAGTGGGTTCACCCCCGTTCATCTCTCTCTCATCTCTCTTTGCCCTTCTGCCATATTATGACTGATCGAGAAGGCCCTCACCCCAGAGCGCCTCTGCCCGGCCGCCCTGTCTGGGAGGTCTACCACGGAGGCCAGACGCAATGTGGGGGCTGGACGTGGTGGCTCACGCCTGTAGTCCCAGCACTCTGGGAGGCCAAGGTGGGTTGATCACTTGAGGCTAGGAGTTCGAGACCAGCCTGGCCAACATGGCGAAACATGTGAAAAATACAACAGACAAACCAACCAACCAACCCAGCGACAACAAAACAGGTCTACCCTGGAGTCATACTCTAATGTTTTCTATTTTCCTCCCTTTCTGATCCTTTATCCCACTTTCTTTTTCTTCCTCTTCCTTCTCCCTCTTCTTTGTCAAATAGAGGATTGAGTTATTATCATTGATCCATACAAAGTCCCTCTCTCATATATTTTCTTTAATTCCCACCCCCCATTTCTATTCCCCGTCTTCCCATGTGCAACCTTCCTAATATGTTTGATATGCATCTTTTTGTTTGTATGTATTTTTAGAAAATGTTTGTTTTGTGTGCAAAAAAAATTAATAAAAAAAGAAATACAAAAAAAACAAATAAAAAAGTAAATAAATAAAAATAATAAAAAATAAAAATATAAAAATATAAAAAAAGAAAAGGAGTGCGAAAACATATATCTTTGTCTTGTTCCTGATCTTATCAGGAAACCTTCTAATATCTCATTATTAAGAATGATGTTAGCGGTAGGGTTTTTGTAGATAATGTTCTTTGTCCAGTTGGGAAGTTTTCCTTGACTCTTAGTTTGCTGAGAGTTTTTATCATGAGTGGGTGTTAGATTTTGTCAAACGTTTTACATCATTGTGATTTCTCTTCTTTAGCCTGTTGATACGATGGATTACATTAATTGATTTTCACATGCTTTCTCTGCATTTTTAATGGCTGGATGTGGGCCTTGTGACCCAGTCTATTCAACAAGGTCTTAAATAAAGTCTGCTGGGTATGTGTAGGTGCATATGTTCTGGGAAAGAGTTCACTTTCTTGATAAACAGTAGGGAATACAACTAGCACTTGGCCTCCCTCTTTCATTTGGTCTTGAATGTGGATACAATCACTGGAGATACAGCAGCTGTCTTGCCATTATGAGGGAGGAAAAGGCTAGGAGAATTGCAGAGACATTAGCTGTAAAATCACTGCAGTGTTGTTAGCAAATACCTACCTCTAGACATCTTGCTGTATGAGAAACATAAACCCCATTTTGTTTAAAAAAAAAAAAAAAAGAAGGCCTTCACCCCATACACAGTTCCCAGAACTGTGCACCAGTCATATGTTTATTATAGATTACCCAATCTATAATATTAATAATTATTGTTACCCAATTATTACTAATACTCAATCTATAATAATAATAATAATCTGTTCATTATATATTACCCAATCTGTGATATTCAGTTATTGCAGCACAAAATAGACCAAGTCATACCCTTTACACAAGTGCATATGAGCAGGTACATCTGTAGGATACATTTCTAGAGGTGGAATAGTTAAATCAAAGGATATGAACACAGTAGGTGCTCAAAAATATTTGCTAATTTGAGTTAGAAAATGTTTTTGCCACAACAGTAATAAAATTTGTTCTGGCCCACAGCCCAGGTAGACTTCTACTGAGAACAATGTACTTAAATACTGTTAAGTACAACTTTGGGGCTCCTTGAGCAGAAGAAAGAGGAAACAAAAAAAGACATTGATTCATTCCTGTAGTTAGCAATCAGGTGTTGCCTCATGTACTACAGACTCTACTGGGGCTTGGGGATATAGCAGAGGTCCTAGCCCTGTTGGAGCTCACAGTTCAGAGTGGAGATGCCTTTGTTGTTTGAGCAACTTTGAGAATTAAATGATTGCTCTTCATACTCACAATTGAGTAATACTTCGTAAAACGTACCATACAATCTTTGTCTACACCTAGAAAAACTTCAGGGTAAACTTCAGTGCACAGCACAGGGAGAAAAGCTGTCCAGGATAAATACTTAGATGTCAGCTGTCCATTTGGTCATATGCCATTTCTGAGAGTCAGTCTACAACCTCCTCTTTAGAAGGCACCCAAGGTTTTCTGTAAACAGATGAGGCTGCTTCAGGGGTACACTGTGATGCTTCATTCCTGTTGGTACTGGAGTACAAATCTGGGAATTTTAAAATGCCTCGATGGTGGAAAAAAAGAAAAAAAACAAAACAAAAACAAATAGCAAAAGTGGTGTGCATTGCTTCAGTTTCATCCAAGTTCATTCTCTTTTCCAGAAACCCAGCTTCCATGCTGATGTCCTTAACGCCATCAATGCCATCAACAATGCTGTTATTCCCTAAGTTCGGGGTCAATAAATGCAGAGCTAGCTCTTCAGCTCATGGCAATGATCTCCATTTGGCCATAACATTTTCCCAGACTGGCTCCGTAATGTTTTTCAACATAGTGCTCTGGACAACCTCTACAAATAGGTGAAGGCATCCAAGCTGAATCTCATCACCCATCCCCTATGTGACTACTCTGCACTGAAACTTGGGACTCTTCCTCCTTCTTTATTCCTCTGCAGTGAATCAGTTCCCAAGTCCAAGTCTATTCCGATGATCCCTTCACCTCTATATTTCCTCTACTCTTTCTGATCATCCTCCATAAGTTCTGCTGCCGGATTAATCTGTCGCCCCTTTGAAGCCATGATTCATGTGGGCTGGTCTCAGGCTGATGTGATGTTCAAAGAAACGCAGTCCAGCATCCACTTGTATTTTTAAAAATTGCTCCTGTCCTTTATGTCTCTTTAGCCCCATGCAGGGGATACTTTGCCTATAGAAACATTCCTCAAACACCCTCTTTGTCTGTCCCCTACTCCCATCACTTCCTGGGGCTTCTCATGGGCTTTCTTTTCTAAACTCCCCCTATCCCCTCTGAGACACTTCTCACTCCACCCCTTCCCCTTCCCTGGTCTTTGCATCACAAAAGCCCAAAGAGTCAGCAGGGAAATGACCCAGCCTTGCTTAGAGAGCTTGGGGAAAGAAACCTGGTGGGGAAACTCTTTTAGTCGGACAGACAGAGGCATATTAAAACACATAAAAAAAAAAAAAAACTCTTAAAAAAGAAAAACACTTTGTAAATGTATAATTTTTTCTGCTCCTTGACACAGATTTTCCTATCATCCCCTAGCATCTAATGGATAGAGTCCACGCTCCTGGCCTGGGAGTCAAGACCCTCCACGTGTGCCCTTAACTTATGTCTCAAGCATCTCTACTGCCTCCCAGCCTTACCCCTCTGCCCTTTCCAGCCACTTTATCTGCTGTCCCTGACCACACCACCAAGATCCCAGCATTCTGGCTCCTCTCTGCTTCCCCATCCAATTCCTGATTTTCCTTCCAGTGTTATCTCAAGTGGCTTTATTCCAGGGTTTGATGTTTTCTGCTCCTCCAAACCTCCCAAGCCTTCTGACTCTTCATAAGAGTTTGTTCGGTGAATGAATGAAGCCCTCACTTCGTGTCCTTCTCTGGTACAGGAATCGCATCATTCAGGAAGCTTCTTTGAGCAACTAACAGGCATTTTCTTAGCTTATTTCGTTGCCTTTAAACCAAGGCTACCATTTCTGCCTCTGCATTCTGTCTGCCTTTGCCGCACCTCCACTCCTTCAAGCTTGGATTGATGACTTCTGTTCTCTAATTTTATCTGGGCAATCAAATTCCCAAAATATGTGTAAAAGAGAAGATTGCATTCCTATTTCATAAACGTGGCAACTCTGTGGAATTTTTAATCAGATGCCAGCTTTTCTGCATCTCTGTGTTTTTCCTCCTTCGGAGTCAGTAGATAGGGCCTTGTGCTTTACACTGTTGACTGTTGTCCTTGCCTTCTGACATTTTTTGCTGTCTTCCTCACGTGCATTCCACAGTCAGAATACTGGGCTTTGTCCTTCCCTCTTTCATTACATGAAGCTCTGCTACAAGGATGTTTTGTGGGTTCCTCAGCTCTAATGAAATTCCAGGCATTTCCTTGAAGCTGGCCCACAAGGAGAAGCTACTCTCACTGGTCTGTGACGCTCAGCTAGAGAGGAGATGACGGCGTGAGTTTGGCTCTGGGTTGTTGCAACATCCCAGCGTGGCCCCTCTTAGAACCTTCCTACCACCGCATTCAAATCTTATTCCTCCAGCCTCTGGTGCACCTTCAGCCTGCTACCAGCAGGGAAAAAAAAAAAGACATATTTTCTTGCTCCATATATCCTTGAGGTGTGCAAAAAAATTAAATGTTAACCATGGAGGAAACTGTGCACATCCAAACAGGACAGTGTGGCAGTCAGATCAGTGCCAAATTCTGGGAAGTTATCAGTGATGGTCACAGCATGGACCCCACCAGTACCTGCCCAGGGACCACGATCTGTAGCTGGACCACATCTCGGTGTGCCACAGTGAAGGCAGTGGGGACACATATGTTCCTCCCACTATCCTGGTGGATCCAGAACCTGGGATCATGGACTCTGCTCAGATGCTTTTGAAACCGTGCCCCAAAGAGTTAAAGAAACCAGTGACTCACAGAAATTCTTAAGCCTGCAGGATGGCAGCTAAGAAAAGAAACAGCTAACTATAAGGTAACAAAACAGGCTGAAATCAGTTGAAACCAATACAGCCCACTGGAGTATATGCAGAACGAGACTGGTGATGCTACGACCTGAATTTCCTCTGCATGTTTCATCCTAATTCCCCCAGAATTTGCACGTGGGCCCCATAAAAAGGCAGGAAGAGATAATTGCCCATGCCCAAGGACTTTGCAGACCACCCTTTTCACTCCCTGAACCTTTTCTAACAAAAGTACAGCCTTATGCCCAGCACGGGGAGACTGATTTGAGCTAGACTGCTATCTCCTTGTTGATAGACCTGCAATAAAAAGCATTTCTTTTCTCAAAAACCCAGTGTCATAGCGTTGGCTTCTAGCGCATCAGGTAGTGAGCACTTTTCCTCAGATCTCCAGACCAGACCACTTTGCTTTCGGTCAGTTTGGGGCAGGCAGCAGTACACAGTGGGGCTGGGCTGGTTGATTCATTCTTGGATATGTGCAGAAGGGAGCCGAGAGCTGTGACTGCCTGCAGGGCTTCCAGCGGACCCATTCATTGGGTGAGGGCACAGGCTCTGGAATGGGCACCCTCCTCCACAGCAAGATCCAAGAAGAGGATCCTGAGCGCATCATGAACACCTCCAGTGTAATGCCCTCACTCAAAGTGTTTGGCACTGTAGCTGAGCTCTGCAGTGCCCCCACCCCATCCATCCACTGGCAGAGAACACTGATGAGACCTGTGGCACAGACATTGAGGCTCCTTATAATATTTGCTTCCGCACCCTCGAGCTGACCACACAAAACTATGAGGACCCCTGACCCACCTGTCTCAGCTAATCTGCGTGGGGTCACCACCTGCCTCTGTTTCCCTCACCAGCTCAATTCGGACCTCTGCAAGCTAGCAGTCAATACAGTGTCCTTCCCACGCCTCCAGTTCTTCATGGCTACCTTTGCCCCTCTCACCAGTTGTGGAAGCCAGCTGTATAGGGCTCTCACCATGCCCAAACTCACCCAGCAGGTCTTTGATGCCAAGAACATGATGGCTGCCCCACCAGGACTGCCTTCTTCCATGAATATCCATCCATTCATGAAGGACGTCAGTGAGCAGATGCTCAGTGTGCAGAGCAAGAGTCGCCAGCAGCTACTGCATGGAATGGATGCTAACAACGTCAAGGCAGCCATGTGGGACATCCTTCCTCATGGCCACAAGATGGCGGTCACCTTCGTCGGCAACAGCATGGCCACCCAGAAGCTCTCCATGGCCTCTCAGGGCAGTTCCATGCTGTATTGTGCTGGAAGGCTGTCCACTGGTATGCAGGGGAGGGCATGAACGAGATGGAGTTCGCTGAGGCCGAGAACAACATGAATGACTTCATCTCTAAACATTGACAGTCTAGGATGCCACCACAGAAGAGGGGGAGGACTCAGTGAGGAAGCCCAGTGGGAGGCCTAAGGCAGAGCTCCCATCACCTCAGGCATCTCAATTCCCTCAGCCTTCTTCTTTGGCTGCCCCTTTCTTCTCCCTCAGTAGTCGTGTTTGCTGCCTTTACCTTGTTTATCTGGGGAGATGGAGGGTCTAGAGCAGTGCCTGGTACATAGTAAGCGCTCATTTGTCTGCTGAATGTCTCCTGTCTCTCTCCCTTTTTTTTTTTTTTTTTTTCGAGAAGGAGTCTCGCTCTGTCACCCAGGCTGGAGTGCAGTGGCGCAATCTCGGCTCACTGCAGGCTCCGCCCCCCGGGGTTCACGCCATTCTCCTGCCTCAGCCTCCCCCGTAGCTGGGACTACAGGCGCCCACCACTCGCCCGGCTAATTTTTTGTATTTTTAGTAGAAACGGGGTTTCACCGTGTCCAGGATGGTCTCGATCTGCTGACCTCGTGATCCGCCCGCCTCGGCCTCCCAAAGTGCTGGGATTACAGGCGTGAGCCACCGCGCCCGGCCTCTCCTCTCTCCTTCCACTCCAGGAAACCTAGATTTCTGCCGATCTGGGTAACCGTGTACTTCCTTGTAGTACCCTCCTCCCATCTGCCCAATTAATATGTCCCTCTGTTTTCAAAATAATTCTCCAGGAAGCTGGGACCCACTCAGATCCCATTTAGAACCAACCAGGTGCTGAAAACCCAGATAATGTGCACCATTCTATGTCCAGGTAGTAGCCAACACCGGGAAGGTAGAAGGTGGCAGGAAGAAGTTACTGCAAGGGGCTGGGCATGGTGGCTCATGCCGATAATCCCAGCACTTTGAGAGGCTGAGGCTGGAAGATTGCTTGACCTTAGATGTTTGAAATCAGCCTGGGCAGCATAGCAAGACCGTGTCTCTATTATTTTTTTAAGTAAAAATAAAAAAAAGAAGTTACTGCAAGGAAGAGGATGGGATTTTCCATTCTAGAACGGTTTTGGAGAGGGAAATCCAGGCCCATAAAGCCATAATTCCCAGGTATTTCTGTGCTCCAATTCTCAGCTTCAGGAGAGGTGGTAACAGCATTATCCCATTTTCAGTTTCCTTTGGAGGAGTCGCCCTGCTTCACCAAGTGAGGTCTTTCCTTCTCCCACCACTCCTCCTCCCTCATAATTTTTTTTTTTTTTTTTTTTTTTTTGAGATGGAGTCTCCCTCCATTGCCCAGGCTGGAGTGCAATGGTGCGATCTCGGCTCACTGCAACCTCCGCCTCCTAGGTTCAAGCGATTCTGCTGCCTCAGCTTCCTGAGTAGCTGGGATCACAGGCACAAGCCACCATGCTCGGCTAATTCTTGTATTTTTAATGGAGCTGGGTTTTTACCATGTTGGCCAGTCTGGTCTCGAACTCCTGACCTCAGGTGATCTGCCCACCTCTGCCTCCCAAAGTGCTGGGATTAGACGTGAGCCACAATGCCTGGCCCCCTCTCACATTTTGGATCCGTTCCTTTTCCCTAATCAGTAAAGGAGATTAAGAGGGACAGATCTGCCTGGGTCCCTTAGCCTCTAGAAATGCCCTCTCCCTTCCCACTTTGTCTTACCCCCTAAAAGGAGTAACATCCCTGACGTATGTGGGAAGGTGTGTTCCCCCACCTAAATGTTTGAGTCATTCCCCAGATGAGAGGGGATGGGGCAACATCTCTTCTCTTCCTTTTGCTATTCCCTTTTTTTCCCCTGCTCTTGGTTTTGTCCTACCCTACACTTAAGATTTCTATTTTGGGTTGAACTTGCTGCTTTTTCCTCATATTGAAAAGGTGACATTGCCCCAACAGCCAAAATTAAATGGGAATTGGAAAAAAAATCCACTGTGCAGATTGTCTTTCTTCCCTACCCGGCAGGGATGATAAAATGGAAGCAGCGTCCAATACCACCTTTGTTAAGAGCCTAGAAGCTCAAAGTGTGGGCACTCCTGAGAGAGGGCCCTCATGCACACGCCATGGCACCAGAGGACCTGGTGGGAGAGCAGCGCCCACCCCGGTTCACATAGCAGCTGCCATCGCCCAGGCTAACCTGGAGCCTGCAGGCAGCAGTATCTGTTGGAGGATCACACATATGTTGTTGCTAGACAATGTACCTTGAACAATGCGAATATACAGCAGTTTTGCAAACATCAGAGCAGACAAAAGTCATTTTTGATGTTTTACCCTCAATTTGGAATAAATCCTTTGTGCAACAGAGCATTTCCCTCACCCTTTATAAAAAGCTCCTTTTAAGGCAGATCTTTGGACAAACCAAGGGGACGATGACCTCTTGGTCAGCCTTCCTTTTACCAGGATGTGGCAGTTAGCCTGCAGTGTGAGAAGACAAGGCCTCTGACACCACATCAAGGGGCTGAGACAGATCCGGTCAGGGCTGATGGCTATCAGAGGGCTCACGACTCCACACTCAGAGGCAGATTCTTTTCCAATTCCCCTGCTCTGTGAGACAGTCACACTCACAGAGTGTCTCTTTAGAAGCTTTTATGGAAGCTTTTAAATTTGCTTCACAAAATGTTAACCTGGCTGTGTTTTCTGCATTGCATATATTTAAGGTGTATGACTTGATGATTTGATTGGTTGAATTTTTGATTGTTTGCCTTTTCCTTTTTTCATACTGCATTAAGTATAACAAAAAGGGAAAGGAAACTTCTAAAATACATTGGATCTCATTTCCCCTTTACAGACAAGTGTTTTGCTTCCTATGACTCAACTTTTATATTAGTCAGGATTCTCCAGAGAAACAGACTCAATAGGCTATATAGAGATAAATAAGAGGAAATTTAGGGGCTGGACATGGTGCCTCACACCTGTAAACCCAGCACTTTGGGAGGCTGAGGCAGGCAGAGCACTTGAGGTCAGGAGTTTGAGACCAGCCTGGCCCGTCTCTACTAAAAATACAAAAATTAGCCAGGCTTGGTGGCACGTGCCTGTAATCTCAGCTATTCCGGAGGCTGAGGCAGGAGAATCACTTGAACCTGGGAGGCGGAGGTTGCAGTGAGCCGAGATCATGCCACTGTGCTCCAGCCTGGGCAACAGAGTGAGACGCTCTCTCAAATTAAAATAAATAAAAATAAATAAATAAGATGAGATTTATTATAGGAACTGGTTCATGTGATTATGGAGGCTGGGAAGTCCCACGGAAGGCTGTCTGCAGGCTGGAGGCCCGGGAAAGCCAGGGGTGTACTGCAGCCTGAGTCCAAAGGCCAGAGAACCTGGGGAGCTTATGGTGTAAGTCCTGTAGTCCAAAGGCCTGAGCACCAGGAATGCAGACGTCCAAGGGCTGGAGAAAATGCAGGTCCCAGATCCAGAAAGAGAGAGAGAGAATTCCCTTTGCCTCCTCTTTTGTTTCGTCTGGGTTCTCAGTGGATGCGATATGCCCACCCACATTGGTGAGGGTAATCTTTACTTAGTCAATGGATTCAAATGCCAATCCCTTTCAGAAACACCCTCACACACACCCAGAAAGACTGCTCTACAGGCCATCTGGGTATCCCTTAATCCAGTCAAGTTGACCTGTGACATAAGCTGCTGCAGCTCTTTATTTCATGTCTTCAGCTGGTATATTAAGAACCATGATGGAATCCATCAACCCACGCCATCAGGATTCATCAACACAGGTGCAACTTCAGTGAAAAGATGAGGCTTTAGGGGAAGATATTCAAACCACCAAGCCCTACTTGTCACCAAAAGTAGAATTTCAGGTCAGTGGGTGGACATTGGGTAGGAGGCGCTCTTGTGTGACATCTCTCAGAGAGCTCTGCAGGGTCCCATCCCGATGGCTGCACAAGGTGGTGGGTGAGGGGGATGCTTGCTGAGCCTGAGGCCCAGGGCAGCCTGACAGAGGGCCTGTGTCTCAGCCCTCTTGGACAGAAGTTTAGGACCAGGCAGCATGGCATCTTGATTTCCAGAGCCCTTTATCCTCATCCTCTTGGTCTCATGTCCTGGTCTGGACTCTCTAACTAGCTGGTTAGTTCCTGACCAAGGTTGGGCTTCCTCCACTCCCACCTCTGTTTCTATTTCCTAATTTTTATGGGCTGCCTATCTCTTTCCTAGAGTCTTAGAAATAACGGCTAGTTCATCTGTCTGTAGCCATGTCTATAGCGTCTATCGGTTTAAAAATGTTTTCACAGAGGCTGGGCGTGGTGGCTCATGCCTGTAATTCCAGCACTTTGGGAGGCAAGTCAGGCAGATCACAAGGTCAGGAGTTCGAGACCAGCCTGACCAACATAGTGAAACCCTGTCGCTACTAAAAATACAAAAAATTAGCTGGGCGTGGTGGCAGACCCCTGTAATCCCAGCTACTCGGGAGGCTAAAACAGGAGAATCGATTGAACCCAGGAGGCGGAGGTTGCAGTGAGCTGAGACCACGCCATTGCACTCCAGCTCAGGCGACAGCATGAGACTCTGTCTCAAAAAAAAAAAAAAATGTTTTCACATATGATCCAGGAAACGCACTTTGAAGGGTCCTAAATCTGCTTTCCCTCCCGTGAGCCTCTTGTGAATCTGAAGTTCTCAGCAGGTTGCCAGCCGGTAATAGAATAGAGAAACACAGAAATCAATGCGAAAATCTTTGTTGCTATGTTCTTCTTACAAAACTTACAGACATGTCCTAGGTAAGATAAGCATATGTTCTCTGCTAATGATTATCAATATCATTCTTCTCTGAAATGCAATCTAGAAAACAGGTCCCCAGAGGCTGCCCTGATGGGTGGCGGCTGCCAGCAGTGTGCCCTGAAGAAGGAGACTGATCTGGTCACATGGTCCTCCCACCCCAGAGTGGCAGCACCCACAGACTTAGGAGAGACACAGAGGAGGGTGACTCAGCCTGGCTCTCAAGAAAGGGCCAAAACACCATTGGTGAGAAAGCACAGAAGACGCTAAGACAACCCCGGGAGAAACCAAAGGAAGAAAGTTACATGCAGGAAACAGAGCCTGAGCAGACAAGAGCTGGAAGATTCCCCTGGCTGCCACTGGAGTGAAGGAGGACCACACTCCCAGTGCAGAGCCACCTGGCAGGGGCCCCATTTGAGTTTCGAAGCGAAATCACCCTTTCTGAGTACTCTCTGTGTGTCGGGCATGTGCTAGCTGTTTTGCATGCATGGCTGGGCGTCGTGGCTCACGCCTGTAATCCCAGTACTTTGGAAGGCCGAGGTGGGTGGATCACAAGGTTAGGAGATCGAGACCATCCTGGCTAACATGGTGAAACCCCGTCTCTACTAAAAATACAAAAAATTAGCCAGGTGTGGTGATGGGCGCCTGTAATCCCAGCTACTTGGGAGGCTGAGGCAGGAAAATTGCTTGAACCCGGGAGGCAGAGGTTGCAGTGAGCCGAGATTGCACCACTGCACACCAGCCTGGGCGACAGAGCGCGACTCCATCTCAAAAATAAATAAATAAATAAGTCACAACAACCTCATGAGGTAGACATCCTTACTTACAGATGGGGAAACTGAGACACTAAGGGTTAAATAACTCGCTAAATATCCCATGGCTGGTCATGGTGTAGCTGGGACACACACAAACCCAGGCCTATCAACTCCAGTGCCTACGCGCTTATCCACTGCCTCCAGGGGGACAGAGACACAGTACTGAAAAGTGCCTGTGAAGGACAAAGTGTCATCTGTCTCATTGCAGTAGCGGACAAATGGAGTTCTGACTGCTCAGGAAAGGAGAGGTTGGTGCTTTTGGAGCTTCACTCACTTGTCCCATGCAGGTGCAGGGTAGAGGCTACAGATTTCCTGACACCCACCCTCCTGGCCGTACCCCAACCTCATCACCAGGCTCATCCTCCGACCCCTGGCCACGTGCCCGGAGGTTCTCCTGTCTCTGCCGTAGGTGGCGTTTCTGGTTTCTGGGCCATCTCTCATGGCCTCTGTGAGCCCTGTCCTCCCATGACTCACAGTTCGCTCCCTGAATCTCACCCTCAGACTCTAACTGGAGGATCCATCCCAGCTTTCCCGTATCTCAGTCCCAGTGAGTGGTTCTGTGTCTGTGAAGCCTCAGAAGCAGAACCAATGGGATGATACAGAATGTGGGGGTTTATTATAGGAATTTGATCTCGTGCAAATGTGGGAACTGGTTAGAGTTTATGTACGTTTTTTGCTTCTGTGTCTGGTCAGCTGTGAGGAAGGACAGATGGACGTGAAGTGAGGAGAAGGACAAACTCACCCTGGAGAATGAGTTTGGAACCCTCCTGGGCTTCTCCCTACCTCTGGGAAGCACCTGTCAGGTGACTTGCAGGAGAAGCTGGTGCCTTTCCCATGGAGCTGAGCATGTACTACCTGGCCCAGCAGACAGGGAATTGGGAGAAACTGGGGGGAGTTGGTTGCTGCAGGCCGGGTTGCTCTCCCATGCCCAGGAGGTGGGCCAGCAGGTCAGGGACAGCGCACCTGGGCTGTGGAACTCATGGTGCCTACACTGACATTCTGAGCAAAGTGGCTGCTGTTTTCCCTCCACCTTGCAAATCTCCAGAATGGGTCTGGGCCAGGTGCAGTGGCTCACACCTGTAGTCTCAGCTACTTGGGAGGCTGAGGCAGGAGGATCATTTGAGCTCAGGAGTTCCAGGCTCCAAAGAACTATGATCGCACCACTGCACTCCAGCCTGGGCGACAGAGTGAGACATGTCTCTAAAAATAAATAAATGAAAAGGAAAAATAATGGTTTTGCTAGGCTCTTTTCCACACTGACTGATGAGGCCAAAGAAATAAGTGGGAAGAAGGAGTTCATGGAAACTGCCTGGCTGTTTCTAAGCCACTGTCCCCTGTCCCAGAGGCTTTGCTTGGGCAGACAGAGGGCAGTTCATCTTCCTGAGAGGTGGGGAAAAGGGCAGGAAAGGGAGAGAAAGGAAGAACAAATCCCTCTCATTTGATCAGTTCATTTATTGGATGTTTCTTGTTAGAAGCTGAGAATAAAGACATGCAAAAAATGCAGCCTAAACCTCTGGAAGCAGACAGTATCGATTATCCTAGGCATGTGGGAGGAGCCGGCTGGACTCTCAGGGTCTCATTGTGCTGCTCTCCCAGGTCTTGCCTTAGGCACCACCATTACTGCATTTGAGAAATGGCTCTGGCAGTAGTTGCTCCTGCTTAAAATGTGAGGGGGCAGCCGGGCACAGTGGCTCAGGCCTGTAATCCCAGCACTTTGGGAGGCCGAGGTGGGCAGATCACGAGGTCAGGAGATCGAGACCATCCTGGTTAACACGGTGAAACCCCGTCTCTACTGAAAATACAAAAAATAGGCCGGGCACAGTGGCTTACGCCTGTAATCCCAGCACTATGGGAGGCCGAGACGGGCGGATCACGAGCTCAGGAGATCCAGACCATCCTGGCTAACATGGTGAAACCTCATCTCTACTAAAAATCCAAAATATTAGCCAGGCGTGGTGGTGGACGCCTGTAGTCCCAGCTACTAGGGAGGCTGAGGCAGGAGAATGGCATGAACCCGGGAGGCAGAGCTTGCAGTGAGCCAAGATGACGCCACTGCCCTCCAGCCTGGGCGACAGAGCGAGACTGTCTCAAAAAAAAAAAAAAAGTAAGGGGGCAGCTCGCACCATTAGGATGGCTACTATCAAAAAACAAACAAACGAACAAAACAAAAAAACCCAGAAAATAAGTATTGGTGAGGATGTGGAAAAATTGGAACCCTTCTGCACTGTTGGTAGGAATGTAAAATGGTGCAGCCGCTATGTATAACAGGATGGCAGTTCCTCAAAAACTTAAAAATAGAATTACCATATGATCCAAAAATTCCACTGTTGAGTATATATGCCAAAGAAAGCAGGGTCTTGAAGTGATATTTGTACACCGCGTTCATGGCAGTATTATTCACATTAACCAAAAAGTGGAAGCAAGCCAAGTGTCCATCCACAGACAAGTGTGTAAACAAAATGTGGTGGATTCATACAATGGAATATTATTGAGGACAATATTTCTACTAAGTGAAATGAGCTAATCACAAAAGAACAAATACCACATTATTCCACTTACATGAGGTGCCTAGAGTCATCAAATTCACAAAGACAGAAAGTAAGATGGTGGTTGCCAGGGGCCATGCAGTGGGGAGGGGATGGGTACACAGTTTCAGTTTTGCAAGATGAAAACAGTCCTGGAGATAGATGGTGGGGATGGCTGCACAACACTGTGAATGTATTTAACACTACTAAACTGTACACTTAAAATGGTTAAAATGGTTTATTTTATTTTGAAATGGAGTCTCGCTCTGTTGCCCAGGCTGGAGGGCAATGGCATGATCTCGGCTCACTGCAACCTCTGCCTCCCAGGTTCAAGCAATTCTCCTGCCTCAGCCTCCCAAGTAGCTGGGATTACAGGCACCCATGACCACGCCCGGCTAATTTTTTTCTGTATTTTTAGTAGAGACAGGGTTTCACCATGTTGGCCAGGCTGGTTTTGAACTCCTGACCTCAAGTGCTCTGCTGGCCTCGGCCTCCCAAAGTGCTAAGATTACAAGCGTGAGCTACCACGCCCAGCCAAAATGGTAAATTTTATTATATGTGTTTTTCACCACAACTTTTATAAAAAACCTAAAGAGAAATGTTGAAACTACCAAGGAGAAGGTGTTACTGAGAATAAACTCCATCTGCCGAGACCTGTTGGTCCTCTTTGGTCAACTGGAGCAGGTGAGAGGGGCTGCCCTGACCTCAAGCCTCCCCTCTCCAATTGTTTCAAGGTTCACTTCTGTGAAAAGGAAAATGGAGGTTTACTGAAACCCCGGCATGTGTTTTATTTTGTCCTAATTGTGTAGCCAGGCGTTCACCATTCTCATTAGTTCTGCCAAGTCAGCACCAGAGGCTGACGAGGTGGCCATGGAGATGAACGAGTCCTTCCAGATGGCAGAGAGCGGTGTGAGGCTGAGGCTTGTCATAGTGATGTGCGATGCCCCTGAACTCTGAAGCTGAGAACTTCCTTTGGGAAGCTGGGTGACCATCTGTGAACACTTCCACCCCAAACATCATCATCAGTGGTTTTATGATGATGTTTGAGTTCCTAGTGTAACAGTTAAATTTTACAGCAAAAGCTATAATGCTCCTTTACACTTTGTTAAATTATCTTTGGACAAAGAGTTATGGGAGAAGGTGAAGAATGAAGGATTCCTTTCTGAAACACAATAAAAAGCGTGCATCAGTGTTTTTCGGTAGCTCCTGGGGCCGTCTTCTCCTAACAATGTTTCTCAGCGCTGAAACACACGCATGTTCTTGCAGAACCAGCAACTGAGCGAGGAAAAGCTTGGCACCCCCATGTCCTGAATGGGCTCAAGTTCAGGTTTCCAAGGCCATGGTGCCCAAGCTACAGGCAGCCAAAGTTTCAGATGTTACCATAGCTAACTGTAATTAACTCAGCTTCATCCTCACAAAGCTGAGGACATGAACACTGTAGTTAGCACCATTTTCCAGCGGGGGAACCGGGGTTTAGATACAGAGTTAGGTTTTGCTCAAGGTCATGCAGCAAGTAAATGTGAAAAATGAGGTTTGAACCCAGGCAATCTGGGTCTAGAGGCTGAAGACTTCACTACATGCAGCTTGGGCTCTGGTGGCAGAGATGTCAACACCATCAGAATACAGAACTCATGAAAGCTCCAGTTCCAGATAGGATGTTGAGGACACCACAGTGTCAGAAGGTGTCACACTGGTTTTGTTTTAAAATCAAGAAGGTGCTAAAAGGAGGCAATCAGATATTAGGGGAAAAAACGTCACTACCAGGTTGGGGGACATGCATGAGCCTGCAGGGACAGGAAGGAGGGAGGGTAAGGTATCTCCACCAGACCCTCAACTCACCCTCTCCCTCCTCCTGGGTTCAAGTGATTCTCCTGCCTCAGCCTCCCAAGTAGCTGGGATTACAGGCGCCCACCACTACGCCCAGCTAAGTTTTGTATTTTTAGTAGAGACGGTTTCACCATGTTGGTCAGGCTGGTCTCGAACTCCTGACCTCAGGTGATCCACCCGCCTCGGCCTCCCAAAGTGCTGGGATTACAGGCGTGAGCCACCGCGCCAGGTTTCCAGTCCCTTCTTTTGGCCTCCAGTTATAAAGGTAATTGTAACCATGAAATATCCAGGATATAAGTTCCCTTTGCCCACTGGTACTTTCGACTTGGTTTATCCACATTTTCGTGCGCTCTGTGTCTTCTTAGTCTATATCCTATGATAGTTATTCTACGATTCACACAATATCCATTCTCTCATTTCTTATGACCAAATTTAACTTCAACCTTTTCTAACTTTGCGATAACAGAAAATCAAAATGATTTATCTCTTTCCTTCTGTCTCCCAATAACGCGCATGTGTGCACACACACACACGCACACACACACATACATACATACAATATAGTTTCTAGAAAATGTTCATCTAGCTCGGTTTTCTGGCCCTTAACCGAATGTGTGAGTAGTGTAAGGATGCATTTTCTTGATCCTGTGCTATGTTTAAAGCAATATGTCTCCATCTGATCAGGGTTATGTCTCTCTACAAATGTTGGATTTATGTAAATGCCACTCTGTCTCCAACCAGTACAGCACATGATTTAGCTGTAGTTCAGTGATGTTATTTTGGAGAACTGCATGAGCTCTAACTACAGAATTTAAGAAATTCTACATTAAAGGAGAAAAACAAGCATCGGTGCTGGCTCTTAAAAAACTATTTATTTCAAAATGATTGCAGACTCACAGGGACTTGTAAAAATAAGAAACAGAGTTTGTTGAGCCCTCCCTCACCTTACTTCCTCCAGTGGTGACATCTTTTATAACTCTATTGCAACATGAGAGCCAAGGACCAAGAAATTAACACTGCTACATTACACTACAACCTTACTCGGTTTTCACTTATTTTTACCCTGCATTAATTTGTGTGTGTGTGTGGTGGTGTGTGTGTGTGTGTATAGTTTTATGCAATTTTACCCTATGTATAGATTTATGTAATGTCAGGATCAGGATATGGAACCATTCTATCATCTCTAGGGAACTATCTCATACCCATCCTATCCAGGCTCACCCACCCACCCACTCCTGTCCCTATCAGCAACCACTAACCTGTTCTCTATCTCTACAGTTTTGTCATTTTGAGGATGTTTTGAAATGAACTTGTACCATATTTAAAAAAAACATTTCAAATTGGCTGTTTTTACTAAGTATAATGCCCTTAGGATCCATCGAAGCTACTGCATGCATCAATAGTTTTCACTGCTGAGTAGTATTTTATTTTATGGATGAACCAGAGTTTGTTCAACCCTTCACCCTTTGAAGGACATTTGGATTGTTTCCACTGTTTGGTTATTATGAATAAAATCGCTGTGAGTGTACAAGTTTTTGTGTGAATATAACTTTCCATTTCACTACTGGGTTGTATTGTTAGTACGTGCCTAGTTTGTTGTTTTTCTCTTTTTGAGATGGAGCCTGGCTCTGTCGCTCAGGCTGGAGTGCAGTGGCACCATCTCGGCTCACTGCAACCTCCGCCTCCCAGGCTCAAGCAGTTCTCCTGCCTCAGCCTCCCGAGTAGCTGGGACTACATGTACTTGCCACCACGCCCGGCTAACTTTTGTATTTTTAGTGGAGACAGGGTTTTGCCATGTCGGCCAGGCTGGTCTTGAACTCCTGACCTCAAGTGATCCACCCACCTCAGCCTCCCAAAGTGCTAGGATTACAGGCATGAGCCTCCACACCTGGTTGTACATGCCTAGTTTTTAAAGAAACTTATTTTCCAGAGTGGTTATACCATTTTTACACTTCCACTAGCTATGTGTGAGAATTCCAGTTTCTCAACATCCTTGCCAAGATTTCATGTTATGCCTATTTTTATATTTTAGCTATTTAAAACAAATTTTTTTTCTTTTCTTATTTTGTTTTTTATTTTTTGCTCTGTGCCCAGGCTGGAGTACAGTGGCATGATCTCCACTCACTGCAACCTCCGCCTCCCCCGTTCAAGTGATTCTCCTGCCTCAGCCTCCCAAGTAGCTGGAATTACAGGCATGTGCCACCACACTCGGCTAATTTTTTTGTATTTTAGTAGAGACAGGGTTTTGCCATGTTGGCCAGGCTGGTCTCAAACTCATGACCTATATGATCAACCCGCCTCGGCCTCCCAAACTTAGAATGGTTTCTTCATGTTGTTGCTAGTACATAAAAATACAATTGATTTTTCTGTGTTGATCTCGTATCTTGAAACTTTGCTATACTCACTTAGCTCTAGGAGTTTTCCTAGATTTGTGATAGGGTTGGCTGTGTCCCCACCCAAATCTCACCCTGAATTGCAATAATCCCGACATGTCAAAGGCAGGGCCAAGTGGAGATAATTGAATCATGGGGGTGGTTTCCCCCATACTGTTCTTGTGGTAGTGAATAAGTCTCATGAGATTTGATGGTTTTATAAATGGGAGTTCCCCTGCATAATCTCTCTTGCCTGCCTCCATGTAGGATGTGACTTTGCTCCTCATTCGCCTTCTGCCACAATTGTGAGGCCTCCCAGCCATGTAGAACTGTGAGTCCATTAAACCTCTTTCCTTTATAAATTACCCAGTCTTGGGTATGTCCTTATTAGCAGCGGGAGAACAGACTACTACAATATCTTACTTAGCATTTTTTACCTAATCAGGTCATCTGAAAATATGGACAGTTTTATTTCTTCCTTTTTGAGCTGTATGCTTTTTATTTTCTTTTCTTGCCTTATTTTACTGACTGAAAACTTGAGAGGATGCATCCTTATCGTGTTCCATATCTTGTAAGAAAAAAATGAGCTTTCACCATTGAGATGCTGTCAACTGTAGGTTTTTCTGTAGATGATCTTAATCAAGTTTAGGAGGTTCCCCTTCATACCTAGTTTGCTGAGGGTTTTTATCATAAAATGATGTTGAATTTTGTCAATGATGATATTAATTCTGATTACATCAAACCATATTAAAAATGATCATGTCAATTTTAGCATGATCAAATCAATTGTTATGATCATATGATTTTTCTTCTGTTGATATGGTGGATTAGATTGATTGATTTAGTGTTGAACCAGCCTTGCATAGCTGCATACATTGCTCATGGTGTATTATTCTTTCTATACATTGCTAGGTTTGATCTGCCAATATTTCGTAAAATATTTTTGTATCTAATTTCATGAAACATAATGGTCTGTAGTTTTCTCTTTCCTTCTTTCTTTCCTTTCTTTCTTTCTTTTTCTTTCTTTCTCTTTTCTCTTTCTTCCTTCCTTTCTTCCTTTCTCTTCCTTCCCCTTCCTTCCTTGCTTCCTTCCTTCCTTCCTTTCTTCTTTTCTTTCATCTTTGTGTGGGTTTCGTTTTAGAATTAGGATAATACTGGCCTCATAAAATAGATAGGAAGTGTTCCTTCCTCTTCAATTTTCTGGACAATATTGTGTACAATTAGTGCTTTTTCTTACTTAAATGTTTGGCAGAATCTCCAGTGAAACCATCAGGATCTGGAATTTTTTCAGAAGCTCTTAATTCATTAATTCAATTTTTAATAGTTATAAGACTACCCATATTATCTGTTTCAAATTGGTTGCATTTGGTAATTTGTGATTTTCAAGGAATGTGTCCATTTTATCTAACTTGTTAAATTTAAGTGCGTAGAGATGTCTGTAGTATTTCCTATTATCCTTTTAGTGAATGCAGGTGCCATACTGATGGTCCCTTTTTCATTTTTAATACTGTTAATTTGTGTCTTTACTCTCTTTATTGTTGCCAGTCTTGCGATAAATTTGTCATTTTTACTGATATTTTCAAAGAGCCAGCTTTTTCTTTGATTTCTGCTCTTCTCTTTGTTATTTTTTTCTTCTGCTTGTTTTGTGTTATTTTTTCCGTCTTTTTCTGGTTTCCTGAGGTGGGTGCTTAATTTTTGACCTTAGGATTTTTCTTCTTTTCTAACATAAGTATTTGGTGCTGTAAATTTCCCTCTGTGCACTGCTTTAGCCGCATGTCACAAATTTCGATGTGATGTGTTTCCGTTTTCATGCAGCTATGTGTACTTTTATTTTTTTAATTGACTTTTTAAACCATTTTGAAGTATACAATTCAGTGAGTATTAGTGCATTCAAAATGTCATGTTAGACGGGGCACGGTGACTCACGCCTGTAATCCCAGCACTTTGGGAGGCCAAGGTGGGTGGATCATGAGGTCAAGACATCAAGACCATCCTGGGCAACATGGTGAAACTTAGTCTCTACTAAAAATACAAAAATTAGCCAGCCATGGTGGTGCACGCCTGTAGTCCCAGCTACTCGGGAGGCTGAGGCAGGAGAATTGCTTGAACCTGAGAGGCGGAGGTTGCAGTGAGCCAAGATCTCGCTACTGCACTCCAGCCTGGCAACAGAGCAAGACTGTCTTAAAAAAAAAAAAAAAAAAAAAAAAAAGTCATGTTACCATTACCAGTATCCATCTCCAGAATTTTTTTCATTATCCCAAACTGAAACTCTATCCATTAAATATAAGTCCTTATTCCCCCTTTTGCTAGTTCCTAGTAACCTCTATTCTACTCTCTGTCTATACATTTGCCAGTCCTAGGTGCTTCATACAAGTGAAATCATACACTTTGCCTTTTTGAGTCTGGCTTATTTCACTTTGCACATGTTTTCAAGGTTCATCACATGTTGTAGCACATGTCAGAATTTCCTTCCTTTTTAAGACTGGATAATAATTCAGTTCATCGTATGTATGTGCCATATTTCGTTTATTCATCCATCCATTGGTGGGCTCTTGGGTTTTTTTCACCTATTGTGAATAATGCTGCTGTGAACAGCAATGAACAACTACCTATTTATTCTCTGCTTTCCATTCCGTGTAAGTATATACCCAGAAGTTAAATGACTGGATTGTAAGGTAATTCTATGTTTAATTTTTTGCACAACTCAAACTGTTTTCCGCAGCGACTGCATCATTTTACATTCCCACCAGCAGTGCACAAGGGTTAAATTTCTTCACATCCTCACCAACACTTGTCATTTTCAATTTGGGAGGATAATAGTCATCCTAATGGGTACGAAGTAATATCACATTTTCATTTGCATTTCTCTAGTAATAATGTTTAACATCTTTGATGTGTTTATTGGCCATTTGTACAGCTCCTTTGGAGAAATGTCTATTCATGTCCTTTGCCCATTTTTAAATTGAGTTGCTTGTGGTTTGTTACTATTGTTGTTGAGTTGCAGGAGTTCTTTATATATTCAGGAAATTATTCTATGTGATTTTACTCTCTTTACATTTGTGAAGGTTTGTTTTATGATCCAGGTTTTCATCTATCTTAAATGTTCCATGGTGCTTGAAAAGAATGTATATTATGCTGTTGTCATTTAGAATATTCTATCAATGTCCATTAGATCATGTTGGTTGATGGTGATGTTTAGTTCATCTGTATCTTTGCTGATTTTCTATCTAATATTTCTATCAATTGCTGACAGAGGGGAATTCAAGTACCCAACCATAATTGGGGATTTGTCTAGTTCTTTTTTCAGTTCTGTTTTTACTTCATGCATTTTGATGTTCTGTCCTTTGGTGTTTGGTACATGCACATTTAAGATCGCTGTGTGTTTTTGGAGGGTTGCATCTTTATTTATTTATTTAAGACAGATCCTCACTCTGTCACCCAGGCTGGAGTGCAATGGCACCATCTCGGCTCACTGCAACCTCCACCTCCTGGGTTCAAGTGATTCTCCTGCCTCAGCCTCCCAAGTAGCTGGGATTACAAGTGGGCGCCAACACACCCGGCTAATTTTTGTAATTTTAGTAGAGACAGGGTTTCACCGTGTTGGCCAGGCTGGTCTTGAACTCCTGACCTCAAGTGCTCTACCCGCCTTGGCCTCCCAAAGGGCTGGGATTACATGTGTAAGCCACTGTGCTCAGCCAGTTTGCATCTTTTATCATTATGTAATGTCCCTGGTAATTTTCTCTTGGAAGTCTACTATATCTGTTATGAAGCCACTCCAGTTGGCATTGGCATATCTTTTCCATCCTTTTATATTCAATCTACTTATGTCACTATAGTGAGTTTCTTATGGGCATCACATAGATGGGTCATTTTTTAATCCATTCTTCCAATCTCTGTTTTTCAGTTGGTCACTAATTATATTTTACAGAGACCATTTATATTAAAAATAATTATTAATAGATTAGGGCTTTAAGTCTTCCATTTTGTTACTGTTATTCTGTATGTTGTCTCCAGTTCTTGTTCCTCTGCGTACCTTTTCTTGATTTCTTGTGGATTACCTGAATGTTATTTAGAATTTCATTTTGATTTGTTCATAATGTTTTTTATTCATTTGAATAATTTTCTTAGTGGTTGCTCTAGGTATACAAAAAATATATGAAGCATATCACAGTCTACCGGTATTGACATTTACCATCGTGAAGTGTAGAAACTTTACTTCCCTTTATTTCCCTTTGCCCTCTCCAATTTTTAAATATCATTGTTTTAAGTACTTCTTCTATATACATTGAGTACCATATCAGACAGCATTATAATGTTTGTTTTAACCATCAAATATAATTGTATAAGAAGGATAGTCTATTACGTTTGCCCTTGTTTTTACTTGTTCTATTTTTTTTTCTTTCATTCTGTATTTCCTTTCCTCTTTCTGTCATCTCCATCTGCTATCATTTGCATTTTGTTTCTTTAGCTGTTCTTTAAGAGTAGATTTGGCTGGGCGTGGTGGCTCAAGCCTGTAATCCCAGCACTTTAGGAGGCCAAGGCAGGTGGATCACTTGAGGCCAGGAATTTGAGACCAGCCTGACCAACATCGTGAAACCCCATCTCTACTAAAAATACAAAAATTAGCGGGGCATGGTGGTGCACACCTGTAATCCCAGCTACTCGGGAGACTGAAGCAGCAGAATGCTTGAATCCAGGAGGCGGAGGGTGCAGTGAGACGAGAGCATGCCACTGCACTCCAGCCTGGGTGACACAGTGAGACCCTGTCTCAAAAATTAAAGTGAATAAATAAAATTTTTAAAAAGAGTAAATCTGATGGCAACAAATTCTATTCCTTTGTCTGTGAATGTCTTTATCCTTCAGAAATGAATGGTACTTTCACTAGTTTTAGGACATAGGGTTTATAATTCTTTATTTTTCAGCCCTTGAAAAATGTTGGGCTACTTCCTCCTGGTCTCCATGGTTTCAGATGATAAATACTCTGTCATTCAAATCATTGTTCCCCTGTAACTAATTCATCGTTTCTTTCTAGCTGCTTTCAGTTGTGTTTTTTGGGGATTTTTGTCTTCAGTTTTCAGAAGTTTTATTATAATGTATCTTGATGTGGATTCTTTTGGTTTTATTCTGTTTGAGATTCACTTAGCTTTTTGAATCTAAGTTTATGCCTTTCACCAAAGTTGGGGAATTTTCAGCCATTATTTCTTCTGGCACCTTTTCAGCTTCACAAATTTTCTCCTATCCTGGAACTCCGATGACATAAACGCTAGTTCTTTTGTCATTGTCCTGCAGGTTATGAGACTTTGTTCATTTTTTTTCCCCAGGCTATTTTCTCTATTTATTTATTTACTTAGTTTTTGAGACACAGTCTTGCTCTGTCACCCAGGCTGGAGTGCAGTGGCGTGATCTCAGCTCACCGCAACCTCCACCTCCTGGGTTCAAGTGATTCTCCTGCCTCAGCCTCTTGAGTAGTTGGGATTACAGGTGCTCACCACCATGCCTGGCTAATTTTTTTATTTTTAGTACAGATGGGGTTTCACCATGTTGGCCAGGCTGTTTTCAAACTCCTGACTTCAGGTGATCCCCCGCCTCAGCCTCTCAAAATGCTGGTATTACAGGCGTAAGCCTGTATTATTTAGATTGAGTAAATTTTATTTCTCTATTCTCACATTCACTTTAATTTTATTCCCTATCATCTCTAAGCTAGTACGGAGCTCATTCAGCAAATTGTTTATTTCAGTTCCTGTATTTTTAGTTCTATAATTTTCATTTAGTTCTTTTTTTACATCTTCTATTTCTTTGCTGAGACTTTCTATTTTTGTTTCAGGAGTATTTGTAATTGCTTGTTGAAACTTTTTGTGATGGCTGCTTCAAAATCTTCATCAGCGAATTTCAACTGCTGAATCATCTTCGTGTGTGCTTTTGTTTGTTGTCTGTTGCCATTCAAGTTATTTTCTGTGTTCTTGGCATGACAAGTGGTCTTTGATTGTATCTTGGATATTTTGGGTACTATGTTAGAAGACTCAGTCTGTCTTCTTTAAAGTTTCCATTTTAGCAGGCAGTCTCCCCATTTAGATTTAGGATGCAAGTCCCTTAGGCTGTGGTTCCAATGACTATTGAGTTTTCAGAGCCCTTGTAGTGCTATTGTAGTCAAGTTTGTTAGCGTGCTACTTGCAGGGCATTCTGCAATGTGTATGTACATCTGCATGTGTGAAACTTTCACACTGGTCCAGTTCTAATCTTTTGATGTGTTGAACTGGTCAGTTTTACCTTTGGGTTGATCAGCTGTCTGCTCCAGACCTTCTATGCAGGCTTAAAGAATCATTTTCTCCAGCTTTTTCCTATCTGAGATCCTCTTCCCCATGTCTAGCTGGGGGTGGGGACAGAAGTCCAGACTCCCCACTCCATCTCTGTGGACACCATGCCAGTAGGGAAGGAACTTGCTGCCAACAGTCCCCTGGCCCTGGTGGGTGGGAGTGGGAGTCCACACCCCCTCCCTGGCCTCTGCCGATGTCACCAGCCCAGGCTGCCTGCTGCTGCTGGGCGAGGCATGGGAGTCTAGACTCTCCTTTGAGACTTCACTGCAGTGCTGGAGTTGCTGAGGTGTTCACTTAGCTGGAGGTAAAGTGGATATTATCAAAAAGGACTTCTGTCCTGTGGGCTGCCCATTTCCCTGTCTCTGCTAGAGAAATAAGGCTTTTCTTCAAGCTTTATTTTCCATCTGTGCCTTACGGTGGTTCTGGATTGCAGGCTTCTCTGGCACCCAGTCCAGAATATAGCAAAGATAAAAAGAAAACCCAGAGTTTCGCCACCACCTCAGTCCTCAAGTCTTGAGTTCTCAAGCCAGGCTGCCTGTCTCTTTTTACTTTTCCAAGGGTCCTTATGATTATCCATTAAATTATTTCCAGGGTTTTTAGTTTTACTTAACAGAAAGGAGCAGAGGGAAGTGAATCTACTTGTCTAGGACCAGAAAGCCAGCTGCTTTCTTATGCTGTCTTTTATTTGGTAGCTAGAAACTCCTGGATTTTTTTCCTCAGGATATTGGAGTCAATCAATGTTTCTTTGATTTTCAAATACAGAAATATCTTATAACCTGTTTACTAAAATGATAAAGAATCAGGTTAACAGAGGCCAGGCACGGTGGCTCATGCCTGTAATCCCAGCACTTTGGGAAGCTGAGGCAGTTGGATCACCTCACGTCAGGAGTTCAAGACCAGCCTGGCCAACATGGCAAAACCCTGTCTCTACTAAAAAATGCAAAAATTAGCTAGGAGTGGTGGTAGGCACCTGTAATCCCAGCTACTCGCTAGGCTGAAGCAGGGAGAATTGCTTGAACCCAGGAGGCAGAGGTTGCAGTGAGCCGAGATCCCACCACTGTGCTCCAGCCTGGGCAGATCCCAAGAGCAAGCCACAAAGGTCCCTGGCAAGTCTCAGCCCGTGGCTGGATCCTCCCTCTGCTGCCTCTACCTGTTGGTTTTACATCAGGTTTCTCACCTGGTTTCTTCCTGGAAGCCCAGTCTTGCAGGAGGTACAGGTGATTTTGGACTGTAATGCAGACAGACCAGCCACTCTCCACTGTGAGACAAGTTGCATGAGGATAAGGCTTCAGAGGTCTGGCCTGACCCTGATTCAGGTGCGATGTCAGGAAGGAGACAAACGTTGGCATTAGGATTGCATCCAGCATGAATGAATTGTGATTGCTGAATGAGTAAACCTTCAGTTGGAGGAACATTTCCACTCCAGACTCCCGTGGGAGTAAGTTCTTCAGAAAACTGCCTTCAGGGTGCCCCAGGATTCTGTGAAAGTGCAGAGACTGGCACCACCAACTGTTAGCCTTCTCCAGGGCAGGATGACCACGTTTCAGGTCCCCCTGAATTGCCCAAAAGGCTGAATAAGCACATGTACCAGCTTTCCAAGGTCCCCGAGGCTTGAGGGAGAGGGAGGGGTTGGAGAAAGTATTGACTCCAACTTTTGAAAGAAAAGAAAATCAACATCAACATTCATAGCTCTATAAGATGTATTTTATGTCAAATAATCCATTGTAATTCAACTCACATGTAGGAATATAAAATTGCATTTGATGTTGGGGGGGCATTGAAATGTATTTGGTATGACATGGAGTGCAGCCTTCAGTGTTTTTAAAAGGGCCCAGTTGAACCAGGAAAGCAGGGACAAAAATAGAAGGGTGGGGAGGGAAAAGATCAGCTTCAATCAGTTCATGCACAATTTTGCAATCAGAAATGTCAGAAGGAAACTATTTTAGTGTCCACACACTTAAGTTTTGTTAAATGGGGTGAGGGGGCCGGGCGCGGTGGCTCACACCTGTAATCCCAGCACTTTGGGAGGCCGACGTAGGAGGATCACCTGAGCTCAGGAGTTCAACACCAGCCTGGCCAAAATGGTGAAACTCTGTCTCTACTACAAATACAAAAATTCGCTGGGCATGGTGACGGGTGCCTGTAATCCCAGCTACTCAGGAGGCTGAGGCAAGAGAATCGCTTGAACCCGGGAGGTGGAGGTTGCAGTGAGTAAAGATCGTGCCTCTGCACTCCAGCCTGGGTGGAGACTTCATCTCAAAAAACAAGAAAAAGAAAACGGGGTGGGGGGTCTCATGAGGGGCTCACTGCTCGGGGTCTTGCCTGGGTTCTGCCAGTGGTGGGGCTGTTACTTTTCACTGGCAGCCGCACCGAGCTGGCCACACCTGGCACCTCTGGAGTGGTGGCTGGGGATGCCCGGGAGATGAGGCCTTCAGATGCCCCTTCATGTGCCCCAGATGCCGAGTACCTGCTGTAGGGGAGGGTGGTGGAGACCCTAAGGTTCAGTGTGCAGGAGGATTAGCCGGTTTGCCAGACAAGCTTAGAGCATCCCTGCCCTGTGGGGTAAAGGGTAAGAACTGTCACCCTTTGGTGCTGGCTCCTGTGCCAGGACCCCCTCCCAGGACAAGTGCACCCAATCCCCTCCCAGCACTGCTTGGACATAGCCCTGCAACTTGCAGTAGGCTCCGCCCACCTCTTTCCTACAACCCCACTCCTGTTTGGGGCTGTAAAAGTAGAAAAAAACTCCAATAAAACCCAAAATGTTTTTTCTATTCTGTCACCCCACAAAAATCAACACAGAAGACTTCTATGGCCAAATGTGCGGGGATTTCTCCCCAAAAGTAAACAAGCAATTGGTTCTGCAGCGGACACCAGCTGGGTATCCCCCACTTCAGTTCCGATACTGTCTACCTGGAGATAGTATCAGATCCCAGAGGGTGAGGGCTCCGTGCCCAAGACAACCGCCCTCCCCAGCCCCGCTAGATACCAGGAACAAGTCCGGGGCCTCCAGAACTCCTGCCTGACTGGCTTCAAGTTGGGGTCCCCATGGCTCTTCTTTTGGTTTGATTAATTTGCTGGAGCAGCTCACACAACTCAGGGAAACACTTAACTTACCTTTAGTGATTGATTACAAAGAATACAAATGAAGAGATGCATAGGGTGAGGCGTGGAAGAGGGAGCACAAAGCTTCTATGCCCTCCCCAGGGACCACCCTCCAAGAAGCTCCCTGTGTTCAGCCATCCAAAAGCTCCTGGAATCTAGCCTCCCGAGTAGCTGGGACTACAGGCGCCCGCCACCACACCCAGCTATTTTTTGTATTTTTAGTAGAGTGGGGCTTCACCGTGTTAGCCAGGATGTTCTCGATCTCCTGACCTCATGATCCGCCTGCCTCGGCCTCCCAAAGTGCTGGGATTACAGGCATGAGCCACCGCACCCAGCCTCCTTAGGGTTTTTATGGAAGCTTCATGACTGATTAAACCACTGGCCATTGGTGATCAATTCAACCTCCAGGTTGGGGGGTGCGGCTGAAAGTCCTAACCCTCTAATCCTGCCTAGGTGTTTCTCGTAACCAGCCCCATCCTTCCTAGGTGCTGCCAGCCAGCAGTCAGTTCATTCGTGTGCAAAAAGACATCATTGTGGAGTTGCTAAGGATTTCAAGAGTCATGTGCCAGGAAACGGGGTTCACAATATCACAGGGGCCATGCTGGGGCTCCCATGAGCCTGAGACACCCAGCCTTGTCCATAGTGTGCTCAGGAGTCCTGCACTGTAGGGCGGGATGTGCACCCCACGCATGGGACAGGGGCCAAAGAGGACACGGGGGAGCTCAGAGGTGTGGCAGGACTAGGCCACGATGACCCACTCTCCTGCCAAGGAATAGCGAGAGAAGGCTCCCCAGGGTGCAGCCACAGCACACCTAGTGGGTTCACGGAAGCAGACCCCGTGTAGGCCTCTCCCTGTGAGTTCAGGTCATCTGAGACTGATCGTTCGAGCTCTGGCCATGCGCTGTTGATGATTTGAGACCACAGCCTATCCATGAATCGAAACAGAGGTGTCTGCTCCAGCCACCTGTGATTTACGGGCTTTAATTGCAGACCTGCTCCTGTCTTATAAAATCAGGATGGAGCCTCCACTGCTGAGGCAAGGAAAAGATTTGTCTAAAATATTGGCTGCTGTCGTCGATACTGGGACCTCTTGAGCCAGGTCCCTTCCACATTCTGATGAGGTAAGCCTGCTCTGGAAGAAAAAGGCCTCCAGAACATAAATCTATTTGACAACAAATGTCTCCTTCTCATGGTGAGCCAAATCCCCCTATGCAGGAGCCAGAGATACAGACACAGAAAAAGAGGAGCTGGTTCTGTCTTCAAGGACAGTAAGAAAGAGAAACTCTGCCTGGTGCTAAAGCAGGCCCTCTTTGCAGCTCATTCCAAGCCTAAACCAGCTCCTGCAACTCTCACCAAAGCTGTAGCTCTTCATGGGGATGGAAAAGCAATCTCGTCGCGTGTGGCCATCGGGATGATTTTCTCCTCCCCTCACGCCTGCTGTGGACGAGGGGTGTTTCCTCACGCCGCAACTGTTGCTTTGGCCAATGGAACGTTAGCAGTGAGGTGTGGGCAAAGGCCTGGAATGTGCTTGTGCGTACAGTTGGCTCAGCTCCTGGGCTCTGGCCCTTCACCATGAAAACACGTCCAGGTGCTGCTGATCAAAGGAGGAGGAACCCGTGGGGCACATCAGAGGCCACCCTGCAACTTAGAGCCCAGTGCAGCTGAGCCCAGTGGCCTGCACAGCTGTGCATGAAGAATGAACATTGGTTGCTACAAGCCACTGAAATTGTGAAGTTGTCTGTTACACAGCATTATTGTGCCAATAGTCCGTCACCACATCCGGGACTTTAGAGAAGCAAGACCCTAATACGACACTCCTGCCACCATCTCAGAATTATCTGAAAAACAACCCGGACGCCAACATAATTTTTTTTCTCTCACATCTTCAAATTATATTATTCCCTCAGTCTGTGAGTCAGGGGTTATTTTATTTTTAAAGTTTGCTGCCTCCTCAGTATATGTAATTTGACCCTAATTTTGTAAGACATGAATATATCTAAATATATTCCAGAGATGAGACTGAAATGCTCAAGATGGTGACAGCAGTATTTCTGGGTTGAGAGATTTAGAGTGACTTATGTTCCACCGAAAACATTTCTATATTTGTTCACATTTTCTATAATAAGTCATTATTTTATGATCAGCTGCATACACTTGATTTTTGAACAGATAAAGCTTAACATAAACATGGTTTAAACATAAAGTTTACTTCCCCAGAAACTTTGTTCAGAATGTCAAAAACACAGGACAGGAAGATAAGTAAATCCTCACAGCAGAGTCACTGTTCACCCTGGGAAGGGAGGTAACTGCCAGAAACCCAGCAAAGGGATCCTCAGATGCTGTTGGCCTCTTCTGCTTAGGAACTGATGGCAGAAAATATTTGTCCTTGAGAAAGCCAGCCCCTGATTAAATGTTACTATGCTGTGATACAATGTCAGTAAATCATTTCCAAAACCCCAAACACTGAAATAGTGGGAGGTGGCAATGACCACTTGGGTGATTTCTCACCTGGGAGGACATCATAAAGGTAAAGGTGAGCACTAGGGTACAAATGTGCTTGCAATGGGGACATATGCAGTGAGCAGAGAGTGGGGCACACACCTCCCTAGACTCGTTTCTCAGAAACACATCAGGTCACCCACTTTCTCTCCAAAAGCAGAACGTAAAGTCAGATTGAGCTCATGTTCCCTTGTCCATGAATAACTGGATGTGTGAGGTTATGACAGATTTAGAACCTGCCAAAAGCAGAGTGAGTGAGAGAGTGAGTGTCCTTCCTGGGTTAGAACATAGTCTACTTCTCTGAAGTGGAATAAGATGGAAATTTCATAACCTCAAGGGACAGAAAACAGTGCCCACTGCAGATGGTAATATTCAGGGGCATCCTCCAGGGTTCGTCAGGTGGGCAGAACCAGAGTGGGTCATGGGATGAGAGATCTATTATGGGAACGAGACCTTGACAGTTGCGGGAGGAGCTAGAGAAGTGAAGGTATGAGAGGGAAGTTTGCAGAGTGGAGGAGTCACCAACTAGCTGGTCTGAGATATCAAGCTCGTCACACTGCCAAAGCTGGTCCGTGACGGCAGAGGAGACATCTACAGCAAGCTATTTCTTCTGTGGGTTTTCAGCCAAGCACCTGAAGACGGTCTGGAGTTATTGTTGGCCAGGAGGATGCCCCACAGTGAAGAAGACCAAATGGGCACAGAGTACAAGGACACGCAGGAGGCTGTGGCACCTCCAAGTGTGTCTGTCACTGCACCTAACTGCATTGACCTTCGGAGGGTAATGGCTGCTGCCTGCTGATCAGAATTGGCTCAGTCCTTTCTGCAAGGAAGGAAGGGGAAAGGGAAATCAAAAGGGAATCTGGCCTTGTCAGTTTCTTTTTCTTTTTTTTTTTTTTTTTGAGATGGAGTCTCACTCTGTCGCCCAGGCTGGAGAGCAGTGGCGCAATCTCGGCTCACTGCAAGCTCTGCCTCCCGGGTTCATGCCATTCTCCTGCCTCAGCCTCCCGAGTAGCTGGGATTACAGGTGCATGCCACCACGCCCGGCTAATTTTTGCATTTTTAGTAGAGACGGGATGTCACCACGTTGGCCAGGCTGGTCACAAACTCCTGACCTCAGGCAGTCTGCCCGCCTTGGCCTCCCAAAGTGCTGTGATTACAGGTGTGAGCCACCGCGCCTGGCCAAAAGTTGGTTCTTCTAAAAGATCAACAAAGTTGGCCAACCTGACTGACAAAAAAAAGAGATGAATCAAATTACTAAAATCAGAAATGAATGAGAGGCCATTGCCACCAACTTACAGAAATAAAAAATAATTGTGAGGAAATACTATGGACATCTGTATGCCAACAAATTAGATAACTTAGGTGAAATGGACAAATTCCTAGAAAGACACAAACTCCAAAACTGATTCTAGGAAAACATAGAACATATAAATAGTCATAGAAAAGAGATTGAATTAGTAATAAAAGAAAAAATCTAGGCCAGGTGCAGTGGTATAAGCTTGTAATCCCAGCACTTTGGGAGGCTGAGGTGGGTGGATGGTTTGAGCTCAGAAGTTTGAGACTAGCCTGGGCAACATGGTGAAACCCCATCTCTACAAATACAAAAAAAAAATTAGCCAGGTTCAGTGGTGTGTGCCTGTAGGCCCAGCTACTCTGGGAGATGGAGGTGGAAAGACTGCTTGAGCCCAGGATTTCAAGGCTGCAGTGAGACTGCACTCCAGTCTGGGCAACAGAGTTAGGGCCTGTCTCAAACAAAACAAAACAAAACAAAAAAACCGAAAAGAAAAGAAAAGAAAAGAAAAAAGATTCCCACAAAGAAAAGCACAGCACTGAGGAACTCTACCAAACATTTACTGAAGAATTATACTAACCTCTCACAAAATCTTCCAAAAAATACAAGAGAAGGCAATACCGTCCAACTTTTCCTATGAGCCTGATAATAGCCCAATACCAAAAACAAAGATATCACAAGAAAAGAAAACTATAGACCAGTATGTCTTATGAGTACAGATGCAAAAATCCTGAACAAATTACTACCAAATTGAATCCAGCAATGTGTAAAAAGGATTTACACCATAATCAAGTGGGATTTATCCCAGGAATGGAAAGTTGGCTTAATATCTAACAATAGATTATTTTAGTACACCATGCCTTTACAATAAAGGAAAAAACACACAACAATCTTAATAGATGCAAAAAAAGCACTTGGTAAAATTTAATACTCTTTCATAATTAAAAAAATCACTTTTAAAAACTAGCAATAGAAGCTCCTAAGCCTGACAAAAAGCATCTATGAAAAATTTACAGCTAATATCATACTTAGTAGAGAGACTGCCTACTTTTCCCCTAAGATCAAGATGTCTGTTCTTGCCACCTCTACTCAATATTGTACCGAAAGTTCCAGCCAGCAAAATCAGGCAAGAAAATGAAACAAAAGCCATCAAAATTGCAAAGAAAAAAATAAAACCATCACTATTTGCAGATTATCTAATCCTATCTATAGAAAATCCTAAGGGGTCTAAGAAAAAAATTAGTATTAGAACTAATAAATGAGTTCAGCCAAGTTTCAGGATACAAGATCAATATCAAAAAATCAGTTGTAGTTCTATACATCAGCATGCACAATCAAAAAATGAAATTAGAAAAACAGGCTGGGCACGGTGGCTCACACCTGTAATCCCAGCACTTTGCAAGGCTGAGGTGGGCGGATCACTAGAGGTCAGGAGTTCCAGATCAGCCTGGCCAAGATGGTGAAACCCTGTCTCTACTAAAAGTACAAAAATTAGCCGGGCATGGTGGTGCGCATCTGTAGTCCCAGCTACTCAGAAGGCTGAGGCACAAGAATCTCTTGAACACGGGAGGCAGAGGTTGAAGTGAGCCAAGATTGCACCACTGCACTCCACCCTGGGCAACAGAGTAAGACTCTGTCTCAAAAAAAAAAAAAAAAAAATTAGAAAAAAAAATTCATTTATGAGATCATTAAAAGAAATAAAATACCTAGGAGTAAATTTGACAAAAGAAGTGCATAATTTATGCTCTGAATACCATAAAACATTGTTGAAAGAAATTAAAGAAACTCTAAATATATGCAAAAACATATCCCATGTTCATGTATTCAAAGACTTAATAATGTTAACACAGTAGTATTACCCAAATTGATCTACAAAATTAAAGCAGTTCCTATCAAAATCCCAGCTGACTTATTTGCAAAAATTGACAAGCTGATTCTAAAATTCATATAGAAACTCATGGACCCAAAATAGCAAAAAAGAAAACATTTTGAAAAAGAAGAAAAAATCTGTAGCACTTAAAATTCCCAATTTCATAACTTAATGCAAAGTTAACAATAATCAAGACAGCGTGGTATTGGCATAAGGATAGATATATAGATCAGTGGAATAGAATTAAGAGTCTAGAAATGGGCCGGGCACAGTGACTCATGCTTGTAATCCCAGCACTTTGGGAGGCCAAGGCGGGCGGATCACGAGGTCAGGAGATCGAGACCATGGTGAAACCCCGTCTCTACTAAAAATATAAAAAAAAAATTAGCCGGGCATGGTGGTGGGCACCTGTAGTCCCAGCTACTCAGAGAGGCTGAGGCAGGAGAATGGCGTGAACCTGGGAGGCGGAGCTTGCAGTGAGCCGAGATTGCGCCACTGCACTCCAGCCTGGGTGACAGAGCGAGACTCCGTCTCAAAAAAAAAAAAAAAAAAAAAAAAAAAAAAGAATCTAGAAATGAACCTGTGTATCTCTGTATTCAACTGATTTTCATTAATGGTGCCAAAACCATTCAATAGGGGGGAGAGAATAATCTTTTCAACTGGGTGTGGGGAATAACAATTATATACATATACATATATATATGTGTGTATATATATATATATATATTTTTGAGACGGTGTCTTGCTCTGTCACCAGGCAGAAGTGCAGTGGCACGATCTCGGCTCACTGCAATCTCTGCCTCCTAGGTTCGAGCGATTCTTCTGCCTCAGACTGCCGAGTAGCTGGGACTATAGGCACACGTCACAACACATGGCTAATTTTTTGTATTTTTAGTACAGATGGGATTTCACCATGCTGGCCAGGATGATCTCGATCTCTTGACCTTGTGATCCACCCACCTTGGCCTCCCAAGGTACTGGGATTACAGGCATGAGCCATCGCACCTGGCCAATAATATTCTTTTCAACAAATGGTGCTGGGACAACTGGATGTCTACATGCAAAAGCATTAAATTGAACCCCTATCTCATGCCACATGCAAAACTGAAAGGCAAGTAGAAGTTAATTAAGGACCTAAACGTAAGAGTTAAAACTATGGAATTCTTAGAAGAACACATGGACTTAAATCTTCATAACCTTGGATTAGGCAACATTTTCTTAGAGATGACACCAAAAGCACAAGAAGCAAAACCAAAAGTAGATAAATTGGACTTCACTAAAACTAAAATTTCTCTATTTCAAAGGACAACATTAAGAAAGTTAAAATACAAGCACAGAATGGGAGAAAATATTTGCAAATTATCCTATCAACTCAACAATAAAAACACAAGTAACACGACTGAAAAGTGGACAAAGGATTAGAATAGACATTTCTCCAACATATACAAATGGACCAATAAGCACACAAAAAGATGTTCAACATCATTAGCCACCAGGGAAATGCAAATCTAAACCACATGAGACGGCACTTCACATCCAACAGAAAATCTAGACTCGAAAATACAAGTGGTAACAAGCATCGAAAAAGACATGAAGGCGCTGGACGCGGTGGCTCACGCCTGTAATCCCAGCACTTTGGGAGGCTGAGGTGGGCAGATCACAAGGTCAGATTGAGACCATCCTGGCTAACACGGTGAAACCCCATCTCTACTAAAAATACAAAAAATTAGCCAGGCATGGTGGAAGGCCTGTAGTCCCAGCTACTCTGGAGGCTGAGGCAGAAGAATGGCGTGAACCCGGGAGGTGGAGCTTGCAGTGAGCCGAGATCGGGCCACTGCACTCCAGCCTGGGCGACAGAGCGAGACTCCGTCTCAAAAAAAAAGAAAAAAGAAAAAGACGTGAAGAAATTGTAACTTTCATACACTACTGATGAGAATGTAAATTGGTACAGTCACTTTGGAGAACAGACTGGCCATTCCTCAAATGGTTACCGTATACCCCAGTAATTCCATTTGTAGGCATATACTGAAGATAAATAAAAACATATGCCTGCATAAAAGCTTGTATGTGAATGTTCAAAGCAGCATTATTCATAATATCCAAAAAGTGGAAACAACCCAAATGTCCACCAACTGATGTATGAATACAAATAAAATGTGGTATACATTTTATTGGATATCATTTGTCAAGAAGAATAAATGAACTGATACATGCTTCAGCATGAATGAACCCTGGAAACAGTAGGCTAAGTGAAGGAAACTCGTTCCAAAAGACCATATGTTCTATGATTTTACTTTTGTGATGTGTCCAGAATCGGCAGGTCTTTACAGATAGAAAGTAGATTGCTGATTGCCAAGGGCTGATGGGACAATGACAAAGGGGTGCAAAGATCCTTCCTGGGAAAATAAAAACGTTCTAAAATGGATTATGTGATAACCCTATGAATATATATTAAAAGCCATTTAATTGTGCACTTTACATGGGCAGATTGCCAGTATATAAATGATCTCTCAATAAAGCCGGTTATCGAAAGGAGTCATATACAGACAGGGAAGTAAACACTGAAAGGGTTCTGCCTGAATTCCTCATCATAGAAGTGAGTCCTGGCCGGGCGCGGTGGCCCAGGCCTGTAATCCCAGCACTTTGGGAGGCCGAGGTGGGCAGATTGCCTGAGCTCAGGAGTTTTAAGACCAGCTGGGTAACATGGTGAAACCCCGTCTCTACTAACATACAAAAAATTCGGAGGCTGAGGTAGGAGAATTGCTTGAACCTGGGAGGTGGAGGTTGCAGTGAGCTGAGATCACGCCACTGCCCTCCAGCCTGGGCAACAGAGTGAGACTCCAAGACTCTATCTCCATAAAAAAAAGAAAAAAGAAAGAAAAGTAAAGAAGAAAAATAAAAAAAAAGAAGTGAGTCCCAAAGTTACTAACCCAATCAGAAGAAATTGGGATCAGCCAGGCATGGTAGCTCATGCTTGTAATCCCATAATTCCAGCTCTTTGGGAGGCCAAGGCAAGAAGATTGCTTGAGCCCAGGAATTCAAGACCAGACTGGGAAACACGGCGAGGTGCCGTCTCTGAAAAAAGAGAAAGAAATCGAGTTCACTGGGAGACCGCCAACTTAGAGGAACACCAAATGCACACTATAGCAGGACATTATCAGAGACTTCTTAGAAATGGAGCATATGGGAAAGAAAAGAAATCCATGGCCCTCCAATCTGCAGAGCTCACTCCAAACCTTAAAGCCAGGGATGATGAGACATGTGAGAATTCTGTTTCTCAGTTAACCTAGAATTAAGTCTAAATGGTGAAAAAAATAGATGTAGATCCTGCCAACAGCAGGGACTTTGGAAAAATGTGTCCAGCTATCAAAGGAGGACTCAAAGGCAAAAGTATTTTGAAAAGAAAAGGCAAAGAATGCAAGGCAGTCAGACATCAGGAGCATTTACCCACCAAATCATAAAGCACGAATGTTGAAAACCACAGCAACGATGCCTCCCTGCAACCTCACCAAAGTTGCCACATTACAGTAGCTTATTCGTGGTGGGGAACCAGTCGTTTTCTCATGTGATTACCTTATTTATTTATTTATTTGTTTATTTTGAGACGGAGTCTCACTCTGTTGCCCAGGCTGGAGTGCAGTGGCATGGTCTCGGCTCACTGCAAGCTCTGCCTCCCAGGTTTATGCCATTCTCCTGCCTCAGCCTCCCGAGTAGCTGGGACTACAGGTACCCACCACCATGCCTGGCTAATTTTTTGTATTTTTTTAGTACAGACGGGGGTTTCACCATGTTAGCCAGGATGGTCTCGATCTCCTGACCTCGTGATCCACCCGCCTCAGCCTCCCAAAGTGCTGGGATTATAGGCATGAGACACTGCGCCCGGCTGTGATTACCATATTTCTGAAAGACATAATAGTTTTGTGGGAAATGCTCTGTATTTTATTGATTCAGGGTACTAGAATAAGACGTGATTTATTTCAGAGTGAAATATGTGAGGTTTTTCCTGACTGTGGCAGGTCACACTGGAAGCAGGGCAAATGTCAGATTTATGCTTTTGGTCTTGTCTTGAAAGCAAAAGGCTGGTTGTAGCCAACAGAGCTCTTGCTGGCATAATTCCAAAGGCCATAAGAGTGCTCGGCTATGTCTTCTGTTCTCTTATTCAGAAGAAAAGAAATCATTGATTGTATTAGCTTTCTATTGATGCCTAACAAATTACCTCAAAATTAGCAGTTTAAAACAGCACCTGTTGATCACCTCACCACTCTGGAGGTCAGAAGTCCATGTGGCTTGACAGGCTTCTCTGCTCAAGGTCTCACGAGGCTGATATTGAGGTGTTGGCCAGGCTGGGTTTTTATCTGAAGGCTCGAGGAATAACCCATTTTGTGCTTACTCGGGATGCTGGCAGAGTTCTGTTCCATGCAGTTGTAGGACTGAGGACCTTGTTTCCTTTCTGGTTGTCAGCTAGGGGTGAAGAGCCACTGTCCTCCTCTGTGTGAGGCCCTCTGTGTCTTCAAACCAGTGATGGCACTTCAGTTCCTTCTTGTGGTTGGGCTCTTTCTCCTTCTGCCTTCTCTTCTACCTGCCTCTTCTCCCATCAGCTAGGGAAAGTCCTCTACATTTAAGGACTCGTGTAATTAGATTAGGCTCACACAGATAATCTCACAGGTTAATCTCTGAATCTTAAGTTCAGCTGACTGGGGACCTTAATTATAACTGCAAAATCCCTTGTTGGCAGTACCTAGATGAACATTTGATGGAATAACCAGGGATGGAAATCTTGGGGAACGGAGGCACTTTTAGGACATGGCCTACCATATCTATAGACATAAAGAGACACAAAGACCTATTTCTAGTTGACACAAGGGCCACTCTGTCTATCCCGAACCCCACTGCAATAAAATAATCAGTCACTCAGAGAAATCAATGGGTTACTACAGTGGGTATTTCAAACCCACTTCTCTCTCCATAGCCTTGACCACCATATGAGGACCAACAGAAGAAAACATTGATTTCTCCTCCCTGGTTTCATGCCTCTGCACCCACCTGGCAGAGGCCCTTTATATAAATGCAGCTGTCAGATTAAGTGCCCACCTGCAAGAACCACCCAATTTCACAGCATGCTATTTCTACACTTGACTTTCCTAAACTTGCCTAGACCATGACTCTTGAAACTGTAGATAACTTACTCTGGTTGGTACAGAGCAAAAGCTCTGTTAATGGAGGACATACAATAGGAATGGAGCCTAAAAACACACAGGTAGATCCTCTCAAGTCCTTGCCTAAGCCACTCTAATGTCCTCTGAAAGCAGAAGTTATTCAAGGAATAAAACCAATTATACATTCTCAAATCAAAAGTGTCTCACAGAAGTCTATGTATTGCCTTTTTACAAAGCTAATGGAAAGGGATGGGATGTTCATTTGTTCAACACTTAAGAAACATTCCTAAAGTTATCCCTAGGTTTCCCACAGTGCCCCACTCTAATGCTATTCTATCCCCAGTTTCACTTACAGGCAAATAGTTCACTGTGGTAGACCTTTCTCAGCCTTCTTTGGCAATCTCTGTAAATATAGTCGATAGGTATTTTCTTTATTTGGAATGACTAACAGTATACAGGTATTTGGGCAGTAATACCTCAGAAACACCTTATATTACTTCCAGTCTTTACATCACGATTTAAAGGACATACTCCCAAAAGGGTACAATTTCATTCAATATGGAAGACTTTGCCTCATATATACCTCTCCCGGAAAACCCTCCAGAGGACTCAATCCACCTTTTAAAGGAGCAAGTGGCTAAATACGATAAAGCCTCAAAGCAAAAATGACCATTTTGCCAAGAGGTGGGACATGATTTAGGAAGTGACCTCTCCACCGACAGGCACACTCTACCCAAAAATTGGACACTCATAGGATTTGGGAAACTTAAAGAGGTATGAAAAGCAACGGATTCCCAATTTTTCCAGCATAACTTGACTCCTCCACGAACTTACCAAAAACACACAACCAGAAAACTTCCTTGATGAAACTGACCTTGTCACTTTGAAATCTAAATCACAGCAGGCCCCAATACCAGCTCTACCTGAACAACATCATCATTTACCTTACACCCTTTTGGCACATTTCCTTTAGCTGAAGCAAAAAGGAGGTGCCATGGGGTGCCAAAAAGAGGCTTTAGCTCAACAACATGGGAAGTACCAGAAACCACTCCTGATTTAGGCACTTCTCTAGACTCAGTGGCTAGGGTTTTCTTCCTTGTTATGTGCCATAACAGTGGTTGCAAAACGGTCAATGCTTCTGTAGATATTATCCTTGTAGCACCATTAACTCCATGGGTTGCACAGGCTGTTCAGTCCTTACTACTGACAAGCAACAGCCAGTACTGCTCTGCAAGCCCATTAGCTCAGGCTGGCTGCTGTTGTTGGTCTCTCATGTTACCTACCATGTGTCAGTGTTATCATCTCAGTCTTGCAGTATTGCTTCCACTACCTGAAGAAGAGCCCCAGGACTGTAGTACGGCAAACATGAAGTCGAGTATCTCCAAGGAAGATCTAGTTGATGTTCTCCTAGAGAATCTGGAGCAAGTGTTCTTTTTAAATGATCAAGGTCAATACCATTGAAGTTATGCAGTGACTACATAAAACTGTATTAGGGCCGGGCACAGTGGCTCATGCCTGTAATCCCAGAACTTTGGGAGGCCAAGGTGGGCGGATCACCTGAGGTCAGGAGTTCAAGACCAGTCTGGCCAACATGGTGAAACTCCATCTCTACTAAAAATACAAAAAATTAGCTGGGCGTGGTGGCACGTGCCTGTAGTCCCAGCTACTTGGGAGGCTGAGGCAGGAGAATTGCTTGAACTAGGGAGGCAGAGGTTGCAGTGAGCCAAGACAGCACCATTGCACTCCAGCTTGGGCAACAAAGCAAAAACTCTGTCTCAAACAAAACAAAACAAAACAAAACTGTACTAGACGATAACCTTTCACCCAAAGTTGAGCCAGCTCAAATAGTAGAACTAGTAGCCCTTACCAAAGCTGGTGCCAAAAGGGACACATGTACGTACACACACACACACAGAGCTATTATGCCTTTGGTATTGTATATAATTTGGTGATGCTATGGGACTGAAGGAACAGCTGACCTCATCAGGGAGGCCTAAAAAAATGGAGAAAAAAATAGATTTGTTAGAAGCACTGATGCTCTCAAAAGAGGCATACAATTAAACGTGAAGGCACATAGTACAAGTGATAATAAAGAAGGTGACGGGAGTGCATTGGCAGATATTAAACAAAGGAAGTGCACTTTTCTCCTTGTTCTTAGGAGTTATTTATGATGAAGGAAATGTAAAAACATGAATAGATTTTTTTATCTACAATTTATTTCAGACAGAGTATTTAGCCCTAGATTCAAGAAACAGAAACACTGGGCCAGACGCAATGGCTCACACCCATAATCTCAGCACTTTGAGAGGCTGAGGCGGGTAGATCACCTGAGGTCAGGAGTTCGAGACCAGCCTGGCCAACATGGTGAAACCCTGTCTCTACTAAAGATACAAAAACTAGCCAGACGTGGTGATGTGTGCCTGTAATCCCAGCTACTCAGAGGCTGAGGCAGGAGAATCGATTGAACCTGGGAGATGGAAGTTGCAGTGAGCAAGATCGAGCCACTGCACTCCAGCCTGAGTGACAGAGCAAGACTCCGTCTCAACAACAACAAAAAAAAAAAAAAAAAAAAGAAAGGAAGAAAAAAGAAAATAGAAATGCTGGCTAAAATCAGGTTGTTCTGTCCATTTCAGTGGTCTCTAATGGAGCAAGGATGGCCTCTTGTTTACACCAAAAAAACTGAGGTAAAAATTGACCAAAATACACAACAAGGCTTCCACTATGGATAAGAGTTAGTGGAGACGTTTCCCCTTGGTAACTAGAGATGTGAAAGGCGTATGCCTCATCTGTACTATCATAACCACCCCCCACAAAAAAATTGTGATGGTGGGACACAGGTCTGAGCCATATCCCAGAGGATTTTTAAACACTTGAAAATGGGCTTTATCCACTTTCCCAAGTCATGAGATTATGCATATGTGCTAGAGGTTGCCTGTAAATTCTCTGGAGGTGAGCTCTTCTCAAGTAGAAAAGCCACTGCAATAACTAAACTAAAAAAAAATAATAAAAATAAAGTTAGACAATGTTTTTTCCCACCTGGGAAGCCAATCATACTCACTAATGTTAAAGGTACTCATTTACTGGAGCAGTCATAAAGGGACTTGGCGAGGTGTTACTACTTCATCAAAAATCTAGGCCAGGCGCAGTGGCTCACACCTGTAATCCCAACACTTTGGGAGGCTGAGGTGGGTGGATCACCTGAGGTCAGGAGTTCAAGACCAGCCTGGACAACATGGTGAAACCCCACGTCTACTAAAAATACAAAAATTAGCTAGGCGTGGTGGTACACTTATAGTCCCAGCTACTCGGGAGGCTGAGACAGGAGAATCACTTGACCCTGGGAGGCGGAGGCTGCAGTGAGCTGAGATCATGCCATTGCAGTCTATCCTGGGTAACAGAGTGAGACTCTATCTCAAAAAAAAAAAAAAAAAAAAAAAAAATTCTTGTTACCCTTACTCTCCACGGTTTCCAGGAAAGGTAGAGGTACAAATGTAGGTACACAACTTAAATTGGTGGTAATGTGTGTCTATGATCCCAGCCACTTGGAAGCTTTTCATTTTTCTTTCTTATTGCTTCTTGCTTTCTGTCCTACTTCTGAGGCAAGAGGATTGCTTGAGGCCAGGAGTTCAAGAGCAGCCTGAGCAACATAGCAAGACCCTGTTTCCAAAAAAGTGGAAAATACATTAGCCAGGGATGATGTCGTGTACCTGTAGTCCTAACTACTTGGGAGGCTCAGGTGGGAGGATTGCTTGAGCCCAGGAGTTTGAGACTGCAGTGAGCTATGATTGCAATACTGCATGCCAGCCTGGGCAACAGACAGAGACCTTTGTCTCTAAAACATAAAAATAATAAAACTGGTTAAGTTATCTGAAGCTCTTAAACATCCGTGGCTGAGAATCTTACTCAGTGGCCATCAAGTCAGCCTGTTCTAGAACTTATAGATTGTAACCTCATGAATTAACAGCTAGAAGACCCATGCACCTGTAAGTTTTACCACTCGTAATTGATTGGACCTTGCTTCAGGCAGACCTAGCTAAATACTGTCAAAGAGAGATTCAATAATCATTCTTATCTTCTGTGAGTGCAAACTAGATTTTCAAAAACTTCACCTTCAGAACCTCTACACTCCCTCAACCTAGATATTAGGTATTCTGGAAAAGACACCAATTGGAAATATTCTCTAGACACATTCTGGAAAGGATCCTAGGAAGGTGATGGCAGAAGCGGCCCATCTAGAATGGCAGCTACCAAGATGCCAGCTGCAGCAGAGAGGCAGGCCTAGGCCTCCCATTCCTGGGGTAGGCTGAAGCCCCGCCCTCCCCAGGTACCTCTGCAGCTGCCCTCCCAGGTGCAAGACCCAGACATCTCTGCAGTCTGTACCCTTGGGGGCCTGGGAAGGCCCCGTCTCCACAGGCTCAGGGGTGTCTGCTCTGCTGCCTGGCCTCTCCCAGCTCAGCGCCCACTCTGATCTTGGAGCATGGTTGGGGTCAAGCCCGGGCACTGTCACAGCCCAGCTGGGTGTATACACACTCGGGGCAGCACCGACACACCAGCTCCCTACTGCCTCAGCCCCCTACAGGCTTTGGGCACCCACGAGCATGGGAGGGTAAGCCAAGGAGGGGCTGAGGGCAGCTTGGTGCTGGCCTGCAGGTGCCCCTTAGTTCAAGCAGCCTGGGCATCATGGACAGCAGCAGGAGGCAGACAGGTTCTTGAACCCGGGTGGAAGGGGGTGGGTCCCCAGTGAAGCCCCACCTTCTGGCTGGAGAAGATCTGAAGCCTGGGGGCCAGGCTGCCAGTCCTGTGGACTGGAAGGGGAACTCATGGTGCTTTTTCCTGGGCCCACCCATGGCTGCCCATGGAACAATCAGCATGCACTTCCCCACTCTGAGGCCCATAAAAGCCCCAGGTTCAGCCAGAGCAGGAGAGACAATGGGACAACCAGATGCAGAGAGGGCCTTCCCACTCCAGCAATGAACTACCCGCAGAGAGGAGCAACACACTCCAAGGCCTCCTTTCTGCTAAAAGCTGTGGAGATGACAGGACAACCTGCCAGCAGAGAGGGGCCACCCACCCCAGGGCCTCCTCCTCTCTGCTGAGGGCTGAATACTCGTCACGACACCCTGGCTGCAGAAAGGAGCTACCCACAGTGGGTCCCTGAGCTATTCTACTGCTCAATAAAGCTCCTCTTCATCTTGCTCACCCTCTACTTGTCTGCATGCCTCATTCTTCCTGGTTGCAGGACAAGAACTCAAGGCACCAAATGGCAAGTCTAGAAGTGCTGTAACATAAACAGGGCTGAAATATGCCCCTTGCTCTCCACATTGCAGGTGAAGAGTGGGAGAGAAGAGCTGAGGCCCTTTGGGGAGCCCAGACCTGGGGGCTCCCCAAGCCAGGGCTGTGACTCCCTCTTTGAGACCCTGCAGTTCTTGGAGTCTCTGAGCTTCCAGGCACCCCTGCATTCCCCCCAGGGCCAGCCAAAGCTGCTTATGGTGTTCCTGGTCCAGCTGCAGCCTTGCAGAGAGCTGCTGCCTGTACTAGCACCTGGAAACTGCTCCTGCTACTTCAGGAGCCGGCCTGCTTGACAGTGTGCAGCGGCCGGACCCCACACTCACTTGCTCATGCACCTTGTCACTCCACACCTGGCTAACACTTGGCAGGGGTGGATCCAGGCCAGTAGCATGAGCCAAGTGCATCCTGCCAGGCTGAGTGGGAGGAACAAGCCGAATGGACCAGATCAAAAGTCAGACAAAGGCACCACCAACCACAGAGGTTTCTGGCCAGAAAAATGACACCCAAAAGATCCCATAACAAAGGTTCTTAATAACAGATATCAGTAAAACTGCAAGGAGTGTATCCTTGGATCCATGTATCCCCTGTGCAAAAAGATGGACAAAGAAATTGATTTGGTAGCAAGGGCCAACTGGGAGTCCATATCACTGGGTATCTCAAACTGCACCTTAAAGCAAAACAAAACAAAAAACTCCAGATGAAGAAAACTGTCTGAAGGTTGACAGCAGCTACCCAAGTACTTTGCACCACACTGATGAATACTTGAAGCAGCTTCCACTCAAGATCATCAGAATAAGACCCAATGACCAAAACCACAAATTTTCTTTTCTTTCTTTTTTCTTCTTGTTTCTTGCTTCTGTCTCTAATCCTTATATCGATTTGGATTCCTTTTTGTTGATTTAAACTGGCTGATAGTACACTGATACAGTTTGGCCGTGTCCCACCCAAAATCTCATCTTGAGTTGTAATCCCCATAATCCCCACACATGAAGGGAGAGACCAGGTGGAGGTAACTGAATCATGGGGCAGTTTCCCCGATGCTGTTCTCATGATAGTGAGTGAGATGTCATGAGATCCTATGGTTTGATAAGTGTTTGGTAGTTCCTCCTGCATTCCTTCTCCTTGCTGCCACCTTGTGAAGAAGGTGCCTTGCTTCCCGTTTGCCTTCTGACATGACTCTAAGTTTCCTGAGGCCTCCCCAGCCATGCTGAACTGTGAGTCAATTAAACCCCTTTCCTTTATAAGTTACCCAGCCTTGGGCAGTTCTTTACAGCAGTGTGAAAACGGACTAATACACACACCAACAATGACTTACTCATGTTTTTTATTCTTGTCCTTAATACACGTGGTCCAGGGAGAGCTTATGCTTACCCGGGCATTTTCCATCTAACAGTGTAAAGCTCCAGAAATCGGAAAGACTCTGGATTTTTAAATGCATTTCTGACCCCTAATGTATCCCTTATCACTGGATATCAAGCATTCCACATTTCTGCACAAGATTTCCAAGCTTAAGATGCTGTTCAATCATGTGGATTGAACATATTTATACACATCAGTATAACTATACTTATCTTAAATATTTATAATATTGCTATAATTATACTTATCTTAAATATTAGACCCATTCAAGGCCTAAAATCTTTTCCAAAGTTTGAACTGAGAACCTGATCAGGTTTTCTCTAATTGTTTTTGATGTTTCTACCTAAATTTTTGTAATTGTACACTAAATTCTGTGACTAACGGTAAAATTATTTTCTCAGACTTTCTCATTCATATCATGGAAAATTTCATCAGGCCCAAATCAAAACTGGAAACTAAAATTTGGACCAATTACCAAATTTTGTGCCAATACTACACAGAGGAAGGCAAACATGTTTGTGCAGTTTGAGAATTCATATATATTAAACAATTAACATTCATTATATACTGAAAGTAGAACATACGCTTTGACAGAAAGATTTCATATAAAAGTTGTACTGAATCTGGTCAGTTTTTAATTTGTGGAAAGACTTGCATTAATAAGAACTTACATGAATTTTTAAATTCCCCATTTCTATCAAGCATGTTTTACACCCATCCTATGCTCTCAATGGAATGCAGATCTACTTGGAGGAAATAGAGCTGGTGAGATCCATATCTCTATCCATATCTTTCCTTATCTTGCAGTATACAAAATTTCTATTGCCATGGTAATCATTTCAAATAAAACTATATTTGCACTATAGGCTAAAAAAATGAGCCTGAACTTTCTTGATGAAGTGTTACTAGACAACAGAATTGCCTTTGATTATACACTAGCAGAGCAAGGTGATATTTGTGTCCTGACTAATACCTCCTGTTGCAGCTGGATCAATGAGAGTTCCTTACATAAAATTCAAGGACAAGCCAACAGGTTGTCCAAAGTGGGATAATGCATACAGTTGAAACCCAGTCTCATGGCTTGAGTTTGACAAAAGGAGGGGTACTTTGTATCTATTAGTTATGCTGTTTCTATCTCTGTTTCTAATCATTGCTGTTGTCAAATGATTTGTAAACAGCTTCTGAAATGCTGCTGCACCATCTCAACAAACATCAAATGATCCTAAATTGAAAAGATTCTAAAGTGACTCTGAAAAAACACAACTGAAAAATTAGCACCTTTGGTAGAGCGTGATGATGGCCTCAATTCTCCATCCCTCCAGTAGCCTCAGCTTTTTCCATGTGCCCTTTCTCTTTGAGACACAGGACCACAGGACTACAGCTGAGAGTGTAACAGGAAAAACTCTCTGGTAGCACAACCCTAATCTATGCACAAGGTAAAACTAGAGAATTTTGAATCTTGTGGTTCACTGAGAGTCACCATAGCAACAACAGAACCCAAGCCCAACTCAAATATCACCTATATTGACTCAGCTCCCCACACTAAACGCCTAGCAGAAGAGGATGTGTTCCCATCTCTATGTAAAACGCCGTTCATTTTAGCCTTTACTGTGCAACACAACGTTTGGCTTTCAACTAAAAATTACAAGACACACAAGCAAGCAAGAAAAAGCAATCCCCAGTCAAACACAGCAATCAAGAGAGCCAGACTTAGATATGACTGGATGTTGGGACTGTCAGACAGGAAATTTAAGATAACTATGATTAATATGTTAAAGGCTTGTGGAAAAGTTCACCACATACATGAGCAGGTGAGGAATTTCAACTAAAAAATAAAAACTATGAGAAAGAATCAGATGGAAATGCTAGAATTAAAAAAAAAAAAAAAAAAAAAAAAACGGGCACAGTGGCCCACACCTGTAATCCCAGCACTTGGGGAGGCCAAGGGGGGTGGATCACTTGAGGCCAGGAGTTTGACACCACCTGGCCAACACGGCAAAACTCTGTCTCTAGTAAAAGTACAAAAATTAGCTGGGTGCAGCAGTGTACGCCTGTAATCCCAGCTACTCAGGATGCTGAGGCATGAGAATCGCTTGAACCTGGGAAGCGGAGGTTGCAGTGAGCTGAGATCATGCCACTGCACTCCAGCCTGGGTGACAAAACAAGACTCCATTAAAAAAAAAAATCTATGTAGGCCAAAGGCATAACATTTTTAAAGTGCAGAAAAAAAAAAGCTCCCACCTTTGAATTCTATACCCAGCGAAAATATCTTATAAAGAATAAAGACTTTTTCATATCAACAAAAATTGTGAGAATGCATTACCAGAAAATCTGTACTATTAATATAAGAATTGTTAACGGAAATTTTTTTTTTTTTTTTTGAGACAGAGTCTCACTCTGTCACCCATGCTGGAGTGCAGTGGCACGATTTCAGCTCACTGCAACCTCCACCCCCCAGCTTCAAGCAATTCTCATGTCTTAGCCTCCCCAGTAGCTGGGACTAGAGACATCCACCACCACAGCCAGGTAATTTTTCGTATTTTTAATAGAGACGAGATTTCACCATGTTGCCCAGGCTGGTCTTGAACTTCTGGGCGCAGGCAATCTGCCTGCCTCAGCCTCCCAAGGTGCTACGATTACAGGCGTGGGCCACTGCGCCTGGCAAGCAAATTTTTAAAGTAGAAGAATTCTGATAGCAGACACAAACTTGGGCCAGCACAGCAAATGGAAACAGGCTCAACATAATTTACCATTATTTGCCAGGGAAGTGCAAATTATAACCACAGCAAGATTCCATTACACACCTATTAGAATAGCTAAAAAACTGACACCACCAAATGCTAGCAAGGACCTGGTGCAACACACACTCTCATATCTTGATTGAAGGAAAGTAAAATGGTAAAACCACTCTGAAAAACAGTTCGTTTCTTTTAAAGTTAAGCAGGTACTTACCATATGACCCTGTAATCTCACTGCTAGGTATTAGCCAAGTGAAATGAAAACTCATCTTCACACAAAAACCTGTACATAAACGTTTAAAGCAGCTTTTCATGATCACAAAACTCCAGAAATAGCCCAAAGGTCCATCACCTTGTGATTGTGTGTCTGGAGTTGGTTCCTACCACTGGGTTCGTGGTCTTGCTGACTGCAAGAATGAATCCTAACTCTCGTGGTCACTGTTACAGCTCTTTTTTTTGAGACCGATTCTCCTGCTGTTCCCGCGCCTGAAAGGCAGTGACACGGTCCTGGCACACTGCAAGCGCCACCTCCCGCGTTTGGGCCATTCTCCTTCCTCCTGAGTAGCTGGGACTACAAGCGCCCCCCCCACCACTCCTGGCTAATTTTTTTTTTCTTTTTAATGGATACAGGGTTTCACCACATTAGCCATGACGGTCTCAATCTCTTCACCTCATGATCCACCCACCTCAGCCTCCCAAAGTGTCCAGCAGTGTTACTGCTCTTAAAGATGGCACAGACCCAAAAAGCAAACAGTAGCAATTTTAAAGAGCCAAAGGACAAAGCTTCCACAGCATGGAAATGGACCCCAGCAGATTGTGCGTGTTGGGTGGGGGGTGGCCAGCTTTTATTCCCTTATTGTCCCCACCCATATTCTGTTTCTGTCCTATCAGAGTGCCCTTTTTTCAATCCTCCCCGTGATTGGCTACTTTTAGAATCCTGCTGATTGGTGTGTTTTACAGAGCGTTGATTGGTGAGTTTTACAGAGTGCTGATTGGTGTGTTTTACAGAGCGCTGATTGGTGCATTTTACAATCCTCTTGTGAGACAGAAAAGTTCCCCAAGTCTCCACTCGACCCTGGAAGTCCAACTGGCCTTACCTCTCAATTAGATAACCAAATTGTGACATATATGTATGAAATACTATCTATAGTGTGTGTATGTATATATGTATAATGAAATATTACTTAGCAGTAAAAAGGAATGAACTACAGATACACATAACAGCATGAATGAATCTCAAATGCCTTGTGCTATTAATACGTGAAAGAAGTCAGATTCTAAAGGCCATATGATATGGTAGAATGGGGTAAAAAAATCGGTTATAAAAATCATAATATTATACTAGGGGGTATGTGCCAATGTGCATTGTTACATATGTATCCATGTGCCATGTTGATTTCCTGCACCCATTAACTCGTCATTAGGTGTATCTCCTAATGCTGTCCCTCCCCCCTCCCCCCACCCCACAACAGTCCCCGGAGTGTGATGTTCCCCTTCCTGTGTCCATGAGTTCTCATTGTTCAATTCCCACCTATGAGTGAGAACATGCGGTGTTTGGTTTTTTGTCCTTGCGATAGTTTACTGAGAATGATGTTTTCCAGTTTCATCCATGTCCCTACAAAGGACACGAACTCATCATTTTTTATGGCTGCATAGTATTCCATGGTGTATATGTGCCACATTTTCTTAATCCAGTCTATCGTTGTTGGACATTTGGGTTGGTTCCAGCTCTTTGCTATTGTGAATAGTGCCGCAATAAACATACGTGTGCATGTGTCTTTATAGCAGCATGATTTATAGTCCTTTGGGTATATACCCAGTAATGGGATGGCTGGGTCAAATGGTATTTCTAGTTCGAGATCCCTGAGGAATCGCCACACTGACTTCCACAATGGTTGAACTAGTTTACAGTCCCACCAACAGTGTAAAAGTGTTCCTATTTCTCCACATCCTCTCCAGCACCTGTTGTTTCCTGATTTTTTAATGATGGCCATTCTAACTGGTGTGAGATGGTATCTCACTGTGGTTTTGATTTGCATTTCTCTGATGGCCAGTGATGATGAGCATTTCTTCATGTGTTTTCTGGCTGCATAAATGTCTTCTTTTGAGAAGTGTCTGTTCATGTCCTTTGCCCACTTTTTGATGGGGTTGTTTGTTTTTTTCTTGTAAATTTGTTTGAGTTCATTATAGATTCTGGATATTAGCCCTTTGTCAGATGAGTAGGTTGCAAAAATTTTCTCCCATTCTGTAGGTTGCCTGTTCATTCTGATGATAGTTTCTTTTGCTGTGCAGAAGCTCTTTAGTTTAATGAGATCCCATTTGTCGATTTTGGCTTTTGTTGCCATTGCTTTTGGTGTTTTAGACATGAAGTCCTTGCCCACGCCTATGTCCTGAATGGTATTGCCTAGGTTTTCTTGTAGGATTTTAATGGTTTTAGGTCTAACATATAAGTCTTTAATCCATCTTGAATTAATTTTTGTATAAGGTGTAAGGAAGGGATCCAGTTGCAGCTTTCTACATATGGCTAGCCAGTTTTCCCAGCACCATTTATTAAATAGGGAATCCTTTCCCCATTTCTTGTTTTTGTCAGGTTTGTCAAAGATCAGATAGTTGTAGCTATGCGGCATCATTTCTGAGGGCTCTGTTCTGTTCCATTGATCTATGTCTCTGTTGTGGTACCAGTACCATGCTGTTTTGGTTACTGTAGCCTTGTAGTATAGTTTAAAGTCAGGTAGCGTGATGCCTCCAGCTTTGTTCTTTTGGCTTAGGATTGACTTGGCGATGCGGGCTCTTTTTTGGTTCCATATGAACTTTAAAGTAGTTTTTTCCAATTCTGTGAAGAAAGTCATTGGTAGCTTGATGGGGATGGCATTGAATCTATAAATTACCTTGGGCAGTATGGCCATTTTCACGATATTGATTCTTCCAACCCATGAGCATGGAATGTTCTTCCATTTGTTTGTATCCTCTTTTATTTCATTGAGCAGTGGTTTGTAGTTCTCCTTGAAGAGGTCCTTCACATCCCTTGTAAGTTGGATTCCTAGGTATTTTATTCTCTTTGAAGCAATTGTGAATGGGAGTTCACTCATGATTTGGCTCTCTGTTTGTCTGTTATTGGTGTACAAGAATGCTTGTGATTTTTGTACATTAATTTTGTATCCTGAGACTTCGCTGAAGTTGCTAATCAGCTTAAGGAGATTTTGGGCTGAGACAATGGGGTTTTCTAGATATACCATCATGTCATCTGCAAACAGGGACAATTTGACTTCCTCTTTTCCTAATTGAATACCTTTTATTTCCTTCTCCTGCCTGATTGCTCTGGCCAGAACTTCCAGCACTATGTTGAACAGGAGCGGTGAGAGAGGGCATCCCTGTCTTGTGCCAGTTTTCAGAGGGAATGCTTCCAGTTTTTGCCCATTCAGTATGATATTGGCTGTGGGTTTGTCGTAGATAGCTCTTATGATTTTGAGATACGTCCCATCAATACCTAATTTATTGAGAGTTTTTAGCATGAAGGGTTGTTGAATTTTGTCAAAGGCCTTTTCTGCATCTATTGAGATAATCATGTGGTTTTTGTCTTTGGTTCTGTTTATATGTTGGATTACATTTATTGATTTGCGTATGTTGAACCAGCCTTGCATCCCAGGGATGAAGCCCACTTGATCATGGTGGATAAGCTTTTTGATGTGCTGCTGGATTCGGTTTGCCAGTATTTTATTGAGGATTTTTGCATCAATGTTCATCAAGGATATTGGTCTGAAATTCTCTTTTTTGGTTATGTCTCTGCCAGGTTTTGGTATCAGGACGATGCTGGCTTCATAAAATGTGTTAGGGAGGATTCCCTCTTTTTCTATCGATTGGAATAGTTTCAGAAGGAATGGTACCAGTTCCTCCTTGTACCTCTGGTAGAATTCGGCTGTGAATCCATCAGGTCCTGGACTCTTTTTGGTTGGTAAGCTATTGATTATTGCCACAATTTCAGAACCTGTTATTGGTCTATTCAGAGATTCGACTTCTTCCTGGTTTAGTCTTGGGAGGGTGTATTTGTCAAGGAATTTATCCATTTCTTCTAGATTTTCTAGTTTATTTGCATAGAGGTGTTTGTAGTATTCTCTGATGGTAGATTGTATTTCTGTGGGATCGGTTGTGATATCCCCTTTTTCGTTTTTTATTGCATCTATTTGATTCTTCTCTCTTTTCTTCTTTATTAGTCTTGCTAGCGGTCCATCAATTTTGTTGATCTTTTCAAAAAACCAGCTCCTGGATTCATTAATTTTTTGAAGGGTTTTTTGTGTCTCTATTTCCTTCAGTTCTGCTCTGATTTTAGTTATTTCTAGCCTTCTTCTAGCTTTTGAATGTGTTTGCTCTTGCTTTTCTAGTTCTTTTAATTGTGATGTTAGGGAGTCAATTTTGGATCTTTCCTGCTTTCTCTTGTGGGTATTTAGTGCTATAAATTTCCCTCTACACACTGCTTTGAATGTGTCCCAGAGATTCTGGTATGTTGTGTCTTTGTTCTCGTTGGTTTCAAAGAACATCTTTATTTCTGCCTTCATTTCATTATGTACCCAATAGTCATTCAGGAGCAGGTTGTTCAGTTTCCATGTAGTAGAGCGGTTTTGAGTGAGTTTCTTAATCCTGAGTTCTAGTTTGATTGCACTGTGGTCTGAGAGACAGTTTGTTATAATT